>NC_081828.1:38646785-38949821 GCF_030867095.1 Alligator mississippiensis
CGTATTGTTTGTTGTGGAAAGATGGTAGGAATCCTGACAGGAATTTGCTCCAACAGCTATTTTGGTTGTTGTGGGAAGACAGGCAGACATCTGACAGGAAGTCTCCCTGTCAGCCATTTTGGTTGTCATAGGAGAACCGTCACAGATCCTGACAGAAAAGTCACCCTGTCAGCCATTTTGGTTGTCACTGAGACAGCCATGGATTCTGGCAGGGAGTGGCTGTCCTGCCATCTTTGTTTGCCTCATAACAGCCTACCTTGACAGGAAGCTACTTCTCCACTGTTCTTCTTTTGCCACACTAGTCCCTTTCCCTCGTATCGTGTCTCCCTTTATCATTTCATCTGTTGCTCAATGGCCACCCCTGACAGAAAACTGCTCACCTGCCATTCTGGTGGCTATTGCATCAGTGTCCCCTTCCCTTTCCTGGATCCTGACAGGCCATTTCTCCCAGGTCCTGACAGGCAGTGATTCTGCCACCATCTTGCCACTCACCCCACAGTGGTCGACTCCCAACAAGAAGTTGTGTATTAGCCATTTTCTGTGTTGCCCCGCAAGTCCCTTACCCTCATTTCCCAGTTCCCCACCAATACCTTTTTTGTTTCCTAAGCAAACTGCAGCCTCTGGGGTGGATGTTGGGAAAGCTGCAGCTACAAGTGTGAACCCAGAGTAGACTGGGAGCAAAGAGCAGTGGGTAACTTTTTTCCGCATGAAAAGAAACTTGAAACAAGAGACAAATTATGGGGCTGAGGGGGATGGAAACAGACGCCAAGGACAGGCCTAAAGCAAATGTGTCTTTTGGCCAACAATGCCTCATTGTACGAGACCACCCACTCCTCTGAGCACAGACTCCGGGTCCCGGCCCCTTTTCTATGTCTTCCTGATGCTGAAGAGCATTTAAAGAAGCCAAGACTTTATTGTGAAGTGTGTGCCCTGCAGCCACAACTCCTCCATGTGGGTGTTC
The DNA here is from genome assembly GCF_030867095.1 of Alligator mississippiensis. NCBI lineage: Eukaryota > Metazoa > Chordata > Crocodylia > Alligatoridae > Alligator > Alligator mississippiensis. The sequence continues at coordinate 38,647,747 of NC_081828.1, forward strand.
ACAGGGCCCTGGGCTGCCGGTGATGGCCATTGTAAGCCACTTGCAGAATGGCTGCCTCTGGGCTCTGCTTCTGTGTCCTCCTTTTTCTGTTTCTTTTTTCTGATTCTTTTCCAGCTTCTTTCATTCATTCATTTGTTCATTCATTTTTCCTTTCTCTGCATTTTCTTTCTTTCACTGCTCTGTTGCAAAATATGCAAGTTCTTTCCTTCTTTTGTCTTTTTTTCCTCTCTCTGCATTTTCTCTTCTGCTTTCTTTTTCATTTGTTCTTTCTTTGCCATTTGTTTTCATACCAATTTCTAGACATTCTTCCTTTTTTTTTTTCTTTCTGTCTTAGTCATTTCCCCATATTGGTAGTGGGAAGAGGGGGGAAGGGGTCTCCCAGGCTGGAATTTCTTTCACTGCAGTGACTGTGTGAGTGAAGGAGGAGCATGTTGCCTTTGTAGCAGCAGAGGAAGGTGGAAATACAGCCTGTGGAGGAGAGAGAGCCCGAGGGAGAGAAGGTGATATAAAGGAGAGCAAAAGAAAAAGGAGGGGAGAGGGATGGGGGGAGGAGTGCAAGGGGTTATAGGGATATGGCCTGGGGCACTAGGGGTAGGGCAGCAGGGGCAGGTAGGGAGCCAACATGACCCCAGCTGGGCCTTTGCAGGACCCCCTGCTATCCAGGTACTGCTAATCCTGTCCCTAATGCCCTGACATAGGTGGGTGAAGTCAGTGTATCTTTCCTGGACTCCTCTGGCAAGGTTATCTGCACACATGTTCTCTGATGTGGTGAGCTTCCCCACAATAGTAGCAACCTGGAAGTTTCTTATGCTGTGAGCTTCCTCATTGCAGTGCCCCAGATGGAAATTCCAGCTCTGCAAACCAGTGTAGGGGGCTTCTGGCACTGTGAGTTTCCCAACACCCCACAGCCTCAGGGACTCAGATTCTCTTGCTCCAAAAACATCTCTCCTTGCCAGGCCAGGGGACAATTCCTCCCCCATTTTCTGCTGGTAGCAGTTGGGGGGTTATGACACATGGGGAAACTGCAATGGAGACAGCATTCCTGTGTGGGACAGCATGGAGAAGGGTTTCTGGAAGGGGATGGGGTTGGGGCATGAGGTGGGGGAGAGTTCTGGAGGGGCAGCAGGAGGAGAGGGGCCTGGAAGAGTACCTGCTCCTCCTGTTGACAGAGCAATGGGTCTCTATCCTCACAGTCCCTCTTCTCAGACTCAGCTGCAGTCTATCCAGCTGTCAAGAGTTGGAGAGCAGGGGGGAGTGACTCCAGATTGACTCCAGATGGACCTAGCAGAGCTGAAATCAGGATTTGGCCTTGGCCCTGTCAAAGTCTGGGGGTGATGCTACATTGGGCTATTCCTGCTTGTTCTCATTTTCTGAGCAGCTGTAGGCCTTGTGACCTGCCACAGGCCACTTCTTCTCTCCCCTGTCCTTCCTTGTGGCTGGTCCACACAGGAGATAACAGCCTCCTACTGCTGCCACCTGGTGGCAGGGCTCTTTCTAGCACAAAAGGCAGTAGGCCTGGATTTGTATTTTTGTGTTGCTGATCCAGGCTTCCAATCCTGCCCTCCCCCTTAGGGGAACCCAGACCTGGAGGTCCAAACCCAGGTGCTTCCCTCTTTCAGGTGAACTTCAACCCATATCTAATAGTCCCCAAGGTGACAACTCACCTCCCCTCCCCCCCACCCCATCTCCCTCTGCAATGGGCACAGTAATGCAGGAATCCCTCTGGGGTTTTAACTTTTCTGTGCCTGGAAAAGAGGGGCAAGGAAAGTGGTGGGGAGATGGTGTGGAGGAGGGCAGTCTGATTAGCATGATGAACCCAGGAGTCCTGCCAATCTCCTCCTTTGGTATTAAGTTCTCTACTATGCATTAAATACAACCCAGAATAGAAAGGTGAGTTAGGAGAGTAGTGGGGTCTGGTGGGTTAAGGCAAGACAGGAGGGGAGTCAGGACTTCTAGGTTCTATCCCAGCTCTGGTAGGGGACTGGCTCTGGTCAGTTAAAACAAGGGAAAGGACTGAATGTCAGGCCAAGAGACCCTGTGCCTCTCCCTTAGAGGTCCAGGTGATTCTGGGGCAAGAGTGAATTCAGGAGCAGCACAATTTCCAAGCAAGAATGGGGGTGGGAAATAGTAATTAACAGGACCTTAACTCCCCTGCCCCCAGCTATGCCCTGTTCTGCACTAGAATGAGTGGCATCTGGCGGGGTGGGAGGGGAAAAGACTGGGTGTAGCAGCTCCTGGTTTTGCAAGGCTTCTGGGTGCACCCAAGCCATGGACTGAGCCAGTGATTGGCTGTGCAGGGGTAAAAGATTGGCCTTTTCCTTTCCCGTCCCTAGGATCATCCCAGGAGAATGTTGAGGGGACATGGCAATGAAAGAGTTAACCTAGGGCTGTTGCCCCTCCAACCCCAGTGGATCAATGGGGGAGGTCATGGTGAGCATTTAGGGATTATGGGAATGAAGGAGTTAACTTTCTATGCCCCCCTTGGTGCACAGTGGACTCCAGTAGCCTGTGGGGTGGGCATCAGCTTGGCAGAAATGCTGAGGGGAGACCTGGGGGAGGGGGAGGCGATGCCTATTTTCTTAGTTTGCATTGTAGGTTAGGGGCTTGTGGTAGGGCGGGGAAAGGGGCGGGTGGGGATGGGAGTGCATTATAACCTGATAACTGATAGGGCTCCTGTTTTTATTGCCAGACTTTCCTTTGTAGCCACCTGGGCCCCTTCCTTCAGCCCGACAGGCGACTGGGGTCCCTATGGGGCACTGGGCTCCCTTTCCCCTGCAGGTATGCTGTACGATATGTAAATAGAACTCAAAATGACTTCAATAAACTGGATTTCAAACACACCAGGGCCCCGGCCCTGCAGTCTGTCTGTCTGTCCATCCCACGCGGCCATCTGCGTGCCTCCTGTTCAAGCCACTGCATGCCCCTCCACCTTCCCATCCGTCCCTCTTGGCACATCAGTCTCTAGTCTGAAAGCCCTGACTTCAAGCCTCTATCCTCATCCCCTCTCATCCTCTCCCCTGCTCCTGTCCCTTTTCCCCCAGCTCCATCTCTGTGCATGGGACTTCCAGGTACCCCTCACCCTGATTCTGGGGCATCTCTCACCCCTTGGGGAACAGGGCAGGGCCATGCCTTTTGCTTTCCAGGGAACCTGTAGCTGGGGTGGGGGGAATTGTCCCCTGTGGATTAGGACTCCTGGGCTTTGTAGTGCATTAGAACAGTAAGGTTGGAAGCCAGAATGCCTGGGTTCTATCCCCGCATTGGGACTTGGGGGGCTAGAGTAGGGGGTGGGAGCCAGGACTCCTGGGTTCTGCCTCAGCTCTGGGAGGGGAGGGGAGTGGGGTCTGGTGGGATAGAGCAGGGGGACTGGGAGCCAGGACACATGGCTTTTATCTCCCCCTGGGAGCTGGGGGATTAGAGCAGTGGGGCTGGGAACCAGGACTCCTGGGTCTGTGCTACGCTCCTTTGCAGTCCCGTGCCTCGGTTTCCCTGCGTGGAGGTTGGCAGGCCTCAGCTGTGTGGCTGTGTGGGAGGATGCTGGCAATGGTGCAGCAGCCGGGCCTCCATCCTGCACGGCAGGCACTAGCAGTCACCATGGCAACATGCTGGGCCTGGTCCTTCAGATGCTTGCCCAGGGTTGGAGTTGCAGCGCCCGCCTGGCACTGTGCGGCAGAAGCAGGGGAGGGCTGGGGGGAGCAGGGGGCAGGGGTGGGAGGGGTGTTGCTGGGGAAACGGTGGAGGACTTTGCAGGGGGAGGAAGTAGCATGACAAGGAGAATTGGAGAAGGGGGTGTGGGGGTGAGAATGGGGTGGGGAGAAGATGGGGAGGGGGACGCAGCGTGAGAAGATGGGAGGAAGGAGAGAGATAGGAGTGGAGCAGAAAAGGGGCATGAGGGCCCAGGGGTGGGGGTGCTGCTCTGCAGGCCCCTCATGTCATGGTAGGGGGGAGGGTTGTGTGTGTGTGTGCATGCGCGTGTGTCTGTGTGTAGGGCTGGGGGTTTCTAGCTTCATGATGTCATTGCCATGGCAACCCCAAGGCAGCTGTTCCTTTAAATTGCTTCTCTCTCCCTACCCCCTCCCAGTCATTATGGATTTCCCTCCTTGCATCCCTCTAGCTTGTGGAGCCCTCCAGGGTGCAGACCCCAAGACTGACACCTCCACAGGATAGTGTTGCAGAGGAGCTGTGGTAAAGTCCTTGGCCTGGGCTCAGGATGCTGGGGTTCACTCCCTGGCTTACACATACACTCTCTGTGTGACCGTCAGCTGGTCCCTGTGTCTCTCTGGGCCTCAGTTTCCTCTGTGTAAAAGAAGAAGAGTAACTCCTGATCTCTGGTACTTTGGGCCTGGCCAACTTTGTTCTTTTGGCATGCTTCAGTTTTGGGGTCTGACTTTTTTTCAGCTCTGATGTTCCAGTCCTCTCCGGCTTTTCCTCTAGGTAGGTTTTACACGTCACTGGAAGATCCACGCCCCCCACCCCACCACTTTATAAAAGTACTCCCCCAGCTCCACACAGTTGTCAGCATACTAGGGGCTATCACATTACTGAAGTGCTTGTACCTCTAGATCAATGGTTTTCAACCTTTTTTCATTTGCGGATGCCTTTGGAAATTTTGAATGGAGGTGCAGACCCCTTCGAACTGTAAGTGTGGGTATTGATATACTTTTGATTGATCATAGTCATCTTTTGCAGATCCCAGGGGTCCACAGACCACAGGTTGAAAGCCACTGCTCTAGAGTAATGCCAGCTGTTAAGTCAGCACTCCCAAAAATCATGATTTTTTTAGTGTTGTGATTCCACAGTGTTGTTGCATGTGTACTTAAAGGTCAGTAGTGTATGTGTAGTGTTTCCTTTAGATCAATGTTTCTCAACCTGTGGGTCACGACCCAAAAGTGAGTCACAAGAATATATGAAAGTTTGTTTGTTTATCACAAACAAACTTTAAAAAATGGATCAACAAACTTTAAAAATGGATTCTCTTTTAAAGGAGAAAAACATGGGAAACGGTGGCTTTTCCCTTGCAGGATAGCAGAGTTCCAGCCTTCAAGGGGCTGCTTGGGGGCCCCCATAGCTCCCCCTCCACACCACACACTGAGGGGCTGGGGCCTGGGGGTGGGAGGCAGTGAGTCAGGAATGAGGGGCACTGGGTTGGGACTGGCCATCAATGTTTACGAATGGGTCCCGGTACAAAAAAAGGTTGAGAACCGCTGCTCTAGAACACCACAACCTTTCAGTCCAGTAGCCTTTTAGCTCATTGCTCTAGAATGCAGCAGGGTGTGGGGATTTTGCTCTAGAAATGAATGGCATGTGTTAGCCTCATGACTCTTGAACACTGTGAAATATTAGGGTGATTCCCCACCCCAATATTATTCTGCAGTGTTTGGGGTTACTTGAGCTTCCTGCTGTGTATTGGAATTGTTTCACTAAAATACAGCTCTGCTTGGAGTTGTTGCTGTAGAACAGTGGTTTTTAACCTGTGATCTACAGACTCCTGGGGGTCTGCAGACTGTTTCAGGGGTCTGTGAAAGATGATTATGATCATTTAAAAGTACGTGAATACCCAAGACTTACAATTCAAAGTGGTCCACACCTCCATTGGACATTTTTTTGGGATTCACAAATGAATAAAAGTTGAAAATCTAATAGCTGTCATTTAGTGGATCAAGCCCATAGGTTCGTCTTGCCCAGTCTCCTGTGTCATGCAGGGCCAGACAGCAGGGGCTGAAATCGAGAGTGAGCAAGGCATAGCCAAGGTTTTTTCCTCTGTTCATTTCACACTTGCAGCCTCCAGCATTTGAAGTCCAAGAAGTTGACTCGGAGGCCATGCTTCTCACTCCCATTCTAGAATGCCACCATTCTACTTGAGGGCACCTCGGCATTTCAGGGCATTTTCTCTCAAATCATACAGCATTTTGGACCCTTGCTGTAGACCACAGCAGTATTTAAGGTGGTTGTTTTAGAATACTACAGCGGTATGGATCATTGCTGTAAAAGGCCATAGTATTTTTAGAGACTTCTCCAGAAGGCTATAGTATGATAGGGTTGATGCTCTAAAAGCCTTCAGTATTCTAGTAATTGTTCTAGAGTGCAGGAGTATCTAAGAATGGTTGCTTTAGCAGGCTGCAGTATTATTTACCACTGCCCTAGGATGCTTCTGTGTGTTTTATTTCCACTCTAGAACATGTCAGTGTTTCAGGGACATTGTTCTAGAAAGGTGCACCATTGGGGGTCATTGGTCTCAACAGGTGCAGTATTTTGCATTGTGGCTGCAGACTCCAGCAGTGTTTGAGGATCATTGCTCTAGAAGGTTGCAGTATTCTGGGCTGCAGCTCTAGAAGGCTGCAGTACTTTAGGGCTGTTGCTCTTGGTCTCGAAGGCTGTAGTACTTCTATGTGGCTCCAGGACTCTGTAGTGTTCATCACTATTCACAGAATTGGATGGGCTGCTCTGCCTGGAGGTAGTGGACTAGAGCACAGCTGTTACCTGAATTGCTGTTCTAGAGCAGAGTTGGCCAAACTTTGTCATGGATGCCATGAGTGTGGGCAGCGTCTGTGTGGGGCATGTGGCAAACTGGGGGGGGGACGACAGGCAGCATAGCAGCAGGTAGGATAAGGAGCAGAATGCAGAACAGAAGATCAGGCAGAAGGACACTTCAGCAGGAAGGAACAGACACAGGGCAGAAAATGGAAAGCAGAAGAGCATATCAAGCAGCAAGCACAGAGTCAAGAGCAAAATTGGAGCAGCAGATTGGGCAAGGGAAGGGGATCAGAGTGTCACACAGGGAGAGCATGGGGCTAATTTGTAGCACACCTGCCAAAAAAGTTGGTCCCCCCACTGCTCTAGAGAATCCACGGTACTAGACATATGCAGTGTATCATAGCATGACTTGTAGAAAGATGTGAGGGTTGCAGGTGTAGCCTAGAACAGTGCAGGACTGAGGTGCTCAGCCAGATTCCCACTGGGTCTGGGTTGCTCACATGAGACCAGTGGGGGCCAACCGTTTTGGCAGGTGTGCCACAAATTAGCACAACCTCCCTGAGTGCCACTCTGATCACGTTCCCCTGCCTGATTGGGTGCTCTGCACTCTGCTTCCATGGCCCTACCCAATCTGCTGCTTTGCTTTCAGCTCTCTGCCTTATCTGCTGCTGTGCTGCCTGCCCCTTACTCAGTCTTCCATGTGCCACACGCACACAGGCTACCCACACCAGTTGTTGGCCACTCCTGCTCTGGAACATCAGTCTTTGGGCTGGCTGCCCCATGACACTACAGGATTTTAGAGGCATCACTTTGGAGCAGCAGAGGCCAGGCAATTTCATTCAGGAGCGATGCACTACCTGTGTACATTGCTTCAGTGTGCTGCAGAGCCACAGTATTGGGGCTGAGCTGCTCTAGACTATTTCCCGGGTGGGGGATGCAGGCTATGGTGCTTTAGGAATGATGCAGTCAGTTCATGCAGGTTCTCCTGGAGCCCTCCAGGTGTTGACATGTGTATGCTGCCCTAGAAGGACTCTGCAAGGGAGCACCTTCCTCTGGAGCGTGTTTCTACTTGGACACCAGGAGTTGGACCATGGTGGCAGTCTGGATGCGTGGTGCAGCACCGCAGTGTCTTGCTCTAGAAAACTGCAGAAAGGAGATCCAGAACACTTCAGAAGCCCCATGCCTGGCTCTAGACTGCTCAAGCACCCATGCCCATTGCTCTAGAATGAGGCTGCTTTTGGATGAGACCACTCCAGAATGGCCTGGCTGTCCTCTAAGCCATGGTGCTAATTAGTGGCTCTAGAACGGCAGCTGGCCATGCTGAGTGCCTTCTTCCCCCAACCCCCTGAGCTCCTCATTGGGGGTCGGAGGAGGGGGGAGGGGCGGTGCTGTCACAGTGCCGCACAGCACACAGCCTGCGCTGAGCATTCCTGTTGGCATGGCAACCGAAGCTAGGGAGCAGGCGGGGGGAGGTGAGCGGATTGCTACTGCTGGGTACAGGATCACTGTGCCTGTACCAGGTCCTAGGCTGGGCATGAGTGCTGGGCATTACCACACATTTCCTGCGTGCTGTGCGAATTTGTGGGCCCAGGTTGGTGCGTTGTGTGTGTGAATCATATGTGCACAGGCACAGTACATGTGATGCACGTGCATGATGTGTCTGCCTGGTCTCACACACAACACCTCTGAGTGAAGCACTGCTGCATGGTGCATATGCGATGTACACTCATTGCTCAGTGCAGCACACAGGAGCTATGGCTGTGCAATGCCTATGTGCAATGCATACACTGTGCACACGTGCACTGCACAGGCACAATGTGTCCAGCGAATATACATGAATGGCACATGTGCACACAGGTGAGATGCAGCTGCATGGAGCGAGGCATGCACAGAATGCAGGGTGCATGTGCCTGGGACCCACATATGGAGCATGCATACATGATGCACATGCAAGATGTGTGTACACTGTGGATGCAAGAGATGCATGCAATGCACAGAGGATGCACACACCCAAACCTGTGGCAAAATGCATGCTTCTGACCTGCACACACCGCCTTCATGATGTGCCCACTCTGGCTACAGAACACATGGTGTGCACATATTTTGCCCAGGTGCAATAATACACAAGCGGTGTACATGGGAGGCATAGAGTACCCTCCCCCTCAACATGCACCGAGCAATGTTGCATACACTAGAGTGCAGAATCAGGCACATGTGATGTGCACAGGCCATGCACATGGGAAACACACAGACCTACATAAGAGTCCTAGCTTCCTAGATTCTCAGGCCAGAAGCAAATCTAGTTGAGACATCCTGTAAAGCTCGGACCATAGGACTCTCCCCATGGCCACTGGCTTGTGCACTGTGTGCATGTACACATACCATGTGTGTATCCTGCATGCCCATTGCACTTCCCCACATTACATGGGTGCTTAATATGTGACATGAACTCAGCAGGTAGGCACCATGCATGCACAACCCGTGTGCATTGTTTTGATGCACCAAGCTTTTGTGTCACCCATAAGTGTGACACATGGGATGTGTGTGCATGGGGGCTTACTGGGCAGGGGCTCTATGTGTGCAGCATGGGAATTATCTCTGTTTGTGAGATGTCCAAGTTACATGTGTGCAACATGCCTGTTTTGCATATGCAGCACATGTGAATTGCTTCCATGCCCTATACATCTGTGCCTCATACATGTGCTTTTGGAAGCATTTCCAGGCTGGCCTTACTATGATGCAGCAGCTCAGTCTGCCCCCAGTCATGGCCAGACAGGCTGGCCATGCTTGTGTGGTGAGACCCACTGACCTGTACAGTAGGTTTCTTCCCCATCACACTGGCAGCATGATCCATATCCTGCACACACATGGCACACATGGGTGACATCTGCAGCATGCACAGGTGTGTCACATGTGCACACATATGGGAGACATGCAAGTGCCCTGTCCACAGAGTGCACTACACAGCACAGATAGGCACACGTGGCTGCCTGCCTCACCCCCCTCCCTTGTATGTATGTATGTCTGTATGTATGTATGTATCTATCCCCTCCTCCACTCCTCCTCATACCCCTTTCCATCCTCTATACGCCTTTTCTTCACCCAATTTTCCCCAACCTGTCCCCTTCCTGTCCCTGCTCCTCATCACCTTTCTTCTTTCCCCCATCTCCTACCCTATAGCCTCCCCCTTTCTCTATTGCCTTTCCCCTCCCCCACCCCTCCCACTCCCCATCCCCTCTCCCTGCTTGGCTCCCCCCTCCCCTCTCCTCCGTTACTTTTCCGACTCACCCAGTGGTTTCTCCCAATGACATAATAACAGGATGCTCAGAGCCCGCGACTCCTTTTCTGCAAAATAACCCTTCTTCATAGAAACGCCATTTAACAGAATCTTCTAGGGCACAGACCAGGACACAAGACCTGCATGGCAGGGCACTGTCAGGCCTGGACCCCCACCTGGCCTAACCGCACAGGATCCGCCCCCCCCCTCCATTTGATTTGACTTGGGGAGATTTTTTTATGGTAGAGGTAAGGCACTCCTCTGCTTGGGGACTGTGGGCTCTGGGTGTGGGGTGGGGTGGGGTGGGGAGGGTTCGGCAGGGGGCAAGTGTGGGGGCAAAAGGGTATGTGTATGTGTAAGGGGGGGTCTTCCAAAACCAACATGTAGCTTGCATTGATTTTCAGCTGTGTGGGAGAGACTGGAGGTTTTGGAGAGGGGTGAATGGATGGAGGGATGAATGGATGGGCAGAGGGATGGAGGGTTAAATGGATGGAGGGGCAAAGAAGTGGATGGAGGGAGATGGGTGCACAGATGGGCAGATGGATGCATAGATGGAGGGGTGGGATGGATGGAGGGATGAATGAATGCACGGATGGAGGGACAGCTATTTTATTCAGAACCCTCATGGAGAGAAGAGCAAATGAATCTGAAATATGCAACAGATCGTGGGTCGCCCCTTGGCTCTGTACCTGCTCTGCCCCCAGGATGTTTTGCCCAGGGGATGTGTGCAGTGCTGGCTGATTGGCAGCAAGCTCATCTTTGTTGGGAGGCAATTGTTGCTTGGAATAGCAAGGGGTGGTTTATTTTACAAGCTGGGGCATGGTGGCTGTGGGCTTTAGAGGGTTGGGGGGGGGAAGGGGGAGTCATTTGGGTCCCGGATGAGTGCAGCTGGCTCCTTGGAAGGGGCGTTTGGTGGCAGGCAGGGTTGGAAACAGGCGACATAGAACCTCAGGGCCAAGGTGCAAAAATGCACCAGAAGCAGGCTGGGCATGGCGGGGGCAGGGCCAGGCCATGTGCGGGGGATGCTTTGCGGTTTGGGGAGCAGGAGCAATTGCTTCCTCCTCCAGCACATGTGTGTGCGTGCACACAGACACAGAACCACACACAACCAGTCAGAGCTTGGGAAGACATTGATTCATACAGGAGGAGGCAAGATTTCAGTAACAGGCATGCTTTTCCAGCGGGATGCTCTGTGTGTGTGAGTGGGTGCATGTGTTTTTGCAATGGTCTGTGTGTTTTGGTGTGTGCATTACTGTATGATACACGGTGTGTGATCATGCCTATATGTGTGTGTCTCTTTATGAAGCTGTGCATGTGTCAGTGGGGTGTTATGTGTGTGTGCATGTGTGTGCACCAGCCTCTGGTGAAGCTGTGTGATGCTGTGTATGTGTGTGTCCATTCACTCTTCTGTTTTTCTGCATGTGTGTGCAGGATGCTGTGTGCGTGTGACTGTGTGGCACTTTCTATATATTTATGTGCATCTCTGTAAAGCTTTGGGTGTGTTTCTCACTGAGTAGATGTGACAATGTATATTATTTGTGTGTCTGTGAATGCAGTGCTCTGCGTGTGCATCTTTGGGGCTTTTTGTGTGTTTCTGTTTGTGTGTGATGCATATGTGTGTGTACGCATTTGTATACTGTTCTCCATTAGCCTTTATGTGATGCTACATGCCTGTCTGTATCTCTTTGTGTGCAAAATGCTCTGGGTGCGCACTTGTGTGTGTGTGTGTGTTCTGATGTTGTGTGAACAATATTCCATGTATATGGAATGTTTCTTTGCATGTGCAGCTCTTTGGATGTGCATTCATGTGCATGCATGTGTGTTCCCACATGCTTGTGCTTTCTTTCAGAGTCACCTGTAACACCAAGGAGCATGCGACTCAGCATGAGAGCTGGGGCTGATATGATTTGGGAAGTCAAGAGGCAGGAGAAATTGAAGGGACCTGGCTGGAGACCCAGCAGGAGTGTGATGCACAAGTGTGCAGTGAATGACATGTGTGTGTGTGCACTGGTGTTCTTATAGCTGGAGCTTCTTTCTGGAAATGACACATCTGTGCATACTAGGTTGTTTGATCTGTGGGTTGTGGCAAATGGTTGTGTACAGGACATGTACATGTGTGCAAAGGGATTGTGGCTAATGGGTGTACAAATAGCGTGTGTGTGTGGGTGTTCTAGCCAGGGATTATGGGTAATTATTGTGCAAAGGACACACATATGTGCATGCATGTTCCAGTCATGGAAGGACACACGCATACAGGTACATTGGCATTTTTTGCCATGGATACTGGCTGTATGTGTTTGCAGTTGTTCACACCCTGTTCTAGGCGTGACTCAGAGCTGGCAGTTGTGTGAGGGATGTACATGTGTGTGCACGGCTTCTCCAGCTGTGGGTTGTGGCTAGCAGTTGTGTAAGTGACACATGCATGGATGTTTTAATGGTGGAACATGGCTGATATTTTGTGCTGCAAATGGCGCGCATGTGCCAGCATTCAAGCTAGGCATCTCAGCTCAAGGGGTCATTTAAAGGACACACCCAGGTATGTGTAGAAGCTGTAGCTCTAAATGGTGCCTAACAGTTGTGAGTTGTGCAAAGCAGAGGGGCGAGTGCACAAATATCCTGGACATGTGCTGGGTATCTGGGAGTCTGCAAATGACACATGCATGCATGTGCATGGCCTTTCTAGACACAGCCAATGGTTGTGCAAATAGCACACAGGTGTGTGCATGGATATTCTAGCTCACAGCTCACATATGCTAATGACACACACTATGCGTTCATGCTACGGATTGTGGCTAACATCTGTGTAAATAACATTCATGTGTGGATACATGAACATTGTAGCTGAAGATTGTAGCTAGCAGTTGTGTAAGTGACACATGTATTTGTACATAGATGTTCTAGCCATAGATCCTGGATAATGATTGTGCAAGTGACACAGCCATGTGTGCATAGATATTCGAGCCATGGATCACAGAAAATGGCTGTACAAGTGACACACACACTTGTCAACGCATGGTCTAACTGTGTGGATCATGGTTAGTGGATGTCCAACTGACCCAGCAGTGTGAGTGTGGATGTTCAAGCTGTGGGCTGTGGTTGGTGGTTGTGCAGATGGTGGGTGGGTACTAGTTCTTCTTGCTATTGATCGTGCCTATCAGCTGTGCGAGTGACACACGCGTGTGAGCACAGACGTTCTAGCTGCAGCATTGGTGAGCGGCAGATGGATTAAAGAAAAAAATCCCTCGTCTCTAAGGGAACAGAGATCCTGGCTCTTTCCCCCGCACATGCCCAAAATGCCAGGGAATGAGATGGGGTTGTTCTAACAGGGAGGGTGATGTCCCACAGCCTGCGGAGAGAGGCCCTGGAGGACAACCAAGGGAGAGGAGCAGGTGTGGGGTAGGCACTGCTGGGAAATGCAAGGGGAAGTTCCAGTAGGGGAAGGTCAGATTCACTAAGAGTCCAGGACAGTGGCTTGTGGACCCTTTTGTATTTGCTGGTCTGTCTGTCTCCATCCAGCCCATTACCCCTCCTTCTGATCTGCACTCACTGTCTCCTTCTGTTGGTCAGTGGGTCCATGGGTCAGTTGGGCAGACATACCAATGCATTATATTAAATTGAGGGGTGAGGGGGGACGGGACAGGAGGCAGGATGGGGCTCTTGGGAGGGCATGCCAGCTGATGCAGTGTCCCTATTCCATCTGTCTGCTCCTATCCGTTGGCCTGTGAAGCCAAACTGCAGTGCTGTACCCCAAGGATGAAACAGTTATGGCGTTCCACTTCAGCTTCTGCTTACTGCCAGTCAGAAGAGGACAGACTGAACTCAGGCCTGGATTCAGCTGATCCACTATAAACTACCCTCCCTCTGCCTTCCTCCCCTGAACACACACACTTTAAAGTAATGGAACTGCTCTTGCTGTCCACTCCCACAGTCTATGTATCTAGCTGCCTCCATGCAGCATCTGTCTGTTTATCCATCTATCATCTTCTCTCTCTCAATATATGTACATTCCCCTGCTCTGCTGCTATCTATGTATGTCCGTCCGTCCATCCATCCATCCATCCATCCATCCATCCATCCATCCATCCATCCATATACCCTTCCTGCCTGCCTATCCATTACCATACATCACATCTATATATCTATCCATCCCTTCATCCCCATACACTCCATCTACCTCTCTACCTATCACTGGATGACTCTGTTGCCATGATGGCTGAATTCACTACATCCACCTGGAGTCCTGATACCCCCAATCTCCCATCCTCCCTGGGGACCCCTGATTCCCTCACATCTCAATGATTCCCTGTAGTTCCCCATGGTCTCTCCCAATGCGAGGCATCTCACCTCTCCTGTCCCTCTCCTAGCGCGCCCCACCCACCTTCACACTCTGCCCTGCCATTTTGTCTTCCTCCAAGTTGGCAGCTCTAGTCATTTGGGGCATCACCTGTGACCCTTTTTGGTTCCCTTTGGGGCAGGGGCACATTAAGGGGAGGGTAAACCAGTGAGGGGGTCTGTGGGGAAGTCACTGGATGGTTGTGCGTGGGGGAGCTGTGTGGAGGCAGTGGGGGTTCTCTTGGGCTGTGTGTGGTGGGGCAGGGCTGTATAATGCATTGTGTAGGGGAGCTCTGTAAGGGAGCAGTGGGGGCAGATTGTGGGGGCCCAGGAGGCAGCAGTGGCAGGGGACTCTGCTTGGAGGGGCAGTTGTGAAGGCCATGGGGGGACCACTAGGGGCTATGTATGAGGCAGCACTGTAGGGGTGCTAGTGGGAGCAGTTTGGGGGGCTGTGTGTGGGGCAGAGGGACTCTGTGTGGGACTGTATGAGAAGCTCGGTGAGGGGTAGGACAGGTTGGGGAGCCGTGGCAGTAGCACAGGGTTTCTGGGGGCTGTGTGAGAAGGGAAATGGGGAGGCTATGGGGGAGTGAGTGGGGTTCTCGATGAGGGGCAGGTGGGCAGATGTGTGTGAACAGGAGGGACAGTGGGGGACCTTTCCAAGGGGGCAGGGTGTTTGGGAGGGCTGAGTGTGAGGGAGACTGAGGGTAGTATGAGGGATTTTGGGTGCGCGGGAAATTGCAGGAGTCTGTGTGAGGGGTCTATGGCCTCGGCTCTAGGAGAGGGGCATGGTGGGGCTCTGTTCCCCAGCTCTGTAAAGGGGAGCTGTATAAATGGCCTGTGTATATACGCTGGGGGGGAGGAGGTTATAGGGAATTGTGGGAGGGAGGCTCGTGGGGGGCAGGGGTCATGGTGAAGTGGGGTTTCTGTGAAGGGGCTGTTTTTGAGGGGCTTATGGGGAGGCTGTGAGGCAGGCTGCTGGGCGTTCCATGGAAGAGGGGCTCTGTGACGGGTGTGCAGGGACTGTGGATTGAAGGGTGGTAGGGGAGCCATGTGGGGAGGTTGTGGAGGTCTGACAAGTGCACGGGGCTGCATGTATGTGGGGGAGCTGCATAGCTGGGGGTGTCTTTGCGTCCTGCACGGGTCCCCCGGCTAGGCTTGGTCTCATGATCTGGGGATACATTTGCTCTGGCTATTGCCTGCCTTCCCTTTTGACTGACATCTCCCTTTCTCCATCTCCATCTCCCCCAGGACCCTCGCTTGGAGAAGAACAGCAGGGAAACCAGTCCTCTGCCACTACACTGGCCCACGCTGAGTGTCTCCATCCATGGAATTGCCCCAGGGGCTGGTAACACATGAGTCACTACCCCCGAGGTCCCAGCTAAGAAGCAGGTGCTGAGGACAAAAAAGGAGACACCAGCTAGGGGGCGAAGGAAGGAAAGAAAGAGAGAATCCCAGCTCTGGGCAGGCAGCGAAGTCTTGTGGTTAGCAGAGCGGAGGAACCTGGGAGCCAGAACTCCTGGGGTCTGCCCCAGAGCTGGGAGAGAAGCAGGGCCTAGTAGGTTAGAGCAGGGGGGAGCTAGGAGCCAGGACTCCTGGGTTCTATCCCAGCTCTGTAGAAAACCCCCTCTGTCTCCTGCTGTGGCTCGTGCCCCCCATTACTTCTGCCAAGCTGGAGTCCCTGAAGCGCTGGAATGAGGAGAGAATGGTGTGGTGCGAGAAGGGGGTCCAGATCCTTCTGACCACCGTGGGGGCCTTTGCAGCCTTTGGCCTTATGACCATTGCCATCGGCACTGATTACTGGCTCTATGCCCGCGCCTTCATCTGCAACACCACCAACATCTCCAGTGAGGAGACCCAGCACAAGGACAAGAAGGACCCAGGTGGCTTGACGCACTCCGGGCTCTGGAGGATATGCTGCCTCGAAGGTATGTTCATTTGGGGGTCCCTCATGCTGATCTAGCCTGAATCCCCAGCTGGGCACTGAAGTGGGGAAGCTCACAGCATCGAACACCCCTACCAGGGCACTACTGTGTGAAAGCTCATAGCACTAGACACCCTCAGCTGGGCACAGCTGTAGGGAAACTCATATCATTGACATCCCCAGCTGGGCACTGTCTTGGGATGTTTACAACACTGGATTCCTTGACTGGGTGCTGCTCTTGGGAACTTCACACCAGTAGGCTCCCCCACTGAGCACTGCTGTAGGGAAGCTCACAGCTCTGGAGTTCCGGGGGGCAACAGGAGAGAGAGACCTGGGGAGAATGGAGTGTGACTCTGGTTTTCTCTATCTCCATTTCAGGTCTGAAGAGGGGAGTGTGCCTGAAAATTAATCACTTCCCAGAAGACACGGATTATGATCATGACAGTGCAGAGTACCTCCTACGTACGTACCGACCGCGCTGCCACAGCAAGCTGACTCAGTGCCACAGCTTGCCAATGTGCTCATGACCAGAGGACAGAACTGGGCCAGGCTCTGCTCCCAGCATTGGGGGGCCCAGGAACTGATCTATAGCAGAAGGGATGCAGTTATGTCTCCCTGCTGAGGGCCTCAGGGCTGGGCTATATCAGAGAGAATGCAGTCAGGCGTTTTTGGCTTTCAGCTCTCGCTGCATCATTGCAATCCACTGCCAGTTAATGGGCATGGAGTTGTATTTTGTATCAGAAATGTGGATTTTATCCCAGTCTCTACCTAGCTCTTCCTAGAGTTGCTTGAACTCTTCACCTCCCTGTTGTGGTGGTGTTTTTATTGCTCTGATTCTTCTGAGCTAGTGGCTGAAGACCCCTGGCTGGGCTTTGGTCTTCTGGCTTTGAAACGCCAGGCAGGGCCCTGGTGAAGTTTGGAGATGCTTTCCCTGGAACGGAGAAAAATTTGTTGCAATATTGGGGTTTTTTTCTTTTTTTTAAGCCTCACTGGAGCTGGAGCCATCTAGGACTCCAGAGCTGATATTTGGCAGGGAAATTGCCTTCAGGCAAGTCTAGTTCTTTTCCCCTTCCCTCTCCCTATGAAAATCCATTGTGATGTGGCTGAAGGTTGCATATTCTTAGCTACTAGAATAGCTGTCTCTGGCCTGGGTTGGCTGGGCCAATAGTTAGATTTGGGGATGGGGGAGTTAAGGGGTCAGAGGCAGAACTGTGTTTTCCTTGAAAAATACCCTCTCAGCCTACGGAATTCCTTTTCCACAAGTACAAGGCAAAGAATGGGACAGGGAGGCTTGGACTAGCAAAAGGAAGTGTTAAAGTGTCAGGAGACACAAGTTTGACCCCAGATCCACATATAGGGAGATGGTAATACTACTACTTCATTTCTCTCTGTTGGGATCAGTTGGCTGTTTGCTTCAAAGACTGACTCATACCATGTATCTGGGCAACATCCAGAACAATGGGGGCCTTGGCTAGGCAGTGAGTAGTGGGACAGGGTTTTAATCTCGGCAATTTGGTCTGGGCAGTACCTGACTAAATAGCACCTCTAGTCACAAATGAATTCTAGACAGTAATAACAACGTTCTCATCTGGATGATAATAACTATGTTTCAGAGACAGTATCCCTGCCCCCCCAGGGCGAGTTGGGGGCATTTCACACATGTAAGAGCTATTGGCAAAGGCTCTTTATAGGCACAACCATGGTCCAATACCTAGTTTTTCACTCGCTCCCATGTTCAGAAGGTTAATTACATGCTTATTAATGCACTTAATTGTGACTTAAAAAAATCAGAGCTAATAAGCTGACACACAACTGCTGGTGAGTTAAATAAAAAAGAAAACCCCAGTATAAATGCATTTACAATTAGTATGGATGGATGAATGAATGGATGCGTGTCTAGCTAGATAGATGTGGGGATGGGCTGGCTGGCTGGATATATATGAGAACAGACAGAGAGGGTCATGTTAGGATGGTTGGATGGATGGATGGATGGATGGATGGATGGGTGCAGGAAGGAAGGATGGGTATGTACCAGAAGGACAGATGGAGGTATGTGTAGGGATAGATGGATGTATCCTTATCTCTCTATCTGAAAGAATAAACATGAAGTCATTGCTCTTCTGTAGTATTGCTTCTTTATGTTATTTTATTTTGGTTTGGGAGACTGCTATTAACCCAGTAACTCCCAGCCCTGTTTCCTTCCCATATACCTCATCAAACAAGATTTTTCTCTCTTTATTTATTGGATTTTTGGTCCTCCCCCCACCAAAAAAGGCTCAGGACAGCATATAATTAAAACACATAAATTATAAAACTGGATAAAATGTTTAAAGAAAAGAAAATAAGATAAATGAAGTAAAAAGTAATAAACCAACTCCTTGATGCTTCAAACAACTCCCACAAACTTCATCTCTCCTGTGAAACACCAGCCCAAACAAAAAGGTCTTGCAGTGCTTCCAAAACATGTCCAAGCTCAGGCTCTGATGGGCCTCAAGAGGAAGGGAGCAGGGGGCAAATTTCAGAGCTACAAAGCGACTACAGGGAATAACTTCCCACGTGTTTTAGCCAAATGAACATGGTGCACAGATAGAACCTGTACTTGGTTGTTCTGGCCTGACCTTAGGGATCACAATGGAACATAAGGAGAGGAAGCAGTCCTTGGGGAATGTGGAGCCCAGATCACTTTAGGGCTCAGACCATTTCCCAAAGAACAACATGGCACTCTGCTTTTAACTTAGAGTGATGTAGACAGCTTTAACTCTGGCCTCTCCTGACTTGTGACAGCATTCCTTTGAACATAAGATCCTAAGAACTGCCATTTACTGTAGGTCCATCTTGCCCAAGATTCTGTGTCACACAGGGGCAGAGAGTGGATGCTGAAACAGAGTGAAGAGGACATGACCAGGGCTTTTTCTGCTATTCCTTTCTCACTTGCAGCCTCAAGTGTTTAAGGTCTAGGACAGTGGTTTTCAACCTTTTTTCATTTGGGGACCCCTAAAAAATATAGAATGGTGGTGTGGACCCCTTTGAATTATAAGTGCGGGTATTCATGTACTTTTGATTGATCATAATACTCTTTTACAGGCCCAATTAGATATAGTCTATGGACCCCCAGGGGTCCATGGACCACAGGTTGAAAACCACTGGTCTAGAAATTTCTGATTCAGAGGTTGTGCCCCTAACTCCCAGGCTCACCTAACTCCCATGCTGCCACTGCCACTTGAACAACCCCATAACATATCCCTGTTCCCCAGCAAACGTTCTGCAGCTCACTTTAGGGAATTATGTTTTAAATGATTGTATTATGTTTAAAAAAAATTTCGGAAGCAAGAAATATGCTTCCCCTCCCGTCTGAGTTGTTATAATGGAACTTTCCACCAGCTCCTAGCCACTCAGTTTGCTCTGTCTCTCTTTCAGATTACCTTGGATGGTCAGAAATCCTTCTGTGACATGAGGGCTCTGGGAAATCCTGCGTTCTCAATGGCTGATAGCTTTAAAATGCCAAGTGGTTCTGGTTGCTGATTGGTTGGTGGGTTTGAGAATAGTGAACAATCCTAGTACTGATAGGCTGGTAGCATCAGAATACTGAGAGATCCTAGATTCTGATTGGCTGTAGTTGTAAGAACCTTGGGAGATCCATGGATGTGATTACTGTTAGCCTCACAGTGCTACTGATCTAGACTCTGGTCTCTGAGTGGTGGGGCATCTTGAGTTCTGATTGGCTGGGAGCTTTGGAAGTTGGGGAAACAGTGGATTTTGATGGGCTGTGATCCCAGGGCACAGGCAGATCTGGAATGTGGGTATATGCTGGGTTCAGAGCTTTGAGTGATCCTGATTGCTAATAGGTTGATTGGTTGAGTGGCTTGAGCAATCTTGGTCTTTTGTTGGTTTTTAGTCTCAGGGCACTGGGAAGTCATTGAATCTGGCTGTTGGTTGCAGGTAGTGCGGATACCGTGTGTAGTAATTGACTTTTGCCCAAAGGCTGTCAAAAATCCCAGATTCTTATTGGCTGTTGGCCTTTGTGTGCTGGGAAACTCTGGATTTTTCCTATGCCTCAGAGCATAGGAAACTCTGATTTTCATTGGCTGTTAGCTTGAGAGCACTTGGCTGCTATACTAATAAGAGCTTTTGAAAGCTGAGAAATGTTGGATTCTGGCTGGTGCTGTAATTCACAGATGTAGGAATACCTGGATTCTGATAGGCCACTGTCTCAGTGAATCAAATTAATCCTGTATTCAGACTAGCTACTGCCTTCTGGTTGCCTGTGCAGTCTAAACACTGAATAACCTTTGGCTTTAGGATGCTGGAGAGCCTTGAATTCTGATTGGCCATTGGCCTCAGAGAGCCAGAAACCTTATATTCTGAGTGGCCATTGACCTGTATCCCTTGCATTCTGATTGGCAACAGGCCTTAGAAAAACCAGGAAATCTTGGAGTATGATCAACCATAGAACTCCATGAGTTAAAACTTCTGAATTCTGATTGGCTACTGTCCCTAGAGTGCCACCAACTCCTTTTGGCTGAGTGGTCAGCACAGTGGATTCTTCCGTTGACAGTGACGTGTCTCTCCTTCCCTGGCAGGTGTGGTTCGTGCCTCCAGCATCTTCCCCATCCTCAGTGCCATCCTGCTGCTGCTGGGAGGGTTCTGCGTGGCTGCCAGTCGTGTCTACAAGTCCAAGCGCAACATCATCCTCGGGGCTGGGATCCTGTTTGTTGCAGCAGGTGAGTGGGGTCAGTCTGCCACAAGCCTCACACATCCACCCAAACCAGCAGAGGTCATTGCAACAGCATGGTCTGGCATAGGAACCTGGCCCAAGGCATGGGCCTCGCCATGGGCTATGTGGTGTCCACTGGGGCGGGGGGTGGTACAAGTTGGTGGGGCATGGCTTTGGGGTTTCTTAGACCCTGTCCCATCCATGTCTTGAGTGGACTGAACTTGACCTGTTGCTCTCCTAGCAGGAAAGTGGGCCAGTGTGAGTGAATGGATGAGGCTTACATGTGACGGGCTGGGGCACTGGCTCTCTCCCCATCCACTGGCACAGGGTACCTTTGCCACTGCTGCCCTGGAACATGGCTGTCGAGGGGCTGGGATGGGATCAAGGAAGGCATTGCTCCTTGCTGGTGACAGGGACTACTAGGGTCTAGGGGAAGGAAGCCATGGAGTGGACTCCCTAATGGGTCTTTCTGCTCCTTCCTTCTCCTCCCTCCCATTTCCAACCCCTACAACTGCCTTCCAAATCTCTGCCCCATCACCCCTCTTATTCCCTCTCCCCAAAACCCTTCTCTGCCCCTCTTATTCTGTCTCACCTCCCTGCCCCCACTCCCACCCCAAAACTCCCCCAAACTCCATCCCTGCCCCACTCTCTCCACTCCATCCCCTCTACTACCCCCCTCCCTAGGCCTCAGCAACATCATCGGGGTGATAGTGTACATCTCGGCCAACGCTGGTGACCCAGGCACAAAGCGTGATGAGGATAAGAAGAGCCACTACTCCTATGGCTGGTCCTTCTACTTTGGAGGCCTGTCCTTCATCCTGGCTGAGATGATCGGCGTTCTGGCTGTCAACATCTACATTGAGAAGAACCGTGAGGCCCACTGCAAGAGCCGGACCGAGCTGCTGAAGAACCCATCCTCCTCCTCCTCGGCGGCCATCTTGCGCCTGCCCAGCTACCGCTTCCGCTACCGCCGCCGTTCCCGCTCCAGCTCTCGCTCCACTGAGCCATCACAGTCGCGGGACACCTCGCCTGTGGGCCTTAAGGGCTTCCCCTCCACCGACATCTCCATGTACACGCTCTCGCGGGACCCATCCAAGGCCAACGTGAGCAGCCTCTATGGAGGCGAGAGGGAAGCTTCTGCAGGGGCCAGTGGGGCTGGCAGTGGGTTCCTTCAGCTCCACAACACCTTCCCCAAGGACCCCGGCGTGACGGTGACGGTGACAGGTCCTGGTGTGGCTGGCGCCACTGGCACCCTGGGGAAGGATGCCTCCTCCAACACCAACACGCTCAACAGGAAGACCACGCCGGTGTAGGGAATGCGGCAGGGAGGCTGGGGGGTGGGGTGGGGATGTGGGCACAGGGATGTGGCTGCCATGATGAGCCACAGCAAGGGTGGCACAGGAGGTCATTAGCCAATAGAGCATCTCTTCAGGCGTCTTTCCAGCCCCACTTCCTCTTTCCTTCATTTGTTCTTCCTTCTTCTGCCTTTCTGCTTCTGCCCTTGGCTCCTGGCCTGCCTTCTTTCATCAGTGCTCATTTTTCGTTCTTTCACTCTCTCTTTCTGTGGAGAATCGACCATGTCCCTCTTTTCCTGCTGGCAGGAAGTTTCTTCTACCCATTCTCATATCTCAGGGGAAAGGTGGCGTAGGGAGTGAGCCCTGGGAGGGGAGGGAGAACATTGCAAAAGAATTGGGGGGGGGGGGGGGGGGGAGGGAGGTAAAGGGGGAGGGAGGGAATACCAGAGCAGTGAAGGAGCCATTTGAAAACTTTCCAAGTCTTGAAATCTAGGCCCTGTCTGGGTGGGGGACTAGTCATGTCTCAGCATTGGGGGCTAGGCTATAACAGGGGGCTGCAGTCATTTCTCCTCTCCCTCCCCTGTTACCGCCACAGATGACCTCCGTGACCCCATCTGAATCCTTCTGTCTCCAGTCACGACCCCCCAGCCCCAAACCTCTCCTCATCTGGGAGGGGGCAGTGACCGGGATGGAACCAGATGTAGGGGGCAGGGGGGCCTGAAATGCTCCAGTGCCAAATTCACGTGTGTGTAAATGGGGGAGGGGGAATTTTGGGAGAGGGGGCTGTGTGTGTCCCCTTCTCCCCTCCCTTCACACCCTGCCAAGGGCTCATATTTGTGCCAAACTCCAGTGCCAAACTTTCTCTCCCAGTGCCCCTTGCCAGTGGGGGTAGGAGATTCAATGTGCCAAATTTTTTCTTGGCTGGGGGAGGGTTTGTCTTGTTGCCTGCTCCTTCCTTCACCCCATGCCTCTCTGCCCCCTTAGCATTTGTGCCTGGGGGCTCCCTGGGAATGGAGGAAGGGGCCCGGGTGCCATTTCCTGGCCTAGCTTCTCTTTTTTGGAGCCTCACCCCAACCCAGAAGCACCCCCGAGATACCTCGACATGCAGAAGCCTTGAGTGAAATGACTCCAAGATCCACTAGGGGGCAGATTCTTCCTCTGTGCCACCTTTCACAAGGGTGGCAGAAGGAAGAGGAGTGCCCCCCCTCTCCCCTCTCCCCTGCCTCCTGGGCACAGCCATTTCTCAGGCAGCTTCCACCCTATGACACCCCTCCTTTGAGTGAAGTCCAAAGCTTCTCTGGGAGCGGGAGAGGGTTTGTGTCTCCCCAGTAATGCTGGATGAGACGTGTTAACTCATGTCATGCAGGGGTGGGCTCTGGGATGGTGGCTTAGTTGTGAAGGGGCTGTGCAAAGTAGTGTCTTCCTTTCCTTTACTGTGCCCCTTCCACCAGTGGCAACTCCCATTCTGTGCCTCCGCCCCCCCTTATTCGGCCTACTGAGGGCAGACTGGGGCAGTGTGTTGCTTAGCATTGGGTGAGTGCCTCATGCCAGCCCTGTTCCAAGCCAGATAACTTAGACCAGGGCCAGAAATGCTCCCTGTGAGCACCTCCCTCAGCTCCAGCTCTGCCCCCCTCCCTCCAGGTCTCATAAACATTCACACCCTTTTCTGAGCTGCGGCAAAGACTCCTATAGTGCCCCATGCAGCTCTGTGTTACCTGCAACGTGGACCGGGTCCTAGGTAAGATCACGCATTTCATGCACAGCTCCATCCTACAGGGTGGGCCCCACAAGGCCCCTGTGGAATATGGAGCATATAAACAACACCCTTCCCATGGAATATTGACTATATAATGCACAGTTCCATCATGGCACAGCCTCCTTGTGGGGGACAGCTCCCCCTGCAACATAGCCTGTGCAAGAAATAGTCCTCCTGTGCACTACAGACCATAACATTCACTGTACCCCCATGCATTGTAATAAACATGAGCCTTGCAGTGACAAGCTTCCCCCCATTAGGCAGGCTCTATACAGCCCTATGACAGAGAGGCCTCCCAGGCCATTAGTGAAAATGGCCATCAAAGAAGCATTTTCTCTGGGCTGTATGGGTTGTACAGCCCTCAAAGGGAATAAGGGACATGTTTCCAGTCTATATGGGGCATGGTCTGACCAGCCTTCCCCAGCCATATGGACCATGATAGCCCTTTCAGGAAATATGGACTGGAGCAGAGACGGTCCTGCCAAGCCATATGGACCAGCTTCTGTGCTACATGTAGCCCTTCACACCTAGGCCACTGCCCCATCCACCTCAGGTCCAATGCTGCTCCAGGAGGCTTTGGGCATCAGAGCAGTTGGGGTTGAAAACCTGGTGCGGATGCAGCTGCCTCTGGGGTGGGACACACTGGGGGTCTCTTTATACAGGGACCCCTCATCTGGCACTGAGATGCAGCTGCCTTTGGGGTGGCCCAGCTGTTGAGACAAATGCTTCCCTTCCTAAGCTGAGAAATGCTCCTATTTTATGCTGGCCTCCAGAAACTTGTTTCCATTCCAAATCATTCCTTTTGCAATAAATTAATTCCATTAGATTTTTCTTTAAATCTGCCCACCCCCTCTCCCTACCTCCTCCCAAATAATTAGGAAACATTTTGGAAACCCTCTCCCACTCCCCCAAGACAGCTTAAAAAAAAATTACACACACACAAATGTAGACACACACACACACACACACACACACACATATATATAACTATATATAGATAGATGTATCTATATGGAAGAGGCTAGTGAATCAGTTGTGATTCTTGGGCTTCGGTTATTTTTTGTTTCTGTCAATAATGGGTTTTGCTCTGTCGTGTTTTTCCGGCAGGGGGTTGGATTTATTTATTTATTTATTTTTGCATTTCTCTGGTTTCGCAACCTGTTTTTGACATATGCATGAGTCTTGGGAGCAGGATGGGGAAGGATGTTTGCTGGTTCTGGAAGGGGTAGTGGGGGAATGAAGAGAGTGGGGGAATGAAGAGAGAGGGGCTCTCCAGGGTCCAGAGGGTTGCAAGTTTGTTGTTATCACCTTGCGGTTTACCCTTGTGGTGGTGCCCAGCATCTGGGAGTCTCCAGCTGAGACCAGGCTGGGATGGAGCAGGACTGATGGTTACAACCTCCAAAGACTTTGTCCGTGGACTTTACAAGGACTGAATTGACCAATCAGACCAGGGATCAGCCATGAATGACGCTTCTTTCTCCCTAATGCTCACACTCCCCAAACCCCATGGAAAATGTGTGCCCCTGCCCCACCCTCCTTTCCTGCCTTTGATGGAGTGGTTTGAACTTGGGATTATTTATCTATTTATTTATTTCCTCTTTCCCTATCCCCTGCCCCACAAACCATTCGGGAGTTTGTTCAGTTCACACAGGGCAGTTGGCGGGGGGTGGGGGAGAGGGGAGGAAACAGAACATGATGGAGATAAGCTGGTTTTTCTTTTCTGTTCTTCTGGTTTTCATGGTGACAAGATGGAAAAATGGACTTCAAAGGAAATGAGAATTTTTGAGAAAAAAAAACAACAAAAGGACAACCCCCCCCTCAAAATATGTCTGAAAAACAAACAAAAAAAGCAGCAGCAAAAATGTTGTCCTCCCATCAAAGTACCTGTTTCCGGTGTGTTTCATATGAAAGAGACATAGGTTAAAAACAAAGAATAAAAAAAGAACCAAGAACAGCAGCGGCAACAACAAAATTACACGCAGATACACACACAGACACACACACAACAAGCCTCCTCTGTTGCGTCCTTGGTGATTTAAATGGGAGAATATTATGGAGTTGAGTATGAAAAATGATGGCAAAAAAAAAAAAAAAAAAGATCCCTTCCCCCCCAAATGCATGAATTTTTACTGGAATCTCTCTTTAAAAAAATAAAGTCCCATGAAAAATATGCTCAGGGCTGGTGCTTTCTGACAGATTTCTGCCTCCGGGATGTTACCCATGCTTGTCGATGTGAGTATTTCCTAATTGCATTGGGCTGTTTCATATTGATTCAAATTAAGGCCTTGCTTGCCCTGCCCCAAGATAAGGTTGGGGCAGATGCAGCTGACTCTGGGGTGGGTCATGGGGGCTGGTTATATAGGGGGCTCGCTTACATGACATCCCTAGCAGCAGCCTGAGGCATTGGGGGGACTGCACCCTACCCTTGCTGCCCTCCTGCCTCCCTCAATGTGATGCCCCTACTGCACCCCTCACCCTGCTCCCTGCAGTACAGCACCCCCTGCCCACTCTGGGGTGTTCCTCTGACATTTGTCCTGAGGTGCTGACTCAGGCTTCTCCCGATTAGCAAGCGCTGATCTCCAGCCTCCTGGGGCACTGGCAACAGTTGTTGGTCTGGGTGCTGAGGGGGGCCAAGCTACAATGCCAGTCCCCTGCCTGTTTAACTCTTTACCCTCTTTGTGAGAGGCTGCCCCATCCCTGGGCTGGCAGGGGGGCAGCCCCCATTACCACCCTGCAGCAGAGGGCCCTGTGGGCAGGATCAGTGGCTGTGGAGAGGGAGGAGATCCCAGCTGCTCCAGCCCCAGAAGGGGCACTGTGAGGGGCTGTGGGTCAGGAGCTGGCTACAGCCTCATGGGGGGGAGGGATGGGGCAGGAATGCTGGCTGTGGGGTGGGAACTCCCAGCCCCACTGGGAGACACTTGGAAGCACGGGCTGGCTCTGGGGGCATCTGCAGCTCTAGCAGGGGGTGCTGTGGGCCTGGAGCTGGCTGTGGGGGAACTCCCAGCTTCTCCAGCCCCAGCAGAGGATGCTGTGGTTGGGGGGGGGAGGGGCGGTGCATGGGGCAGGACACCCCTGCCTGGTGTCTGAGAGTGTTGTGGGCTCCCCCCGCTGACTTGTACCACTTTAAAACCATCACACACATTTCCCCCCCCCAAACACCTTAAAATAACCCGACTGGCCACAGCGCAGGGTGATGCCTGCTAACAGGTGCACAGCACATTGGCTGTGGTGGGAAGGGGGGTGCATGCGCCTGTGTGTGTGTGTGTGTGTGCGCATGGGTGTGAGCGCGCTGCCAGCCCTGCTGGGGTGCAGAGGAGCTTGGCACCCAAGCGCCTGACCTAAATAGCCTGGCAGGGAGGCACAGAGCGGCCGGGAGAGGCAGCAGGGAAGGGAGGTGCGGGGCTCAGCTGGGCCAGGTCGAGGGGCCGGTGGGGGTCCAAATGATGTGGCCCAACTTCTTCCTCCAGGAGGAAGAGCAGCGGGTGGCCGGCTTGCGGGGGCGGGCAGGTGGCAAGCGGCGCAAGCCCCTGACGGATGCCCAGGAAGGCAAGATCAAGCTGGCCTTCTTTGTGGCCATTGTGGGCGTCACGCTGACTGTGCTGGCCGTGGGCACTGAGTTCTGGGTGGAGCTAAACACCTACAAGCAGAACCATAGCACCATATGTGAGGCGGCCCACTACGGGCTCTGGAAGTTCTGCTACAAGCGCCTCTGGGTGGAGGACATCGAGGAGGAACGGAAGACCTGCGGCCCTGCTGAGCTGCCTGGCGGTGAGTGTGGCTGGCACTGCGGCCCCTGCCCTCCCTCCCCCATCCGTCTCGCCAGGAGCCCTGGCCAGGCCAGTCTGCCTCACCCCACCCCACTCCATGCCATCCCTCCCCTCCACCTGCTAGCACCTGCCCCCCTACCTGTCCAGGATCCACCAGGAAGCCCCCAGCCTGTCTCCCCAACCAGCCTGTTGGGACCTGTGTGAGGTACCACTGATCTGCCCCCTGCACCAGCCAGCACAGGACCCCCCTACCCTGCCTTGTCGCCTCGAATAGCCCAGCTCCCCTCTTAGCCAACTCCAGGAGCCCCCAGCCTGCCTTGACTCCTCTGATAGCCCTGCTCCCCTCTTAGCCAGCCCTAGGAGCCCCCAGCCTGTCTGGCCCCCCAAAAGCTGCCAGCTCCCCCTCTCAGCTGCCCAGCCCCTCCCTGGGATCTGCACCTTTTCCTGCCTGTTTGTCTTTCCATCCGTGTCCTCCCTGTCTCTCTATCTGCACACCCTCCCTGTACCTACTGTTTTGTCTGTTGGTCTGTCCAGCTGTCGGTTCCCTTACACACATCTCTGTATCCACCCCCATGTTCTGTCTGTCTGTCCATCCCTTGCCCCTCTTCTACTAATCCATCCATCCTCATACACTCCTGCTATCCATCCATCCATCCATCCATCCATCCATCCCCCCTCTGTCTGTCTGTCTGTTTGTCTGTCTGTGCCAACGCACCCCCCTGCTGTTTACATTCCCCTTCCCCGTCCCTCCCCCGCCCCCCAGACTCCAATGCTGGAGGGTCATAAATAGCCCAGTGACGTCACTTGCGCGCTGCCAGCTGGGGGCCTGCTCCCAGCAGAGGCTGCGCAGGGAGCCCAGGGGGGAGCCCAGGGCCCCTGGGATCTGTTTGTAGTGCTGGGAGAGGAACAGGGGCTGGTGGGCCAGAGCAGTAGGAGGGGAGGGGGCTGGAACCAGGATGCCTGGGTTCTACCCTATCCAGGCTTCATCTTCCTTGCAGAAGAGCTTCAGAGGTCTGTGAGGGGGGTGAGGTCTGGTGGGCTAGAGCAAGACACCTGCGTTCTGTCCCCACTGTGGGGTCTTGTGGCTAGATTGCGTGGGGGGTCAATAGTAGTCTGGATTCCTGGGTTCCACGTCTGGCTCTGGAATGGGCACCTACTGGGGGGAGCTGCAGGCGCTTTGGGGCTCTGTCTTCCTGACGCTGCAGCACTTGAGTCCCCGTCAGAAAGGGATGTGAGTCCGGAAAGGGACCAGGGTTTGGTTACCACAGCCTCCAGCTGCTGAGGCTCCTGGCGTGGGCTGGGGTAACCCGAGCTGCCATAATGCTGAGTCGGCATGGCACTCGCATGCAGCCCATGGTGGTGCAGGCCCCGTGCCAGCTGGCCCATGGACAGCCACACCCCATGCCTGGGTCACACCCATCATGGTCTGGCCCATGGACTGTGAAGGAACCAGGTTCTGGTTTGCACTACGTGGAGTCTGGCTGAAGTGGCCTCATCTCCCCACCCTGTCCCCTCAGCCCTCCTCCCCTCCCCAAGCCACCCACAGCCCCACATTCCCACCCACCCACCTACTCATCCATCCATCCACCCACCCGTCCATCCATCCCTAGAGCCAGTATCCTTCTGTCTGTCTTGCCCACCCCTCTGTCCATCCTCATACATGGTCTCTATCTGTCCATCCACCCATCCATCATTGTGCAGAACTCTCTGTGCCCATTCCTCCCCTCTGTCCCATCTGTCTGTCTGTCCTTGCCTTGTGGGAGATCTAGACTAGCTTGCTTAGCTTCCTGGCAGGTCTGGTTCTGGAGGGGGCTTTGGTTTGAGGGTGGATGGATGTTAGGGGTTGGGATGACTCTGAAAGTAGGGGGAGCCTGGGCAGTCCATTTTGCCCTCAGGATGCTCTGAGGCTGGTCAGGTTTTGGGACTAGGGGTGTGAGTACAGCTGGGGTTTGAAGCAAGGTTCTGCCTGGGGGCTGGGGCTGCTCTGCTATCTCAGGTTCTGCTTTCTGGGTGATGTCTTGGGAAAAAGTTTAGGGGGTCCACATGTGCACCCCAGGGCACCTCCAGCACACAGCTCGCACACTGCTGCACAGCTTTGGGCAGCAGGCTGGCTTTGGGGATGGGGGCTCTGGAAATCCCACAGCCATTCCCTTTGTAAAGTAGGACCCAGGGAGCCCTCCTGTCTTTTCAAAGAAACCCAGAGTACAGCACCCCAATTTGGCTGGATGCCCAGGGAAACCCAGCAGCTGCAAGGGACTGGACAGGATAGGGCATGTGTGTGAATGCCTGTGAACACTCCCCTGCACATGTGTACACACCCATGTGCTCACACACCCCTGCATACACACTTGCAGCTATCTACCCACATGCTGCCTCTTGCACAGACACACACATGTGAACACACACACAGAGCCCCTGCACATATGTGTACACACACAAGGCTACTGCATACATTTTGCATCTATCTCCACCCACATGCCACCTCTTGTACACACGTGCATGTGAACACATTTCCTCTGTAGACAAACACACACAGAGAACCTGCCCACATGTACATGTGCATACACACACATACAGCATACACTTTTGCACCTATTTCCATCTACAAGCTGCCTCTTGCACACAGATACATGCATGTGAACACGTTACCTCTGCACATGCACACATACACACAGTCACTGTGCACACACCTGGCTGTGCTCTCAGCCCCACACTGTGTCCTTGCTCTGCACAGTTCTCCAGCTGACCCAGCCTCGGGCAGAGGGTGGGTGTCTGAGCTGTTCCTGGCTACAGCAGCTCTAACATGCCTTGGATACATGCCACCCCCCGCTCTAGCACCATGCAGCCAGCTCCCCACTCCCAGCCTGCCCAGGTCACCAGGGCTGTGCTGGATCCAGCCTTGGCTCAGCAAACTTGGCTGCCCCTGCTCCTCTCCAGGGAGCCCTGGGCTGGGCGAGGGGGCGTGTGGGTCAGGAGTGAGGGCACTTGCCCCTCTAATGCCTCTCCCCACAGTCATGCATTGGCCTTGTGATCAGAGGTCCTCATTCCCCAATCCCTCCCATCCATATGTTTTGTTCCCTTGTCTCTTCCTTCCGCCTCACACTTTGCTCATTTCTTCTTCCTCAGAAGCCAACTGCTCCTACTTCAAATTCTTCACCACAGGGGAGAACGCCCACATTTTCCAGAGGACGACGAAGAAAGGTCAGGAGTAGCCCCCCAGACCCATCAACCCCAGTAACCCCTTTCCTGCCCCTGACCAGCCCCATGGGCCCATCTGCCCCAGTATCTCACTCTCTCCCTGCCCCACATTCCTCCCCCTCTACCTGGATACATTGTCCTCTCTCTGCTCCCTGGAGCAGCCCCATGGGCTCATCTAGCCGCCATCTCTGGGGTGGGGTGAGTTTCCCTCCTATAGATCCAATCAGCTCCTGCCTCCCCCCTGCAGAGCTGAACATCACGGCAGCCGTGGTCTCCCTGCTTAGCATCACGCTGATGGCCATGGGCTCCCTGTGTATCACCATGGCCCTCAGCAAGGGCGTGGAGTTTCTGCTCAAACCTGCCTCCTTCTTCTTCATCATCTCAGGTAAGATCTCCATCCTGCTCCACCCTGCCCAGCCCCTGTTCTGCTCCCCCCAGCATGGTGCCCTCCTGAGCCTCTGCCCTGCTCCTCCCAGCACAATGCCCTCCCGAGCCCCTGCTCTGCTCCCCCTTGTCTAGTTCCCTCCCAGCTCCCCTGCTCATGGCACCCTAGTGCCACCTGCCCCACTGGCCCAGCATGGCTCTCTCCTATGGCCACCTGCCCCGCTACAGCCACTGAACCCCTGTTCTGTGTAGCACAATGCCCCCTAGTTCAGGGGTGGGCAATATCCAGCTTGTGGGCTGAATCCGGCCCACGGATGAATTTTGTCCAGCCTGCAGTGGGGTGCTGGACTCCATTTTCCGGCAGCCCCAACAGCGGTAGCTCCTTCTGGTGCTGCTTTTGGGCACTCTGGCCTGTGTCCTGCACCCACTGAGGGGGGCAGGACTCACATGGGCAGGGCCCACAGTTGGGTGGCTGGGATGGGGCTGCGGGCTGGCGGGGAGTGGCAGCTGGGAGCAAGATGGGTGGGTGGGAGTAGGGAGACCCCAGCATCTTGGGGCAGTGACAGTGCAGGGCTGGGGCCAGGGCTCTGCCCCAGCCTTGGCCCTGGCCCCGGACCCATACTGTCATGGCCCTGGGATCCTGGGGTCTCCATGAAGACCAGCTAGGAGCTAGCTGCATGGGCAGGGCTTGTGGGCAGGCAGGAAGCTGTGTCCAGGGCCAGGGCCAGGATCTGGGGGTGGTGACAGTGTGGGCCCAGGGCAGGGGCAGAGCCGTGATCTGTTCCCTGCATGCTCCTGCCTGTGGAACTGGACTCATCACAGGGGTGTGCAGTGCCTTGGGCCCCAGCCCTGCTCTATCACCACTCCAAGATCCTGTGTTCTCCCTGGCCCTGTCTGCCCATCTCGCTCCTGGACACCACTCCCTGCCAGCCCATGGCCCCATCCCAGGTACCTGGCCATGCATCCTGCCTGTGTGGGTCCTGCACCTTGTGCTGAGTATGGGGCAGATGGGTGTGGAGGGCTGGGCAGCAGGGCTGGGTCTGGCAACGGCAGCCATAGGAGCTTCCAGGAATGCCGGGAAATGGAGTTTGGCTGCCTTGTCGTGGGGTGGGGAAAATACCCCCATGAGCCGGATCTGGCTCATGGGCCAGATTTTGCTTAGTGCTTCTGCTCCACTCCCTACTTCGTGGCACCCCTTCCCGAGTCCACTCCCTCCCTCCCAACCTCTGCCATCCCCTCATTCCTCCCAGTGCAGCACTCCCTGCCTATCCCAGTCTCTTGTCTCTGCAGGACTGATGGTGCTGGTGAGCGTGGAGGTTTTCCGCCACTCGGTGCGGTGGCTGGTCAGCAGTGACAGCAGCGTCCGGCTGGAGTATGAGTACTCATGGTCCGTGGCTTGTGCTGTGGCTGCTGGCACCATCCTCATCTTTGGTGGCGGCTGCTTCATCTTCCTGTCCCTGCCGGCCTTGCCCAAAAAGCCCTGGGAGCTCTGCCTCAAGGGGCCAGGGAGCAGCTCTTAACAGACGTGGCCCCGGGACATGGGGAACAGTGGAGCCAGGAGGGAGGGATTGGGAGGGGTTCCACAGGCCCCCTCCCCACCCCCACCCAGGAGGAGGAGCCCTGCCTCCTCCCTCCCCTCCCCTCCAACTGCCCTTTCCCCTGTCCCCTCCCCAGCTGGGACCTGTTTGTAATTTCCCACCTGTAAATATGACCCCCAGGGTTCATGCCCTTCAGGGGGAGGGGGCAGAGATGCTAAGGAGAGGGGCAGCTACGCTAAGGAGGGACAAGTGGGCTCATGGGGCAGGGCGGGGGGTTGGAGTGGGCGGGATTGTTCATAACCTCAGCGGGTCTGTACCAAACCTTGGTTTTTATAAACAGCTATTTTTTAGCCTCAGGGGGTGTGTTTCTCCTCTCAGCTCCCCCACCTCACCCACCCGGCTCTGCCCAGTCACCCTGCTGGCCAATGCAGAGTCACTCCTGATTGCAAGGCTGCACCTTGAACTCATCTCCCTTGGGGCTAATCCAGAGTCACTCTGGATACCGAGTGGATACAGAGCCTGCTGCAGGGCTATGAAGGCAGAGGGGGATTCCCGCTTCTGGTGCCTGAGACAGGTGAAGCTTGCCTGAGATCTGCCTGCCGCCTTGTGGGGACCCAGCAGAGGACACAACATGCCCTGTGACAAGGGACTGCCCCCCACACTGCACCCCATGGGGCACCTGGCTCCTTGCCCAGCAGTGCAGACCCAGTGGAGCAGCCCAATGGAGCGAGTGGGTCTGGAGCAAGAACCAAGGCATTGATGTGGAGCGGCAAGGGATATGCAACAGCCCAAGGGCTGCAGGAGCCTCCAGCATCGTTGAAGCCAGATGGGCCAAGATGCTAGCTGCACTCACTGGGAGGGCGGGCTGCCAAACAGGTCACACACACACACATATCACAGTTCATCCCTCCAGCGAGGGGTAGCTAACCGCCCCCACACATACACACACACTCTTTACATACTCTCACTCTGGAGAGTATGCTCCTGCTGTGTGCACACGTACTTTCCTACACACATGCACACAGCAGGACTCATTCCTTCCAGCAGGGGACAGCAGGGACTGACACACACTATCCCACACACAAGCACACACCACACCTTAACTCATTGCCACACACACACGCGGCATCCCCCCCAACTTAACTCATACTCTCACACAGACATGCACCCCCCCCACCAGATACCTACCTTAACTTACACTTTGTCTCTCTCTCTCTCTCTCTCTCTCTCACACACACACACACATATACACACACACACATATACACACACACACACATTTCTTAACTCAGTCTCTCCCCAGCTGCCCCTTAGCAGGTGCCCAGCACCTCCAAGCCCAAAGCTCCCCTGCTTCTAGCTCATTGTCCAGCTTCAGTACCACAGGCCGAGACTATTTGGGCAGCTGTGGTGCCTGAGACAGTCACTGTGGGGATGGTGGTGCTACACCCAGCTTTCAACACCCCCCACTCTCTGGTCACACTGGCATTTCCCTGCCCACAGCTCCTCCACCCCAGGGAGGTCAGAGACATGCCTAACTATGGAGCCAGTGCAGCAGGCAGACTTGCTGCTGTGGTATTGGATTTGCGCTGGTGGCCGGGGGCCATGAGAGGACGTGGAAACTGGGAAGTGGAAAACCAGTGAGCCCTGGGCACCATGCACCATGGATTTTGTTGGGGGTGGGAGGGAGTTGGTAGCTCCTGTCACTACTTTTAGGGGGCACTGGCCCCTGATCAGGCCCTGGGGCAGGGGGCACTGGCTGGCTTCTTGAGTAGGGATGGGACAGGGGTCTTTCCCCTCCAGGGGTACTGGCTCTGAGTTGGCCCCATGCCAGGGGACACTGGCAGGCTTGAGGGGGAGGGCTTATAGGATTTGGGGAGTGAGGGCAGGGTTCTGCCTGCAGCTGAAGCAGAGATGAATGGAGGGAGGTCTATAGGGGTCTGGGGTGGCTGGGAGCTTGGAGGGCTGGAGGCATGGAGAATGTGAGAAGGAGCCACATCTCCTGCAGAACAGTGTGTGCCCTACAGGCCAGCCGGGGGCACACAGCAGGCCCCAGCTCAGCCAGGCCCCAGCTATTCTGGGCCAGCTCTGGGCTCTCCAGTTACAGCGTGTGGTGTAAACAGCTCTCAAGTCCTGACCCAGGTTCTTTCCTATACCAGAGCTCCAGAGGAGGAGGGGGCTGCCACCCCTGCCCCCTCCCAGATCTGGCATCCTGGCTGTCAGCACCCCCTGCTCTGACCAACCAGACCCCGCTCCCCCACCCTCGCTACTCTGCATGGGGCTCCTGTGATTTGCAGCTGGGGTGTGTGCATGGAGGGAAGCAGATTGCACAATATGAGCAGGAAGACAAATGGGGGAACAGTGAGTTAGTGCAGGGGGGGCTGTTAGCCCAGATGCTTGGGTTCTGTCTCAGCTCTGGGAGGGGACACTGGGTCTGGTCTGGAAGTGCAGGGGGGCTGGGAGCCCAGACACCTGGGTTTTCTCCTATTTCTGAGAGGGAAGTTTGGGGTATGATGAGTTAGTGCAAGGGTGAGGGGAAAAGTGCTGGGAGACAGGATGCCTGGGTTCCCTCCTGGGTCTGGCAGGGCTCTGTGCCCCGCTCAGGCTGGGGGAGGGGAGTCTGGGCCATTGTGCACGGCGGCCCCAGCTGGGCTCTGCAGAGCGGAGACGCTGACTGGAATGAAAAGTAGCCGGGTCTGCGGAAGCTGACGTCACTGCGCGGGCGCATGTGCACACACACACGCACGCACACACGCACACACACACATCTAAATAGCTACACACACCCACACACCCCCATGCATGCACGTGCACACACATACACACAGATCTGCACAAAGCATTATGCAGACAGATGCATACAAGTCCATACACATACACACAGAGGTTAACACAAACATTCACACAAGCCTATGTATTCCTCACACATACACAGTTGCACACAGAAAGTTATGCTACACAAACACAGACACCCCCACCTTGCACAAGTCTGCACATCCACCATGCACCACACCCCTACACACCCTGCTCTGTGTACATGCACATGCATGTATACACACACACACTCACAGTGCCAGCGCGGTTGCCCTTGGCCATGCTCGTGTTGGTGCCAGTCCCAGTGCCTAGTGCCCTTCCCAGCCGCGTCCCCTTTAAACCATGTCTTGGGCCCAGGAGCGGCAGCTCATTTCCATTTTGCTGAATTAACGAGGCTTTTGCCAAGTCCTGGAGGCGCTGCCAGAGGCTGGGGAGGGCAGGGGGAGGGGGAGTGCAAGAGGCAGAGGAACGTGGGTAGCTCAAGGGCACAGCAGGGCCGCTGCCTGCTGTCCTGCCCTGCCCTGCCAGATGGACAGGGGGCCTGGGCCTGGTTCATCTGTCCATTCACACCCGCCCCTGTTTGTCTGTCTGCCTGTGTTATGATGGGGTGGGGGCAGTGGGACATCAAGTGACCCTGTCTTTGGGGAAAGGCCCCTGGTCTGAGGCTAGATCAGAGCTGGTATGTCACAGAGGGGAAAGGCTCTGCCCCATGCCCACCCACCCTCTGTACCAGTTAGTGCTCCTGCCCTGGGGTCAGCACCCCCTGGAAGGGACATGCCCCATGCCCAGGTAGGTAGTTCCCACACTTCGGCATCGCCATCTCAGCATCATCCCCCTCAAAGTGACCTTCACAGCCAAGCACAGCCCGGCTGCGTCAGCCACTATCTGGGCTGGAGCTGCATGGGACAGGGAGATCCCTGAAAACCACGGACTGCCGATGCCCTCTAGTGGGGAACCCTGCCCTCCTTGGAGCCACTGCAAGAAGGCAGATATCAGTGGGCTGTGGGTGTAGGTGTGGGTGATTGATGGGTTCTGCGCAAGTGTAATGGGGATGGGAAGCTCTGTGTGTTGTGTGTTTGTGTATACCTGTGCATGTTATGTGTCTGTGTGTATGTCTGTGAGTGCCTATGTGTGCATATGGGTGGCAGACAGCAGTGCTTGTGCACACATTGATATCTTGTTTCCCTGTGCACACTGGTTCGTGGAGGCACATATGCATTTGTGGCACCAGATGTGCATCTCTGTGTACAGGAGACAGATCATGTGCTTGTGTGTGCAACAGTGAGTGTTCTTACACAGTAGTGAGTATGTACGCATAAAATGGCATTTTTGCACTTGGGCAGACCTATGTTTATTTGTGTGTAACTGTATGTGCATGTATGAAATTGTGTTTATGTGCTTGGGGGTGGGTGTGTATGTAAATGTGCACATGTTTGTGCAGGGATTTTTCAGACCAGTGCTTCCACTGTGGAACAGAGTCCTCACACAGTCCAAATCCTCCTGCTGGGACACTAAATAGGTAGTAGCTGATCTCAGACCTTAGTGCTCCTTCCCCCTACATCTTCTGCCTCCACTGCTGACTGTTTGGCTGTACGAGGCACTTACCTCTCTGTTAGGCTGTACCCAGCTTCCCCCAGGGACATGCACCTGTGGCTTTTTCCACTCCAGGCACTTTATCACAATTCTTGTCATTTTAGCTGCTCTTTTGAAAACCACCAGTTCCTGGAGGCTTCAGCTTTATAAAAGAATCTCATTTCATTAAAAAAAAAGTATTTCAGGTGCCCAGAATAGCAGAAAAAACCTGTAATTAAAGAAAAAAACTAATGAATTTTAAAATGGTGACATCATGATTAAATCAGTCTCTGTATTTTAAAATCAACCTCTGGGTTTTGAACCCAAAGTTGCCGTTTGAAGTCAGTCTCTGACCTTTTTACCCAGCTATGTGATTCTTCATAGTCTCATGGGTTTTGTAAACCTATTTAAATCCCTTTTTAACTCCGGCTTCCTTGAATTTCAGAGTTTTGAGACAGTCTGTGGTCAAAACCTCGTCTAACAGCTCTCCCAACTATAGAGCTAGTCCCATCAAAGACATTATCCAAACCCTGCCCCAAACAAACAAACCCTTGCTTCTCATATATTTCCTGGACTGTCACAGGAGACTCAACCCTGCTTCAAAATTTTAAGTGGCTCTCAGCATTTTTAAGAGAGATACTTAACCCAGACTTGTGACTCCGTTTGTACCATGGCATCACAATTTTCTCCAGTAAGTCTCAAGTTTTATAAAAACAAAGTGCATATATTTAGCTTCATCTTATGAATTTTAAAAAAGTCTTGCATTTTTAAGCCCCACTTTCAGTATCTGGAGAGAAGGGCCTGTTCATTATTCTTATCATCCTCATCAGTATTGTAGTTGTAACTGCTATTATTAGTGCTGTTGTGGTTATTGTTATTATTATCCACAACGATCCTCCTCCTCCTCCTCTTCCTCTTCCTCTCAATATCCAAGCCAGGGGGTTCTGTTTCTGCTATAGGAGGCACCTGATATTTAAAACACTTCCATGGTGTTGGAAGCACTGGTCACAGAGTTAACTACCACTTGCCTCTTTCGCAGCCACTCTCAAACTGGCAACAGTTTTTGTCTTATTTTATCCTATAACAAGGGGATAGGGGCTATGTAGTGCTGTGGTGGGTGCCACCTCAGCCATAGTTTTAGCTCTGTCTTATAAATATTAAAAAGGCTTGTTGTTAAGCTCTTCTCTTGGTATTCTGAAGGAAACAGGTGGCTGCTGATGGTTCCTGCTGGTTGATGGTAGTTGGTGGTTGTTGTTGTAGTGGGTTGTGCCGGGTAGTCCTTGTTGTTCCTCACAGTGTCCAAAACAGTGGTTTCTATTTGTGTCTAAGAGAAGCTCCTTATGTCTAAAACACTTTCATGGTGTTGGAGGTAGCTATCATGAGCTGCCAGGTCTCAGAGTTTTGAACCCACAACAACCTGATTCACAAAGCAAACCCTCCATTTGGGAAAGTTGATCCCGCCCCTCATGGGAGGCCCCCAGGCCAGCACATTTCCAATGCTTGGGGACTGGCAGAGGTTGCTCTTGTTGCCCAGATGGGGCCAACACAGACGAGGAAGATCCGGGGGTACTGAGGGGACTGTAAGGGGTTTTGTTCCCCAAGGGAAATGTCTCTGCCTGGTGCTGAGTGAGCAACTCCCCGGTGGGCCTGCACTGCCATCTCGTGGATGTGAGCCTGTCACTGAGCCCAGGCTGAGCGTCCGTGGTTCCTGGGAGGGTGCTTTCCAAAGAGGCCTGTGATTTGCTATGGGGACAGAGGATGGAGTGGAGCAGTTAGGGCCTGTTTAACACAGGGGTTGGGGCCTCATTAGAGTCACCAACTAGCCCCCGCAGCAGGGAGTTCAAAGGCAGAACTGGCCCCTGAGACAGATCCACCCCTTAATCTGCAATGGAGTGTGAGTTTACATCAGTGAAGGGCTGGTAGAGGCCAGTGGGGGCCAACTTTTTTGGCAGGTGTGCTACAAACTAGCCTCTCACCATCCCTTCCCTGAGTGCCAATCCCATCCCCTTTCCTTGACCACTCTGCTGCTCTGCTCCCTGCCTGATCTGCTGTTCTTCTTTCTTCTCCCTGTCCACTCCTCAGTCTTCCGTATGTCCCACACACAGGCTGCCTGTGCCACGTGTGCCCTCATGCTGCATGATAGCCACCACCGTATAGTCCTCCCATGGCCTGAGTTTGGGACTAGACTGGAGCTATCACCCCTCAAACAGAAAGGCCACTGCCCCACTCCCCATCCCCTAAGACAGCTGCTTCCTCTGCCATGGGATTAAAATGGACCTCTCCCAGAGCTGGGATACACCCAGGCAGGTCCATTTGGACTAAAATATTGGAGTAGGCAACAGCCTTTCCTAACAGTGGACTTAGGGTGACCACCCGTCCCTGATTGGGTGGGACAGTGCTCCCCCAGATTTGTGCATGGGGCAGGGGTGGATGCGGGCTTCCCAATGCAGGGCTTGGGGCTCCCTGCCCTGCTGCCATTCCCCCAGGGCCCCCATGGGTGGGACCCCGCATGAAAGGGCAGAGTGGGGTGGGGAGGCTCAGTGCTGCCGCCTCTGGGAGCTCCATGCCAGCTATGTTGAGGGACCCCCTGCACAACTCTGCACTACTGCCACCGCTGCTACCCCAGGGGCAGATGGCATCTCCCATTATGGTGTGGTTAGTGGGGTGCACATGGGAAGGTGCATCATCAGATATAAAACAACACACTTTTTCTCCAGTTAAAAATAAGCCAGAAGCTTTACTAATAGGCTAGAGGCCTGGGGCTTTATTCAGTTTAAGACTGATGCAAAAGTAACAACCACTTCATTGAAATGAGTTAAAAACAAATCTGCAGGGTTGTGAAATAGGAGTTTCATTACCAGGAGCAGTGACAGCAGAACTGCAGATCAAAGGGCAATTTGATTGGTGGGCCATCAAGACTATTAAAAAGAAAAGAGGGTCATTAACACCTGTGGAATGAAGAGTTTAGAGGGGATCAGGGAGATGACAATGAGCCATGAAATCAGTTGACTCCCTCAGCACTGCCACACTGATGAGAAATGCTGCTGTGACAGCCAAGCAGTTAGTTTTAAACAACAGGAATGAAACAGGGGTACAATTGCACCCCCCCTGGATCTGCTCCTGGGGCTAGGGGAGGTAAGTTCTTACCTTCAGTTTGTAGCAATCAGTCAGGATTTCTTTGGCTGGTTTCAGCAAATCCAGTACCACATTTATGGCTATTGCTGTCAGGACCTGCAGTCACTTCCATATTAGAAGATTACTTTCTATTCCTTTGTAGTGGTGTGTGATGGAACCATTTACACTGAGGGTTTTTTTTATGAGGAATACACACCTGGTACACAATGGGGCTGGCCATTCCTGTAATCAGCTAAAGTCTCTTTTAGCCAGGACAAAGAGAGTGTGCTGTAGAGCAGTGGTTCTCAAACTTTTTTTTTTGCCGACCACTTGAAAATTGCTGAGGGTCTCGGTGGATCACTTAATAAACTTTTTTTTGTTCTACAAACCAAAACACACAGCTTATATTTTAATATCAGTAGTCTTACCTTTCTAATGTGATGGATGTGCCTGTTTTTTTGAGCAAAGTTCTGGGAAGTCAGGTGTAATGTTTGTCAGCTTTAGCCTTATGTCACCTTTCTGTGGACCACCTGAATGGAGTTCGTGGACAAGTGGTGGTCTGTGAGCCACAGTTGGAGAACCTCTGCTGTACAGCAATGTATGTCTGACTATTACTTTCTCTCCTAGGCCAAATTCAAAATCCTTTGTGTGAGTGAAGAGTTTTGCCACCTTTCTTTGCTTTTCCCTTTGGTGTCTGGCTTCTTGCCATGCTAGAATAAACCCTGCAACTCCAGTAACTGGCTCAAGAAGCCAAAAGGAAGGTTCCCAGTTTTATACAGAAAATGCTGGGGATTGAGGTCACAAGCCAATGGGATAGGAAGAAGTAAACAGGATACAGGTAGATAAACATTAACATTAAAGAACATACACTTAGAAGCTGAATAACAGATAACAAGCAGTAACACTGTAGGTTATTCAGTCAAGAACAGGTAACTACTAATGCACATGTAGCAAACTGCCAGCTCAAGAAGCCTTGGGGCAGTCTGCCAGCTGGAGAGGGTGGGAGAAGTCTGCAGACTGGTAAAACCAACAGCCCAGCTGCAGGCAATGAACCCTGATTAAAGGCTGCCTAGAAGGACTGGACCAGCTGATACAAATAATAAGCTGGCCCACAGGAAGTTAAGAAGGCACCTGAGGGAGGGAGGGAGACACGAACACGAACACGAACACGAACACGAACACGAACACGAACACGAACACTTAGGGAGAGTGTTAGATTCCTAGAGAGAGGAGTCCAGGATAGGCAGACAGCTGAGGGCTGTGAGCCTGAAAGCCCAGGTAGGCAGATAGCTGGGAGTGGAGAGCTGAGAGCCAAGATAGCCAGAGAGCTGGAAGCCTCAGAGGCTTAAGATCCAGAAACTGAGAATCTGAGGTCTGGAAGCTGAGAGCTGAGCACCTGAGAAACTGAGGGCCGAGATGGCGAAAGCCAGTGGGTCAGGTCAGTGGTGTCTGAGGACGCTGACTGGAGTGCCTTTCTCCTGGGAGTCGGACAGGGGCTGTGAGTCCAGCAGATACTGTATATGGCTAGAGTAAAACTGGGTGGTCTGCAAGAAGACAATATGTGGGTAGTTTGCACTGGGTAAACTGCTTATATTGATTGACTTCTGCTAGGAGGGAGCTTACTCCAGGGGAGTTCAGACAATAAACAGAGATGGTGAGCAGGTGAAGACACTGAAGGTCTGTAACTGAGCTACTTAATCCTAAACCCACTAAAATGCACTAGTACTGAAGTACAGGCGCTCAAAAAAACCTTGTTCCCTCCCACACTCTCAGCCTCTAGTCTTGAGAGTGCTCAGTTGGGCTAGAGATACTCTCCTCTGCTTTACACAGACACCTCTCAGCATTAGCTAGCAGACCACATGTTGACTACAGTTTGGGCTGTGGCAGACAGGACAAAGGCAGAATCAACAGGTAGCTGGTAATGTTCCTCTGGTGTTTTCTTAATGGGGTGATAAACACTGAGTTAGGGGTGATAACAATGTGTTATCAATTCCCTGCTGGGCTCGTCAGAAGGTGGGGTGGGGAACCCCTTCCTAATCAGAGTGTCCTGCCAGGGCCTGGCCATGCCCCTGTCAGCCCAGCACTGTAGAAGGGAAGGGAGGGCTGCTCTACTGCTCCTTGGATTCTAGCCAGAGCCACTGCTTGCATGTACCTACATTTTTTCAGTCCAGAGGGCACGTCTTTACATTTACAAACAGGTTTAGCCTAGCCAGGTTAGACTAACTTGCAAAGACTGAATAAATTCAGGTGCAGGCTTTTTGAATGTCTGTCTCTAGCCCTGTTATTCATACATCTGTGTCCTACTGCTACAGTCCTGGCTTTGTCACTCCTCTGGAGCCTCCAGACACGCGTATCCCTTCTGCTGCTATGTCTGTGCTCTGCTGCTACTTCCTGCTTCTTTTATGTTTTGATTCTCATCTCCCAGGGTCTGTTGTGGGAGTTATAGTTACATGCAGTTAGCACAGTTTTACAGTTCACATTCAGTTAGCAGGGCTGCTCTCCCTGCTGTTGCACATTTACATTGTAGTGTATTACATTTAGTTTACACAATCTATTACAGTGGTATTTCCTGTAAGTGTGTTGTTAGTTTTTGCAGAAATATTATCTGTTTAAATTCTTGATGAACAGGAACATTCTGTAGTTCAATAACTTCATAATGCTGCCTTTCATTAATTCAAAAGCAGAATATTTGGTTCCATCATTTCTGGTGGCTTTCAGGGACATCAGAATAAACTGCAATTTCTTATCCCTTTCTTTTTTTTAGGATCTGAGAAGTTTGGCATGGGGATGTGTGTCTCACAATCCAAAATGCAGCATTGGGCTGAACTGGCCCAGGCCTCACACTCAGCCTGATAGACCAACGGAGTGACACAGTGAGGCCATTGCACAAGGGCTTTAGGACACCTGGTCCAATCAACTTCCCAAACTCAGGGAACATTCTCAGCCTTAGTGACCAAAGCACTACAAGTATGGGGGGAATTGGGAAAGTGGAAGGGAGTGTAGAAAGCTCCTAGGTATGTCCAAAACAGCCCTTTCTGCTGGCAGCTGAGAGCATGTGCAGATGTCAAACCAAAAGGCAATGTCCCTGCCCCTGGCAGAGAACGTCTTGTTACTCTTGCTACGATTTGCAAGGGTGATCATCGGCTGAGGACACAGGCCAGAAGGCCTTGACTCCAGAAGCCCAAGCTCAAGCTTGATCCTTAACTATTGCTGGGGCTGCTTCCAGCTGACCAAGCAGCAATTGGGCCT
Source organism: Alligator mississippiensis (assembly GCF_030867095.1). Taxonomy (NCBI): domain Eukaryota; kingdom Metazoa; phylum Chordata; order Crocodylia; family Alligatoridae; genus Alligator; species Alligator mississippiensis. Next base: position 38,691,146 of record NC_081828.1, read on the forward strand.
AGAGAAGGGGCCTGGTCAGCAACCTCTGGACCCCCAGCTGGGTCCCAGGGCTCAGGACTGGGCCTGGCTCTGAACAGCCAGTTCACTGGTGCAGAGACCTACTGGAGGGCCTGGCTGTGGGTGAGGATCCCTGGCCAGGCCCCTCACCTGTCACCACAGTTTCCACAAGGGTGCTGGGATATGACAAGACATATAATTCTCCTTGGTAGCAATAGCTGCAGCTGTAACTCCCTCTGTGCTCCCAGCTCATGCTGGGGATGAAGAACTCAGCCACATCTCCCATAGGCTGCTCCATCCTGGCTCTCCATCCTTGTGCAGGAAGAACATTAGGGCCCAGTGCTGACACTGACACTCACAGCGGATGGTGACATTTTGTCCTGGGGCAATAGGCCAACTGGGGCTGAGAAATATTGTGGGTCTGGGATAGCTGGAATCTGTGTGTGGGAGACAGGTGGTGAGACAGACCAGCACAGTGACGCGGCCTTGTCCTTGCTGTCTGAGCTGAGCCACAGTCTCCAGAACCTCCTTGGGAGATGGGGAGGGGCTGTCCCTCGGTCCAGGGGCTTGACCTGGACATTGAGGCCTCCACAGTGCAAGACCAAGGCTGGAGGTTGGATAATAAGTTGGGCCCTCACCTCTCACCACCAGCTTCACAGTGTCACTAAGCTCTGACCAGCAGTTTTTGTTTGTTATGAGGTGATAGTCGCAGGTGTAACTCCCTCCATCTTCCTGTCTCACACTGGTGAAGGGAAATTCAGCCACGTTCCCCTTGGGCAGCTCCTGCAGGTATTTGTGTCCACTTTTGTAAACAAAGAATCTCAGGCCTGGGAACAAACCCTCACAGTGAATGGTGACCTTTTCGCCCAGCACCACCACCCAGCTGGGGATGGCAGAGATCAGGGGTTTCAGGTATATTTGTTCTGCTTTGAAAGGAAGAGATGGGAATTACACAGTGAAGATATAACCTCAACCCCCTGGTCCTAGCCTTCGGTCTCTTACTTTTCCCTCGCTTGGGCTCTGCCCCACGCCCTCTATGACCTGTGCCCTGCCTCCCTCTTAGTCTTGGGATGAAGCTCCTGCTGCTGCTCTTACCCATGAATAGCCGTGGTCTCAGTTGTTGGAGAGGATGACTAGCCTTGCAGCCCCATGGAGGAGTCTGAGCTGTGAGGATCTGGGTTTTGCCAGACTTGATCCCAGTGACAGCCCTCATCTCTGTTCCTGTCACGTTAGTGCCCATCTGCGGGCTCTGGGCTAACACCTGCACTGGCAGTGCCTAGGGCTGTTTCTTCCTGCTGAATTCACATGATACCTGGCACTGGATGGCCTGGGCAAGGCTTGGGGTTGCCCAGTGCCATGGAAGCACAAACACTGCTTGGCCCTCACCAGGGAAGTCAGAGGAGCTGGGCTTGGGGAGAAGGTTCAGGGTACAGATCCTCTTCTCCCCATCACCATCCATCCCTTCCTGTGCTAACCACCCTCTCTTCCCTGCCTCAGACAATACTCACCACCCTGCACCCCGCTGTGCCTGGCCAGCCAGCATCCTGCAAGGAGAAAGTTCATTAGTGACCAGCACTTGGTGCAGAGATATCATGTCTCCCTGAATTCCACATGGATCCTGCTGGAACTGAGGGGTAGGAGGGTCAAGAGACTCCAACCACAGGAACTAGGGGTTCCCACACTTCTACAGTGATATGTGTCCTGATCTTTGACCCCTTTCCCCTGCCATTGGCTAGTGGTAGGGACCCCTCCTCCTGATTTGCGGGTGCCCATATTCACCCAGGAGGATGACAGTGAAAGCAGATGCCATGATAGAGGCAGGGAGAGGGCTCTCAGTGCTCCTACCAATGCCCTGGTCCCCAGCTCCACTGAGCTCCAGAGTCAGAAGGAGGAAGTGAGCTGGGGCTGCACCTGGGGGTGTGGGATGTGATCTGTTTCTTTTCCATGCCATCAGTGGTTTCTTAGTGATCTTCAGACAAAACCTACCAGGGTGAGAGAAAATGAACACCCTCCTATGTCCAGGTAACCCCTTCCTCACACTGCTGCCTGCAGATCATGTCTCTGAGAAACTGAAATTCAGCCTTATATCAAACTCAAACTCAGTCTCTTATCAAAGTAGCCCAGCACAAGGAAAATTTGAGAAGGTACCAGGAGCTGCCTGAGGTGTCCTGACCTGGCCCACAATCTCTGCCCACCTGGCACATCAGACCAGCTCAGAATGGGATGTCAGTCCTCCATAATGCAGCGCATTAGGTGATGCTCTCCTGTAGTGATATAACAGTGAGAGATTAGAATTTAGAGACTGTCCCCTAGTGCTATGTGTGGGGAAACTGGGAGATGAACCCTGAGGAACAGGAAAACCTGAAGGATTCAGTTTGTATCAGTTCTTTGCAATTGTTTATAGAAATTTCTTTCTCCCTTATCCAAGGCCTGCTGGTGTCTCCTGAACCATAAAGAACATTTTGCAGGGTCAGAAGTGCTGACAGAAGATCAAGCTGCAGTCCTGTTGTTGCTTGTTTCAGAACCAATCAATATTTCAGAGAGGTAATGCTGGAAGGGACATCAAGAGCCCAACTGTAGTTCAAACCTGCAACCTTGGTGTTAGTGGCACCACACTCTAATCAGATGAACTAAATAGCAGCATGTAGGTGTAACACAGAAAATGTACAAGCAATTTTGTACCGCAAAGTGTGTTCTAATTTCATGTTACTGTGTATCTGCTCTGTGTCTGGTTTCAGTCACCTACAGCATGTAAATCAGATCTCCAGGCTAATTGGCTAGACTGGGCAGTGTTCTTTTAAATTGATTGGGTGGGAAAGAGGCTGGAAGCCTGACAAACCCTAGTTTGGGAAAACTTGGTGTGATGTCATGCCAAGGTATATAGGAGTCTTTAGCTGCAGCTAGAGAGGGCTACAGGACTGAAGACCTGAACTGCAACCTGGGGAGAAGGGCTCCTCGTGTGGGGAAGGGCTCCCCGCCCCTTTACTGGAAAAGCAAGCTGAAGCTATGTTGAAGGAGAAACCTCAGGTAAAGAGAGAGAGAGTCTGTCTTAGCATTTGGGATTCCTCTTTTTTCCCCTTTTTGTTTTCCTGGGTTTGAGTGGGATAGTGCCATGGAGGTATTAATCCCTGCAGCAAAATTACAAGTTTTGAAGCCTGGCAGTTTTTGGCCAGGATCGAAACCTGGCTCTTATCTGCTATTGCAGTTTTTATCTCCCAGCTGAGCAGTATGGTTGGGCCCTAGCTGTAGTCCAAGCCCTGGTGCAGATAGGCCTGGTCCCTCTTTGAGTCCTGGCCTACAGCTGTCTTTTTCAGGAGATGCTGTGTCCTAAGGTGGCTGCCAGCTTCTCTGTCCCTACCAGGAAACAGGGAGACAAGGCCCAGTGTTTACCCTTTCTATAAAGGTGCATGTCTATAGTCCATGAAGGTACGTCGCTACCCTGCCTTCTGCCTGCCTTCAGACTAACCTGGCTAACTACCTTTCTCTGCTCATGGATGGCACTGGGCTCAGCTGAATGAAAAGGACTGCAAGATATCCCTGCCAGAAACTTGCTCAGGTTCACTTAGACATCCTCTTCATGACCAGATGCAAGCAAATGAATATTGTAGCCAGGGCCTCCAGGGGACCAACCCACTACATTATGGTTTAAACAGGGATTATGGATTCTTATCCTATTACCTGGATTAGCTTTTTGTGACCCCTTTGTTCCTATGAGTTTTTTGCTGGTTTGCCTCTCACAGCACTCCCCCATCTTCCTTCCCTCCTTCCTCTCCCTTTTGCTTCCCCAGCAATTGTGTTCTAATCACTTCCACTTTATATTCAGCTCTGTGCTGTCTTCTCACACCATCTGATGAAATTAACCTGGGTTCACCTGGGCTCTCTCTAAATCTCTTATTTGGTCAGTCTATAAAGATGCATAACTGCCCGGCCTTCTGACTGCCTTCAGACTAACACAGCTAATTACCTCTCAACTTTACACAGAAGCTTTCAAGTTCACAGAGGTTTTTGACTTGTTTTATCCCATAACAAGTGGATGGGGGATACATATAGTACTGTGGTATGCTCTGTATTGCAAATATTAAACAAGTCACATGTTCTTAGGCTCCTGTCCTGATATTCTGGATTATTATTATTATTACCATTATTATTATTATAGCTGTTGTTGTTGTTCCTCACAGGGTGCATCTACATGCGTGCGTTTACTGCTCAGTAATTGAAATTACTATGCAGTTCAGACATGCATCTACACGTGCATGCCTGTACCGCACAGTAATTATGGTGATTTATGCTGACTTGAGTGTGAACTTGATACCTGCATGATGCATTACTGCACAGTAACTAATCAGGCATAAATTTGATACTTACCTTACTGCGCAGTAACCCTGTGTGTGGACTGATTTGAGAATAACTTTAATTGCAAATCAGTCCACACACGGTATTAATGTGCTTTAACACCTGCACATATAGATTCTGGCCTATTCCTGCTTATTGCACAGTAACTTACTGCGCAGTAATTTCAAGCCTGCATAAATGCATGTGTAGACATGCCCATGGTGTCCAAGCCAGTGGTTTCTATTTGTGTCTAAGGGAAGCTCCTTATGTCTAAAACACTTCCATGGTGTTGGAGGCAGCCTTCATGAGCTGTCCAGATCTGAGTGAGTTTTGAACTCATATCTCCTTAGTTCATAAAGCAAACCCTCCATTTGGGAAAGCTGATCCCACCCCACATGGGAGGCCCCCAGGCTAGCACATTCAGTCACAGACTGGCAGAGGCTGCTCTTGTTGACCAGGTGGTGCCCACCATGGGCGAGGAAGATCCAGGGGCACTGAGGGGACTGTAAGGGGTTTTGTTTCCCAAGAGAAATGTCTCTACCTGGTGCTGAGTGGGTGACTCCCCAGTGGGCCTGCACTGCCATCTCGTGGACGTGAGCCTGTCACTGAGCCCAGGCTGAGAGTCCGTGGTTCCTGGGGGGTGGTTTCCAAAGGGGCCTGTGATTTTCTATGGGGACAGAGGATGGAGGGGAGGAGTTGGGGCCTCATTAGAGCCACCAACTACCCCCACCCCCCTCCAAAATCAGGGAACTCAAAGGCTGGACTGGCTCCTGAGACAGAGTCACACCCTAACCTGCAATGTGACATGAGGGTACATCAATGAAAGGCTGGTAGAGGCAAGTGGGGGGCACAGTTTTTGGCAGGTGTGCCACAAACTAGACCCCGTACCATTCCCTTGAGTGCTACTCCCATCCCCTTCCCTTGACCACTCGGCTGCTCTGCTCCCTGCCTGACTTGCTATTCTTCTTTCTGCTCCCTGTCCCTTCTGCTGCTCTGCTCCCTGTCCCTTCCTCAGTTTTCCATATTCCCCACACACAGGCTGCCCATGCCCTTTGTGGCCCCCATGCTGCAGGTTGGCCACCACTATCTAGCCCTCCCATGCGCTAGACCTGGGGTTAGATTGGAGCTATTGCCCCCTTAGCAGAAAAGCCACTGCCCTACTCCCCACCCCCTAAGCCAGCTGCTCCCCCAGTTGTGGGACAGAAAGGGACCCCACACAGAGCTGCAATAGAACCAGACACCCTGGCTCCCAGCTCCAGTGTGAACCCACCCCCTGGCTATCTCTCATACTGACCCAGAAGAAAGACAGTGAGAGCAGATGCCAAGGTGGGAACCCCCTTTCCCTGCCATGGAGCTCCCACCTGTATGGGTTGCAGTGGAGAGGGGGCTTCCACCGCATTATGTTAAGCTCAACTTTGTGGTATCTGGGTCACACTCCCCAGGATTAATCAGCCCACACTCCCCCCTCAAACAGCCTAGGCCATTGGGGGCCCCTGGGCACAGCTCCACAGGCAGAAGGAGTTTGTCTCTATTCCTGGTTTTTAAGGAAACTTCCCCTGGCTCTGGTCCTTGTGCCGGTGCTCCTTGGACAGGTCTGATGTGTGCCCATTCAAGGCTGCAGGAAGAGATTGAGCATCTATGAGGGGTTGGGCAGAAACAGAACCCATGGGGAAGGAGGCTGCTGGGCTGGGGTCTGTGGTCAGGGGCACTTACATAGGTGTCCCCATTTCCCCTCCAATACAGGCCCTCACCTCTCACCACCAGTTCCAAAAGGTCACTGAGATGTGACCAGATATGTCTCTGCTCTATCGTGGAATGATAATTGCAGTTGTAGCTCCCTCTATCTCATGTCAGTGATGGCAAATTTAGCCACGTTCCCCTCAGGCATCTCCTGCTGCAGCAATTGTGGGTGTCTGGCCTTGGGCAGACAGAACTCCATGGTTGGCTGCAAACCCTCGCAGCTGATGGAGACGTGTCTGCCAAGTGCCACCATCTGGCTGGGGATTGCATAGATGGGGGTTTGGGGTATGCTCGCATGTAACAGCAGCTGTAGTTGCTGCTGCGGTGATGCCCCACAATGGTGATGTCAACCTCAGAGCCTGTTGAAATCCACCAGAAAGCCGTCTCCATCTTGAAGGGGAACAAATCTCACTTCCCAGCAGTGAGGCCAGGCGTAGCTCCCTCCATCTCATGTCGGTGATGGGAACTTCAGCCATGTTCCTCTCAGGCACCTGGGGCAGCAGCCCTGGGCACCGCCTTTGTGAGGGCCACAAAAATGGCTGCAACTGATCACACCACTGGGATCAGCAGCCTGGCAGCTGACACTGCTGGGGAGTCCTATGACCCTGAACTACTTGGTACTGAGTGTGTTACCACATTCCTCCTCACAGATAAACTGATCTCAGAAACAGATCAGTCTGAATCACAGTGATTAACATGGGAGAAAAGGCAGGTTGTGAGGGACAGCCTCAAGTGAGTGGGTTGAGATGCCTAGTCTGATGATAACGTCAAATGATATTCCCGGGTCAGAACAATGGTCATTGGTTATGACTCAGAGCTTCCCTTTTCCCTATGCCATTGGTCAAGAGAGTCTCATCAATGAGAAATGGGCAGGAATACAGAAATGTGAATTTGAACCCAATAAAACTCTTCTGCATGCAGGCAGAAGTGTGGTGGGAGTCTAGAACCTCCCCCAACTATGGGGACAGATTCTGAGGGGCCTGAGATGTCCCCATCTGGTAAGGAGAATATCTGTGTATTCTCTGCTCTACATAGCTGCTAGTGGTAATTTTGCCTGATTGCTAATATCCACATAAAGGCTATCAGGTGAACTTACTTTGGCTTGTCTTGTTTTGTCTCTGGATAAAATAAAAGCTCCCACAGTCATCCTGGGTATAACAGTTCCCCCCCCTCCCCCCAAGTTGTGAGAACCATAATTTATCCATTTGATTTTCCCATTTCATTAGCCCATTAATGTGTGTTTGATAACAGTTGCCTCTGGCCAAAATATTTAAAGAAGTTAAATTAATAGATATCTTAACCAGAGACATAAGGACATAACATAAAAACATAAGAACTGCCATTTACTGGGTCAGCCCATAGGTCCATCTTGCCCAGTCTCCTGTGTCACACAGTGGCAGAGAGCGGATACTCAAAGGGAGAGTGAAGGAACGTGACCAGGGTTTTTTCCACTGTTCCCGTCACTTGCCACCTCCAGCATTTCAAGTCCAGGAAATTCTGATTCAGAGGCCATGCCCCTCACACCTGTGCTCAATAGCTATCTTCCCTCCAAAAATTTGTCCAATCCCTTTCTGATAGGGGTGCACCAAGAGAGAGTTTTTGGGCTGATACTGATGGCTGATTTTTAATGAGCCATATGTGCCCATACTGATCCAATTGCCAATTATGCAGCTGGGCAGCGTGGAGAGTGGTGTCTGGTGGGTAAGTCTGTTGTGGGGGAAGAGGCAAGGGGGAGGGAAGGGATGCGGTGGGGCAGGTCGAGGCTCCCGCAGCGAGCCACTGCATGCACCCCAGGAGGGCACAGGGGCATGTGCCCCTGGATCTGCGTGCAGGGTGAGGGTGGGCTGCTGCTGCTGCGGGCTGGGGCTGGGGTAGTGCTGGGCTTTTCCCGGTGGGTGGCTGGACTGGGCTGAGCTGTGCTTGGGGCAGGCAGCAGCGGTGCTTGGAGGGGGGCTATGGGAGGGGCTGCAGGTACCCCAAAATTCACTGTAGCCCACCCAACCCTCCTTCCCAGTGCAGCCTGGCCAAGCTTCTGCTGGGAAGCCTGCAGTGGCAACCTGCCCTTGCTCTGCATACAGATCTGGGGCCACATTCCCCCATGCCTTCCCAGGTTGCGTGCAGGGGCAGGAGCTGCCCCTCCCCCACATACCCCCCAGATGAGCCACTTGCGGCTCCATCCCCCATCCGACCCAGCTGTGCAGCCCCTGCCCCTGCCCCTACCCCTGCCCCTCTCTCACTGCTGGGGCCTTGATCTGCCTTCCCCCCCCAAACAGACTTACCAGCTGGATCCAGCTGCTCTCCATGCTGCCCAGCTGCACTCCTGGCCACCTGCATGCTGTGCTGCTGCTGTGCACATGCACAGGGCACTTACTGGGGGTATTAATCGGCCACATCAGCCAAAAAAAGCTGATTGCCGATACAGTCAATTTTCCTTATATTGGTGCCAATCCGATATGGGACTGATGTATCAATGCACCTCTACTTTCTGAATCTGTCTGTACTGTCAGCTTCCACAGCACCTAGTGGCAATGAGTTCCACACTTGAATTACATGCTGTGTGATGAAAGAACTTCCTTTTGTTATTTTTAAACTTGCCACCTACTAGTTTTTTTTTTATGGCCCCTAGTTCTTGTCTTGTGAGAGACAGTAAATAATAATCTCCTGGACTTTCTATCAGGGACAAGGATAAATACATTGTGGACTATGTGGCCCTCTGGATGTGATTGTTTCACAAGGGTCACTCCACAGGTGAGGGTGAGCAGTGCTATGTCTGGTTCCAGTATAGCTGCTGGTAGTGGCTTCTCCTGAGGGTGACAGGTCCATTTGGATTAAAAAGTTGGAGTAGGCAACATCCTTTCCTAACAGTGGACTGCATCTTCATTCTGCGTTGTGCTCCAGAGGAACTGTCATATTACACCACTGTCACCACTCGGGGGTATAATATGAACACAATCATCCTGTACAAAGAACGGATTCTGTTCTACCCTGGCAGGAAATGCCTCTTCCTTGTCCACTGTGGTGGAGGAAAATCAGGGGTTTTCACAAATCAACCAGTGGAGGCCAGCATACTGCAATCCTTCTGTTACTTTAATTCCTCCATCCTGCATTTGCCAGGTTATTGCAGAATCTGTTCATAGTCCAGCGCCTAGTAGAGATTATCTGGATTGGATTTGTAAGCCTGTGGAGGACAGTCTTGCTTAATGGAAAATCAAGACCATTCCAAAGGACAGAGGGTTGTTAACATTTGTGGAAGGAAGAGTTTGGAAGGAATGGGGTGTGTCTTAATGAACCAGGAAGTCTCTTAGTGCTGCTGCCTGACTAGAAAGCCTGCTGCCACTGCCAGGCAGTTGGTTTTACATTTTGGGTGGAACAGGAATGAAAGGGGGTGCAGTGCAATGGCACCACTGCACCCACCTTGATCCACCAGGGGCATCCCTTTCCATTCACAGGCAGCCAGCTTTGTCTGACTCCATACTGCACCTTGCCAATCTGTGCAGGGGGGTTGTTTGGAGCAGGGTTACATGTGGAATCATCAATTTCTACCTGAAATTCTGTTTCATCGGTTCTAGCTGGTAGAAAGATCTTTTTCTCCTTCCAATTAACCTTTTCTCCTGGAGGAGCTCAGTCTCCAATTTGCATATTGCTTACCAGGATTCCAATGCTCAAGGACCATGAATGTCTTCCTTTGGTGACTGTGACACACTCTGTGACTTAGCTGGGCTTTTATATGTTAGATAGCATTCTTGGGGGGTGGGAGGGAGATATACATATAATTTCCTGACCCCACCCCCAAGTGCAAACCATTGATGTCATATATTTTCCCTGAGAGATATCTGCATCCTTTCAGACACAAAGATAAACAGTTCCTCATTAGAGATAGTTGTGGTTCTCATGCTTATTTTCCTCAACTGTGAGAAATATCACCTTTTGCAATAGCTTCTTTCTGGGTGTCAGCCTGGTTGCAAACTTCCTTCTTTTGGCATGTAAAATACAACTGTCTTTTAATTGATGGGCTTGGCCTACGGTCACACCCTTACTTCTGAACATTAAGTTGAGAGATGAAAAATTTGAGAGATTACCTCTGGGAAGTATGGCTGGGCATGGGTGGATCTAGGATTTAGAAAACAGGGGGGGGGGGGGGGAGGGGGGGGGCGGGGGGTGCAGACAAGGAGGTGCATCTCCAGATATAAAACAACATAAGCTTTTCTCCAGTTAAAAATAAACAGGCTATTCATAGGTTAGGGGTTGGGGCAGTATTATTCAGTTTAAGATTGAAGCAAAAACCACAACCACTTTACTGGAATGAGTTAAAAACAAATCTGCAGGGCTGTGAAATAGGAGCTTCATTACCAGGACAGTAGAATTGCAGAACAAAGGGCAGCTTGATTGGTGGGACATCAAGACCATTAAAAAGAAGAGAGGGTCGTTAACACCTGTGGAATGAAGAGTTTAGGGACCAGATGACAATGAGCCATGGAATCAGCTGACTCCCCCAGTGCTACCACTGGTGAGAAATGCTGCGGCCACAGCCAGGTAGTCGGTTTTAATCAACAGGAATGAATCAGGGGTGCAAAAGCACCCACCTGGATCTGCCTCTGGGGCTAGGGGAGGAATAGGTAAGTTCTTACCTTTAGTTTGTAGCAATCAGTCAAGATGTTTTCGGCTAGTTTCAGCAAATTCACCACATTTGTGGCTATTGCTGCTCGGACCCATGTTAGAAGGTTACTTCACATTCCTTTAAACAGTTACAGCAGTGTGTGATGGACCATTTACACAGAGGTTTTTTATGAGTAATACACACCTGGAACACAATAGGGCTAGCTTATCTGTAATCAGCTAAAGTCCCTTCTAGCTAGGACAAAGAGAGTGTGCTGCAGAGCATTGATGTCATAGTTTCATAGTTTTGTAGTAGCTAGGGTCAGGAGGGACCTGAACACATCATCTAGCCTGACCCCCTGCCACAGGCAGGAATGAATGCTGGGTTCACAAGACCCCAGACAGGTGATCGTCCAACCTCCTCTTGAATTTGCCCAAGGTAGGGGTGAGGACCACTTCCCTGGGAAGTTGGTTCCAGATTTTGGCCACCCTAACTGTAAAATATTGCCTTCTGATCTCCAACCTAAACCTATTCTCCATCAGCTTATTACCATTGTTCCTCGTCACCCCAGGTGGTGCTGTGGAGAAAAGGGCTCTACTTATTTGCTGTTGATCTCCCTTGATGAGTTTGTAGGCAGCCACCAGGTCCCCCCTCAGCCTCCTCTTGCTGAGGCTGAACATGTTCAGGTCCCTCAGTCTCTCCTCATAGGGCCTGTCCTGCTGCCCTCTCACCAAGCAGGTGGCCCTCCTCTGAACCCTCTCCAGGCTGGCCACATCCCTTTTGAAGTGTGGCGCCCAGTACTGGACGCAGTACTCCAACTGTGGCCTGACCAAAGTCGCATAGAGGGGGAGTATCACCTCTCTGGATCAGCTTGAGATGCATCTTTGGATGCATGACAAGACATGGCTGGCCTTGCTGTCTGCGGTCTGGCATTGGCAGCTCATGTTCATCTTGAAGTCAATAATGACTCCGAGATCTCATTCCACCTCTGTGCTTTCAATAGGGGAACTCCCCAGCCTGTATGTATGCTGTGGATTCCTTCTCCCAAGGTGCAGCACCCTGCATTTATCTACGTTGAACCCCGTTCTATTCTCATCTGCTCACTTTTGTAGTCTGTCTAAATCTATTTGCAGCCTCTCTCTCCCTTCAAGTGTGTCCACCTCACCCCACATCTTAGTGTCATCAGCAAACTTGGACAGCGTGCTTTCCATCCCCTCGTCCAAATCGCTGATGAAGATGTTGAACAGTGCGGGCCCGAGGACTGAGCCCTGGGGTACCCCACTGCTCACATCTCGCCAGGTTGAGTACAACCCATCCACCACTACTCTGTGGGTGCGCCCCATCAGCCAATTTTTTACCCATCCAACTGTGCAGGCATCAATGCCACAGTCACTTAATTTATTGATGAGGATGGGGTGAGAGAGAGTGTCAAAGTCTAGAAAGACTACGTCCACGGCGACACCATCATCCAAGGATTTAGTTACTTGGTCATAAAAGGCAATCGGGTTGATCAGGCAGGACCTGCCTTTGATGAACCCATGCTGATTGCCCCTGAGCACGATCTCCCCTGCAGGCCCCCCACAGATGTGCTCCTTGATGATTCTCTCCAAGATCTTCCCGAGCACCGCAGTGAGGCTTACAGGCCTATAGTTACTTGGGTCCTCCTTCCTCCCTTTCTTGAAAATTGGGACCACGTTAGCCAGTTTCCAATCCCCCAGCACCTGGCCAGATGACCATGAATGCTCATATAGTCGGGCCAAGGGCTCCGTGAGGACCCCTGCCAGCTCCCTCAACATGCTTGGTTGGAGGGCATCTGGGCCTGCAGATTTAAAAATGTCTAGCCCTTCCAGAAGATCCCTAACTACATCTGCACTGACTCAGCTATCCCCAAGATTGTCCCTACCTCAGGTAGGTGGGATGTCCCGGTCCCTGTTCAAGAAAACAGAGGCAAAGAAACTGTTAAAAATATCAGCTTTCCTGTCTGCTATAGCCACAAGATTACCGTTTGCGTCTTGCAGAGGCCCTACTTGCCTGGTGCCCTCTTCTTTCTCCCAATGTACTTGAAAAAGGACTTCTTGTTGTCCTTAATCCTGGACGCTAGCCTGAGTTCCATCTCTGCCTTGGCCTTCCTAATAGCCCTCCTACACTTCTGGGCAGAGGAGGAGTACTCCTCCTTGGTGATAGCTCCTCCCTTCCACTGGTTGTATGCCCCGCTTTTAGTCCTCAGGCATTGCTGAATGCCCTTGCTGAGCCAAGGGGGTTTCTGAGCACTCTTACTCCCCTTGCTTCTCTCAGGGACTGTTATTCTTTGGGCCTGGAGGATTGCCCCCTTAAGGTATGACCATCCCTCGTGGACTCCCATCTTCTCTGTCTTCTGGGCCCTCAGTGCCTCCCCCACTAGTCTCTTAAGCTCATTGAAGTTGGCCCTTCTGAAGTCAAGGACTTTAGCCTTGGTGTAAGCCCTTGACACCCTGCGTTGGATAGTGAAGTCCAGCAGGTGATGATCGCTATTGCCCAGGTGGTCAAGGACCTGCAGTCCCCTCACCAGGTCATCCCCTGTGGCCAGGACCAGGTCCAGCAAGGCGTTACCCCTAGTGGGGCTGTGCACTTCCTGGATAAGGTGAAGGTCCTGTAATACAGCCAGGAACCTACGCGAGCGATCAGACCTGGCTGTCTGCTCCTCCCAGCAAATGTCTGGGTAGTTTAGGTCACCCATGACAATAACATCCCTTGACCTAACCGCCTCCATAAGCTGACTGGAGAAGTCCTGGCCCAGCTCTTCTCCCTGGTTGGGTAGTCTGTAGTAGACACCCACCATAATGTCCCTTTTGCCATGCTCCCCTTGTAGTTTGACCCATAGTGTCTCTGCCCAACCCTCCTCTAACCCGAAACCTGGAAAAGAATGGAGATCTACTGGGATGAGATATGAGCCTGACCCTCCTCTAAGCGGAAGCTAATCCTTGATGATGTGAGGTGCTCTTTGACATAGAGCGCAACACCCCCCCACCTTTCATCTCTGTCCTGGGTCTTCTATATAGGGTGTATCCCTGAATGCCTGCCACCCAGTTGTAGGTAGGGTCCCACCAGGTTTCTGTGAGCCCTACTAAGTCTGGGTTCTTACTCACAATCAGGAGGCACAGTTCCTCCTGCTTACTCCCCATACTACGAGCATTAGTGTAGAGGCACTTGAGGCCTCCTGAGGGTGCACATGCCTCCCTCCCACTCCCAGGACAGTTGTGGCCCCCTACGCCCAGGACGTTGATGTCTGACCATTACTCTGTCTCCTAGGCCAACTTCAAAACCTTTTGTATGAGTGAGGAGCTTTACCATCTTTCTTTGCCTTTTCCCTTGGTTTATGGCTTCTTGAAGTGGTGGAATAAACTCCACAACCCCTGGAAATGGCACAGAAAGCCAAAAGGAGGGTTCCCAATTTTATACAAAAAATGCTGGGGATTAGAATCACAAGCCAATGAGGTAGGGAGAAGTAAACAGGATACAGGTAGATAAACATTAACATTAAAGAACATACACTTAGAAGCTGAATAACAGATAACAAGCAGTGACGCAATGGGGTATTCAGTCTAGAACAGATAACTACTAACACACATGTAGCAGACTGCCAGCTCAAGGACCCTGGGGACAGTCTGCCATCTGAAGAGGGTGGGAGAAGTCTGCAGATTGGGAAGGCCAACAGGCCAGCTGCAGGCAATGAGCCCTGATTAAAAGCTGCCTTGGAGGGCTGGACCAGCTGATACAAATAATAAGCTGGCCCACAAGAAGTTAAGAGGGTGCCTGGAGAAAGGAGCCAGAGAGCGATTGCCAGAGAGAACTCAGGGAGAGTGTTAGGCTCCTAGAGAGAGGAGCCTGGGTCAGGTAGACAGTCAAGAGTTGAGAGCCAAGGTGGCCAGACATCTGGGAGCAGACAGCAGAGAGCCTGAGAGCCAGAAGTTGAGAGCCAAGTGACTGAGAAGCTGAGGGCCAAGACGGAGAAAGCTAGTGGGTCAGAATAACAGTGCCCAAGGACCCTTCCTGGAGTGCCTTTCTCTTAGGAGTCAGTCAGGGCCTGTGAGCACAGCAGAGACTGTATATATGATTAGAGTAAAACCAGGTGGTCCAGGAGAAGACCACTTGGTGGTAGTTTTCACTGGGCAAAGTGCTTATGCTGACTGTTCCCTACCAGGAATAAACTTACCTTGGAGAAGTGTGGACAATAAACAGAGGTGGTGAGCCGGTAAAAGGATAACGAAGGACTGTGAGTGAGGTAGTTAAACGCGAACCCGCTACAACACACTAGTACTGAAGTACAGACACCTAAAAAACCTTGTATCTTCCTACACCTCCAGAGGGGTCCCAAGCCAGACTCTAAGCCTGAGAGTGCTCAATTGCTATCCGCACGTCTGCATGAATGACTGGTGCCTCCTGAGCCTGGGGGGGCACTATGGCAGCAAGTGGTGAGTGGGGACCACCAGTGGCATACTGACAAGGGGTGGGGGCAGGGCAGGAGAGGGCCATGGCCCCCAGGCACTGGACTGGGCCGCGGTGCCTCCCGCGTTTAGTGTATAGCCCACCCACCTGCCTGGCGGGTTGTACGTTTCTTTACCCATTACAGCCAGAAATTCTGGCCACTGCCCCTCCCCCAGCACCCAGTGTGCTGCGATGTCAATTTCCCCGTGGAAGTGCCATGGGGCAGGAGAGGGGGCCCTTCACCCTGCTCAGATTGTCCCTGGGGGGCACAATTGCAGACATTGGCCCCTGGGCACTGGAGCCCCATGGTACACCACTGGGGGCCACCCACAGCCACCGGTGGTGGTGTCGGCAAGGGCGAGCAGTGAGCGGGGACTGCCCACTGCCACCAGCGGTGGCGGCGGTGGGGCGGGGGGGAATGGCAAGCGGGGACCATCTGCAGATGCCGCCGGCCATGGCGGCAGCGAGTGGCAACAGCCTGCAGAAGCTGGTGGCGGCAAGTGGCAACAGCCTGCAGAAGCCAGCGGCGGCTTCGTCAGCAGCCAAACTCCGGAGGTGGGCACATGCCCCGACTATGCGTTGCCCATGTATCTGTGTCCTGCTACTACAGTTCAGCAGTACTGGCTATGTCACTCCTCTGGAGTCTCTGGTCACGTGTGTTTCTCTGCCACTGAGTCTGTGTTCTGTTGCTGCTTCCTGCTTCTTCGATCATTTTCCTCCCAGGCCCAGGGTCTCTGGGCACATTTACAGATGTGCTCTGGAAGGTGGGGAGGTGGCACATTCATTAGCATGACTCTGAGAGCTTCGCTAATTAAAGCGCTCGAAGTGTCAGGTGTATCAGCGTCCCCGCACTGAAAAATGGTGGTGGGGGTGCTTTAACTAAAGCTCATCAAATGAGCTTTAGATAAAGCGCCCCCATTGCCCCCATTGCTCATTTGACGAGCTTTAGTTAAAACACCCCCACCACCATTTTTCAGCACAGAGACGCTGATACATATGATGCTGGAGTCTGCTTCAGTGCCTGTAATTACAATGTGTTGGAATAAACTCTCTGCATGTGTATAGGCACCTTAGGAGTTGTAGTTACATGCAGTTAGCACCGTTTTGCAGCTCACGTTCAGTCAGCAGGGCTGCTCTCCCTCCTGTTGCACAGCTACATTGTAATGTATCACATTTAGCTCACAGCATCCAATACAGTGGTATTTCCTGTAAGTGTTTTGTTAGTTGTTGCAGAAATGTTACCTGTTCATATTCTTGATGAAGTTCAGTATCTTCATAATTCAGTCTGTTACCAATTCAAAGCGGGAATATTTGTTTCTGTTGTTTCTGGTGGCTCCCCCAGGGACATCAGAATAAACAACAAATTCTCATCCCCATGTTTCCTTCAAGATTTGACATGTTTGGCCAGCCCTTCTTTATGATTTGATTATAATTTTCCATTTGTCTGCTGGGCTGGAGCAGGGAGCTAAGGGTGAGGCCAGGGCCATGCACACAGTGTGGCCCAGGGGACCCATGTGCAGGGTCTGGCTGCTTAGAAGTTGGACAGCCCTGGTGTAACACACTGGCAGCCATTTCCTGCATCCCAAGCAGAGGCCTTGGTAGAGCCCATCCCTGTTCTCATCCCTGAGACACCTATGGTCATTGCAGATGCTTGGAGGTTGGTGAGAGCTGACTCAGGCAGGGAACCTGCAGACTTGGGTGGGAGTTTAAGAGGAAGAATTCTGAGGGAACTCTGTGCACTCAGGCCACAAGCTGCAGCACTGGGTTTAGTGCACTTAATAACGATCCAGCTGCGGCTGTTTAAATGGAGTCTCTTAATTATCCTTTATTATTGCACATGAGACAGATGGGTTTTGTTACATCGGTCCTTCCAGCCCCATCCTGAAGATGTGACATCATGGTGCTGAGGATTACAGCAGACTACGCTAAGATGTGGGGGGAAGTGGGCACGGTAGAAGGGAGGAATAGGCTGCAATCGGACCTAGACAGGTTACAGGGGTGGGCAGATGAGAATAGGATGGGTTTCAACACTGACAAGTGCAAGGTACTGCACCTGGGGGGGGAGGAACCAGCAGCAGACCTACAGGCTGGGGAACTCCCTTCTCATCAGTGCAGAGGCAGAAAAGGATCTTGAAGTCATTATTGATGCCAAAATGAACATGGGCCGACAGTGTGGGGATGCGGTCAGGAAGGCTAACTGTACCTTGTCATGCATCCACAGATGCATCTCAAGCAGGTCCAAGGAGGTGATCCTCCCCCTCTGTGCGGCACTGGCCAGGCTGCAGTTGGAGTACTGCGTCCAGTTCTGGGTGCCGCACTTCAGGAGGGATGTAGATAACATGGAGAGGGTTCAGAGGAGGGCCACTCGCATGATCAGGGGGCAGCAGGGCAGGCCCTACGAGGAAAGGCTAAGGGACCTGAACCTGTTCAGCCTCCACAAGAGAAGGCTGAGGGGGGATCTAGTGGCAGTCTACAAACTAGTTAGAGGGGACCAGCAGGTATTGGGGGAGTCCCTGTTCCCCCGAGCACTACCAGGAGTGACTAGGAATAACGGTCACAAGCTGGCAGAGTGTAGATTTAGGCTAGACATCAGGAGGCGCTACTTCACTGTCAGGATGGCTAGGATCTGGAACCAACTTCCAAAAGAAGTGGTGCTCGCTCCTACCCTGGGGGTCTTTAAGAGGAGGCTAGATGAACACCTGGCCGGGGTCGTTTGACCCCAGTACACTTTCCTGCCATGGCAGGGGGTCAGACTAGATGATCTCCTCAGGTCCCCTCTGACCCTACCAACTATGAAACTATGAAATATGAAACCCAATCATAGAGGACATCTGATCCTGTCACAGGCAGGTCATGTCCTAAACAGGTTTCGGGTCCTTGCCTGAGTCCTTGTGGTGGAGTCCCCATTATACCCAGCCCCACTGCCTGCCAGGGCAGCTGGCTGGGGCCTAGCCCCCTCATGCTATGGCTCAGCAGCTCCCTGCCCTGATACTTGACCATGTGTCCCTCATGGGGGTGGGGGCTGTGGATGGCTCATGCTGAGGTGGGGTGATACCCCCTGCAGGGATAAAGCCATCTCAGGACTGGGAGAGCAGGAGCCTGGAGGTGTTATCTGTTATTCAGCTTCTAAGTGTATGTTCTTTAATGTTAATATTTATCTACCTGTATCCTGTTTACTTCTCCCTACCTCTTTGGCTTGTGATTCTAATCCCCAGCATTTTTTGTATAAAATTGGGAACCCTCCTTTTGGCTTTCTGTGCCATTTCCAGGGGTTGTGGACAGCTCTGAACAGCCAGTTCACTGGTGCTTGGGGCCCTGGCTGAGGGCCTGGCTGTGGGTGGAGGTCCCTAGCCAGGTCCCTCACCTGTCACCACAATCTCCACAGTGTTGCTGGGGTATGACAAGATATATAGTTCACCCTGGGGGCGGTAGCTGCAGCTGTAGCTCTCTCTGTGCTCCCAGGTCATGCTGGGGATGAAGAACTCAGCCAGGTTCCCTATAGTTTTCATAGGCTGCAGCATCTCCTGAGCTCCAGCCTTGTGCAGGAAGAACTTCAGGTCCCGGTGCCGACACTGACAGGCACAGTGGATGGTGACATCTTGGATGAACTAGCGCTCCTGCTTGCATTAAACACCTATGACTTAGTGGGGCTAACAGAAACCTGGTGGGATTCATCCCACGACTGGGCGGTACATATTGAGGGCTATAGATTGTACAGAAAGGACAGGTCGGGGAAGAAAGGGGGGCGGTTGCACTTTATGTCAGTGAGCAATATACATCAATCCTCATCAAGACAGAATCCAAGGTTGAGGAAGTAGAAGGATTGTGGGTTAGGCTACATGGGGGGCAAGGAGAAAGGGATTTGGTGGTAGGGGTCTGCTACAGACCCCCACACCAAGGGGAAGAAATAGATGTGGGGCTCCTGAGGCAGCTCTCGGAGACCATAAAAGCTAAAGAGGCGGTAGTCATGGGAAACATCTGCTGGGAAACACAGCAAAGTCCCACCGCTCACGCAGGTTTCTAACCTGTGTACAGGACCTCCACCTGACACAGGAGGTACATGGTCCCACTAGGGGGAATGCCATACTGGATCTGGTATTGGCAACAGGGGATGACATGGTAGGGGACCTCCAGATCGGTAGCCATTTGGGAGACAGTGATCACCTAATAATAGAGTTCAACATAAGACGGTGAGTGGGTAAGGTAACTAGTAGGGTGAAAGTGCTAGACTTTAGGAAAGCTGATCTCAATGAACTCAGGCGATTAGTCAAGGACGCACTGCAGAGTAGGAGTTTTGAAGGGATGGGAGCCCAAGAGTGGCTGTGCCTTAAGGAAACGATCCTTCGGGCACAAAGCAAGACGATCCCCGAGCGAGGCAAAAGAGGGAAAGGGGCCAGGAGGCTTCCCTGGCTGACCAGAGAAATCCAGGGCAGCCTAAGGGCCAAAAGGGGAGCACATAAAAAGTGGAAACAGGGTGAGATCACTAAAGATGAATATACCTCCTCTGCTCGTGCTTGTAGGGAGGCAGTTAGACGGGCCAAAGCTACCATGGAGCTGAGGATGGCAACCCAAGTAAAAGACAACAAGAAATTGTTTTTTAGATATATTGGGAGTAAAAGGAAGGCCCAGGGAGGAATAGGACCCCTGCTAAATGGGCAGAAACAATTGGTGACAGACAGGGGGGACAAGGCTGACCTCCTCAACGAGTTCTTTGCCTCAGTGTTCCTAAGTGAGGGACACGACAAGGCTCTCACTGGGGTTGTAGAGAGGCAGCAGCAAGGCGCCAGACTTCCATACGTAGATCCTGAGATGGTGCAGAGTCACTTGGAAGAACTGGATGCCTTTAAGTCGGCAGGCCCAGATGAGCTCCATCCGAGGGTGCTGAAGGCACTGGCCAACATCATTGCAGAGCCACTGGCGGGAATATTCGAACGCTCGTGGCGCACGGGCCAAGTCCCGGAGGACTGGAAAAGGGCTAACGTGGTCCCCATTTTCAAAAAGGGGAGGAAGGAGGACCCGGGCAACTATAGGCCAGTCAGTCTCACCTCCATCCTTGGTAAAGTCTTTGAAAAAATTATCAAGGCTCACATTTGTGAGAGCCCAGCAGGGCAAATTATGCTGAGGGGAAACCAGCACGGGTTTGTGGCGGGCAGATCGTGCCTGACCAATCTGGTCTCTTTCTATGACCAGGTTACGAAACGCCTGGACACAGGAGGAGGGGTGGATGTCATATACTTAGACTTCAGGAAGGCCTTCGATACGGTATCCCACCCCATACTGGTGAACAGGTTGGGGGGCTGTGGCGTGGATGACTGCACAGTCCGGTGGGTGGCAAATTGGCTGGAGGGCCGCACCCAGAGAGTAGTGGTGGATGGGTCGGTCTCGACCTGGAAGGGTGTGGGCAGTGGGGTCCCACAGGGCTCGGTCCTTGGACCGATATTCTTTAATGTCTTCATCAGCGACTTGGACAAGGGAGTGAAATGTACTCTGTCCAAGTTTGCAGATGACACAAAGCTATGAGGAGAAGTGGACACGCCGGAGGGCAGGGAACAGCTGCAGGCAGACCTGGATAGGTTGGACAACTGGGCAGAAAACAACAGAATGCAGTTCAACAAGGAGAAATGCAAAGTGCTGCACCTAGGGACGAAAAATGTCCAGCACACCTACAGCCTAGGGAATGACCTGCTGGGTGGCACAGAGGTGGAAAGGGATCTTGGAGTCCTAGTGGACTCCAAGATGAACATGAGCCGGCAGTGTGATGAAGCCATCAAAAAAGCCAATGGCACTTTATCGTGCATCAGCAGATGCATGACGAATAGGTCCAAGGAGGTGATACTTCCCCTCTATCGGGCGCTGGTCAGACCGCAGTTGGAGTACTGTGTGCAATTCTGGGTGCCACACTTCAAGAAGGATGCGGATAACCTGGAGAGGGTCCAGAGAAGGGCCACTCATATGGTCAAGGGCCTGCAGACCAAGCCCTACGAGGAGAGACTAGAGAAACTGGACCTTTTCAGCCTCCGCAAGAGAAGATTGAGAGGCGACCTTGTGGCTGCCTATAAGTTCATCACAGGGGCACAGAAGGGAATTGGTGAGGTTTTATTCACCAAGGCGCCCCCGGGGGTTACAACAAACAATGGCCACAAGCTAGCAGAGAGCAGATTTAGATTGGACATTAGGAAGAACTTCTTCACAGTTCAAGTGGCCAAGGTCTGGAAAGGGCTCCCAAGGGAGGTGGTGCTCCCCCCTACCCTGGGGGTCTTCAAGAGGAGGTTAGATGAGTATCTAGCTGGGGTCATGTAGACCCAGCACTCTTTCCTCCTTATGCAGGGGGTCGGACTCGATGATCTATTGAGGTCCCTTCCGACCCTAACATCTATGAATCTATGAATCTATGAATCTTGTCCTGGGGCAATCAGTCAACTGGAGCTGAGAGAGATTCTGGGTCTGGGATAGTTGGGATTTGTGTGTGGGAGAGAGGTGGTGAGACATGGACCTGCACAGTCACGCAGCCTCATCCTTGCTGTATGAGCTGAGCCACAGGGCAAAGACAGGGGCCTCTAGGAAAAGACTCTCCCTTTGACCCCAGTCTCCTTGGAGGCCCAGAACCCAGCCCTGCAAACAGGGCTCAGGAGATGCAGGGCTGAGAGAATGGTCCCCTGCTCAGCATTTCTGTCCATCCTCACAGGTCCATGGGCATCTCCTACCTCGTTTACTGCCCCTAAAGAAGGAACAACTCACTGCCTCAGGGTGGTCTCTGACACTCAGCACTGCAGCATCTGAACCCCCTGGACACCAGCAAACTCATCCTCCAGGGCCTCCTTGAGAGATAGGGAGGGGCTTCCCAAGGGTCTAGCTGGGTGCAGGGCTTGTAATGGGAATACTAAGCAGGGTCCTCACCTCTCACCACAAGCTCCACAGGGTCACTAAGATATGACCAGCAGTTCTCATTCATTATAAGGTGATAGGCACAGGTGTATCTTCCTCCATCTTCCCGTCTAACGTTGGTAATGGGAAATTCAGCCACGTTCCTCCTAGGCACCTCCTGCTGCAGATGGTCTATAGAACTTCATGTGTGGGTACAAAGCCTCGCAGCGAATGGTGACCTTCCCCCCCCCCCCCCCCCCCCCCACGTGGCTGGGGATGGCAGAGATCAGGGATTTGGGGTATTCTCGCTTTGCTTTAACAGGAAGAGATAAGATTTACACTGGGAAGATATAAGCTCAACTCCCTGATCCCATACATCTGTCTCACTCTAGCTCCCCTAGGGCTCTGCCCTGTGCCCTCCCTGGTCTATGCCCTGCTCGGACTTTGGGTGCAACTCCTGCTGCTGTTCTTGCCCATGTGGTGTCAGCTTCTGGAGGGGCTGCCTTACGCTGCAGCCATGGCTGAATGCTGTGGAGGAGCCTGAGCTGGGAGGACTCTGCAGCTATGGGATTCAGCCCCGCTGGTCTTGGAGCAGGATCCATGACTGCCGGGCCTCCTGGTGCAACCAGAACAAAATCCATTGCCCGGCTTAGCTCCCCCTCTCCTAGTAGTGGCTGAACCCAGTGATGCCCTCCTCTCTGCTGCCATGTCCCTGCTCATCTGCAGGCTCTGCGCTGACAGTGCCCGGGATTGTGGCTGTTTCTTCCTGCTATGTTCACATGACACCTGACTCCAGAGGGCTGGGGCAAGGCTTGCGGCTGCCTGGTGTTACAGAAGCACAAACAGCCTGACCCTCACCCGCACTGCTTCCTATCCTCCAGGGTCATGCCTTATGGAGCTGATTAGAGAGGGGCCAAGTTTCCAGGGCAAGTCAGAGGAGCTGGGCTTGGTGGGGAAGGATCAGGGCATAGTTCCCCTTCTCTCCTCTCCTTAGATCATACTCAGGACATAGTTCCCCTTCTCTACTCCTTAGATCATACTCACGACTCTGCATCCCACGGTGCCCAGCCAGCCAACAGCCTGCAGGGAGACAGCTCATTAGTTACCAGAGCCTGGACCAGAAATGTTGTATTGTTGCTGAATTCTCTGGGGACCAGCCACATAGATACTGCTGAAACTGAGGGGCTCCAAGTGCAGGAACTGGGGGACCCCATATCCTACAAGGACACACATGCTGGCTGTTTCCCATACTCACCCAGGAGAAGAACAGTGAGAACAGACCCCATGATGGGGGCAGCAAAGGGCTCTCCATGCTCCTACCAACACCCTGGTCCCCAGCTCTAGCCAGCCTCATAGCCTGGTGTGCCTGAAGGAGGAAGTAAGCTGGGCTGCAGCTCTGGGAAGATGGCAATTACTTCAGTCTGTTTCTTTCCCAGAACAGTAATTTCTCAATGGGAAGCAGCTAAAATTCAACTGGGGGTTAGAGTGGCACAGCCTGCTACAATCAGCAAACCACTTCCTCTTATGTGGTTAGCTCCAATTGCTGCCTGTAAGGAACAAGATCATGGGCGACTGGTGCCACCTTAGTCAGAGAGGGCACGTGCCCCCCACCCCCCAGTGACCAGTCAGCGACTGGGGGGGGGGGTACCCTCTGCGGCCGATCTCGCTGACCAGGGGAGGGAGGGGGGTCCCCTCACGGCAAAACTTACTGACCAGGAAGCGGCCGCGGTGCTCCCAGAAGTGGCCATGGCACTCCCGGAAGTGGCCGCAGTGCTACATCTTGCGCTCCCAGTCCCTGGCTGGCGCTCGCGGGGTGGCACCAGTGCTCTTGCCTGCCCACCCTGCCCATTACCTAAGCTGGGAGCGCAACCTGTTAGGGGGTGCACCAGCGCTTTCAGGGGTGCACGTGTACCCCCTATACGTCGCCACTGAACAAGATCTCAGTCTCATGTCTGAGATGCCAACTATAGGGAGAATCTGAGAAGGTGCAATGAGCTGCCTCAGGTGCCCTGGCCTTTTCCCATGGCCAACTTAGCTTGGGGTCCTGGCCTGCCTGATATATCCGATCAGCCTGGAGTAGGACTTCTGCCTTCCATAATGCAGTGTAGTGAATGATATAAGTGAGTCTGAATTTAGAAAGAGTCCCTTATCTGTGTTGTGAATTTGGGAATTGGGAGGTGAACAGGAAAAGTTGAAAGTTTCAGTTTGAAGCTGTTCTCTGTGACTATTAGTAGAAGACTTTGTTTCTTCCTTATTCAACATCTGTTATCTCATGGACTTACAAAGATCATTACATGGTGTCAGAAGTGCCGAGTGAAGAAGAATCTACAGTCATGTTGCTGTTCATTCCACTAACACAAGCAGTATACAAGAGAAAAGAGATGTGCATGTATACCAGCACAGGACAATTAAGACTAGTGTGTTATGTGGCCATAGAAAGTTATAATTTAGAAACGCTCTCTAATTTAGACAAGTTGGGAATTGGGAGATGGTCCCTTAGCAGAGATGAAGGACCTGCAGAGGTTGCCTGATACTCCATAATTAACATCTGTGTTTTCGTTCTTCCCATTCATTGTGTACCATATTTATTGAAACCAAGAATCACTGTATGTTATATGGATGAAACCATAGCTAGGCAGTTGGAAGGAGAACAAGAAGCTAAATGGACATGTAGCCACATCTGTCCAGCCTGCTTTTGTCAGGAATACTGGAAATTTTCCAGTAGAGATCTGAACTCTATTTTGGGGCCAGAGGGGTAGTGATCAAACCTGGTAACATGAAGTCATCAACATTCTTGCATATTGTTGGGGAAGAGGCATGGGTTCTTGAGAACATGCTCATGTCTGAAGAAGATTAAATCATGCAGTCCAGTGAATTCACAGGATAATATTGAGAAATGTTGTATGCCACAAAGGAAGGAGACCTATGAAATATGCTGTTTGTGGGTTCAGTAGAGGAGCTGTTATTGACTTTCAAGGACAGCTTAACTTCACTAAGAAATAAACTGAAGGAGAGGGATGGAACAGGGATCCAGCTCTAACATCCAGAAGCCTAGACCCCCTATTCCTAACCAACTGCCCACAACCATGTCTCTCCAAGCAGCATGACTCCTTTGTGCAAGCCTCTTAAAGAGCCAGAATCCTTACATCTCTGTTTCTTCATTACACAAAACCACAGAGGTCAGGGGCTGGATACAGGCTGCAGGGGTGGGTCATCCAACCCCCTGTCTTTTCCTGGCATTTCCTTTTGCAAGCTCAGCACCTTCCAGTAGTGTAATATTAAAATAAGAGTTGAAGGTGGCTTCATTCTTGTTCCTCACTAAATCAGATGATAGTGCTCTTTGTTAACCTAGGTCACAGCCACAGAGCTCACCCCCAGTCTATGCCGGCTCTTTGTCTTGTCTTCATCATTCTCCCTTTTTGGATTCCTTCCTCTTTTGTTTTGTGTTAGTACTTGCTGATAAGGAGCTTGTCTTGGTCTTTGCCTTTCAGTCTCTCAGTCTCTCTCTTCTCCTTCCTATGTTTTGCCTGTTCTCTATCCCCTGTTAATACAGCTAGAAATGAAAACACCAGAGAGGTGGCAGTAAAGATATCTTTTGAGAAGAAAGAGCACTGTAATATTGTAGACATTTAGATAAATAGCCAAGCATGATATATAGTGGCTAAATGCAACAGGTTGTTGTTCACAAGCTGGTGGTCAGTGGCAAAGTGCTGAGACTGGATATGTGTGAGGTGAATGTGCATAAACGTGGTTGGAATAAAATGTGTTTGAAAATGCAATGGTAATGTTGTTATTTACAAGACATACGTTGTAACAATATTATTAGTCATCTGTTGCATAATAAGCGAGTGTAAGAAGCATCACATCTTTTATACTCGGATTAACTGTACGTGAGATATTATGGGTGAGAAGAAATGTAGACAAGCAGTGCCATGTGTTCCAAGAGAAATGGAAGCTCTCATACTTCATAGATGGGAATGGAAAGCCTGTGTGCATGATTTATAAGCAAGCCATGACTGTTTCCAAAGAACACAATGTTAAAGACATTATGAGTCATGTCATGGTGTCAAGTATGACAAGTTTACTGGGAAGCTGCGTAAAGGCAACCTGAGCGAATTAGAACAGTCAGTGGAAAAGCAACCATCTATCCTCACACAAATATGATATGTAAGCAATGGAGCAGTGAGGCTTAGCTATGCCCTTTCCTAAGGAATAGCTGTTTTTGAAAGCCCTTTGCTGAGGGAGAGGTCTTAAAGAAATGTATGGTGAAGGCTACAGACACTGTGCGCCCAGAGAAGTGGCAAGCTTTTGCCAACATTAGCCTCTCAAGAAAAACAGCAGCCAATGGAATCTGTGACTTATCTGATAATTTGCAGTCAGCTACAAAACAAGGCAAAGACATTTCCTTCTTTTTCAATAGCAACTGATAGAATCACAGATTGTGTGAGTGAGGTTCCACAGCTAGCAGTGTTTGTTTGGGGAATTAAGATATGAATGTGACCAATTAATTAATGGAGTTCAGGCTGATGTAAGGACAGAACATTTTCAACAGTGTAAACACAGCTTTGGACAAATTAAGTGTGGACTAGAAAGGCAGTGAGTGCTGCAACAGACGAGGCTCATGGTGGGAAGGGAGGCAGGACATGTGGTGAAACTCAACAGCAGAGTGCAGTGTTGATCTAGGGCGGCCATGAGTTTTGTGTAGAATGCAATGAAAAAAAGCACCAGGAAGCTCTCTGTGCCAAAACTGAGCAAAAATCACATGATGAAGATGGTGGTAGAAAAGGGTGAACTTCACTCTAGTCAGGGCCCTCAGCAATCAGCAGTTTAACCAGCTTTTGGCAGAAGGCAGCTTTCAGCATGGACTGCCGTTTTACAGTGAAGTGCACTGGCTGAGTTGTGAGGCTGTCTTCAAATGCTTCTTTGAACTGCACGTGACATTGAACATTTGTGAGCAAGCAGAATGAAAACCCTATGTCTGAATGCAAAATAAAAAATGGTTGCAGGAACTTATTTTCTTGTCATGCTAGGGCATGAGCTGCCTGGTCTAGGAGTCACCCAGGGTCAGAAGAAGCAACCAAGATCTGAGGAGAGTGTGCAGAGATAAAGTCCAGATGCTAAAAGTTCCATCTGGGGAACTGAGTCAGAGATCTAGAGGGTTGGGCAAAGTGTGGGGTCAGGAGATCAGCCAGGTCAGGAATCTGGGAGCTCAAACTAGGGGTGGTTTAGGGAGCCAAAGGGTCAGGCCAAGCTTGGGGCAAGCCAAGTCGGTTAGCCAGAGGATCCATCAGAGAGCCAGTGCACAAGCCATGGGTGAGGCAGCCTGTGTACAAGATTGAACTTTAATGCCCAGACATTTCCTTTTCCAGGTCATGGGTTTTTTATGAGAAGGGGTAAAGGGCCAGCTGAGCCTGGTTGACAACCCTGGTTGCAGGGAGTGGGTGGTGGGTAGGCCCAGATATCGGGTTCTGACCACATTTGTCCACCCCAACACCCAGCTGAGGAGGTGGCAAGACAGGGATGAGCACCCACGCCACAGCCTACAACTTAGTGGATATAACAGGGCATCTCAACACTCTAAGCACAAGAAAGCAGGGTCATTTGCAGCAGTGTTCATGCCTTTGAAATTAAGCCTTCTCTTTGGGAGACGCAGCTCTCAGTGCAACATAGCACATTTCCCCACTTTGAAGTCACTGCTCAATGTCACTGGGATTGAAAATGGTGAGAGCTTGGAGAAGTATGTGGTCAAGATTTAGGCATGAATTTCAGGACAAGTTCTCTGGCTTTTGGGGCCACGAAACAGAGTTCAACATTTTTAGGCACATTGTTCTCTGTTCCTGTGGAAAATGGGCCCTCTCAGGAGCTGCAGATAGAGCTTACTGCTCTTCAGTGTACTGTTGTGCTGAAGGATAAGTTCTCACTAGTTAGGATTCATGGATTTTACTGATACCTGGGAGAAATCTATCCAGCAATAAAATCCTTTGCATCAAGGATGTCAATCCACATACACAAGCACATATGCCTCTGTGAATAGATCTACTCTGTGACAAACATCAAGTCAAAACTATACTCAGGACTAAGACCTCTTCTACATGGGCAGGTAAAGGTGTGATTGGATCTAATGCACGATCCATACAGTTGTTCCTCCTGCCATGCCCCATGTGCATGGGAGGAGGTGGGACTGTGAGATTGCCCATTATATCCCATCACTCCTTATTGCTGGTGCAGGGGGAGCCCGATCCTGGGAAAGATGCTGGGAAAAGTCTCCTTTTCAATGGTCTTGATGTTCCACTACTCAACCTATCTTTTCTCTTGCAGTTTTGCTGTCTGTTTGTCATTCCTAGTAAGGTTTCTCTTCTATTCTGCAGCCCTGCAGACTTTTTAGCTCTAGTTAAACACCTGTATTCAGGTATAGCAACATTAACTCAGGTGTAGAAATGACTGACAGTGATGTATTGGAGGCACTGTCAAGATACTCAAGAAGATGAGATTTTCTTTATGAATTTGAGTAAGATCCATACATTTAACTGTACATTTTTTACTATTTTGACCATTTTTGCCTGGTTTCTTGTGGTTTTCTTTATGTTTATATATAATATCAGAAATCAGTGCACATTCCGGTACAGTTACTTTCACCTTAAACTTTTGCTTTTGTCTTAAATTGAATAATACAGTGCAAGGGACCTAGCTTATTAGTAAAGCTTCTAGTTTCTTTTTAACTGGAGAAAAATACAAGTTACATATGATGATGTGTCAACCATACACACCCCCCTATTCAAAATCCTAGGGCCCTGCTATGCATTACATATATTATACACTTAACTGGTTAATTGCACAATAAATTTAGCCCAGCCACACATGCAAAAGTAATTATTACATGATAACAATGTCTATCCAGCTACAAAAAGAGCCAACAAACTATAAAGTTAGAGCTTGAAACTGAGCAAAAACTCTCTAGCTGGTGTCTACCCAGTTTTAATTTTAACATGTAGCAAGGTTCCTAGATCTACCCATAGCCTCCCTAGTTGTCCCTCTAAGAACAGCTGGGCCCAAGGCACTGGGGACAAGAGGGTGTCACTGCAGGTGTTGCCTGTTTCCCTACAGCCTCAGGGGATGAACTGCCTTGAACCTCTGATTGGGACTGGCTAGATTCAGGGCTCTGATGTGGGCTCATTGCAGTACCCCATGTCCTAGGGAAACCTCTGGATGCTTTGGAACCAAACTTCTCTGGATGGGCCTGTGTCAGGATAGACCAAAATATATGAAATCACTCAGTGAATTACTGTAGGTGAACCACAGTCACACGAGGTACCAGTTGCAGCCTGAAAAAGCCAAGGGTTGAGGCAGTATCATAGTCAGAGCAGAAGGTAGATCAAAGTCAGGAGGTCCAAACAGAGCAGGGGCAGGGATTGTGGTAAGGCTGGGATCAGGCAGGAGCAAAGACCCAGAGTCCAAGGAGCACACGCACAAACTAAGTTGCTGGGACAAGTCCCACAGGAAGTAGGAGAGGTTTTATAGCTCTCTTCTCAGAGGCTGGTGGTGCCTATAGGTTCCTCCTGGTCACCCGACTCCTCATTAATGTCCTTATGGGAGGTACCAGGCTGGGGCTGGGGCTGGTGGATGGCACTGAGGACCCAGCCTCTGTCTGCTGGCCCTGCTTCCTTTGGTTTGAATCCGTGTGGTCCTAACTTGATGGAACACTTGAACTAAGTTGGGGGTATGCATGTTTTATCAAGGGTTCCCATAAGCTGTCCACCAATCTGTTACCTTTCCAGTTCATCAGATACTGGAGCTTCCTCTGTACCTTCCGTCTGTCAAGGATTTCTTTGATTATGAATTCCTTCTGTTCCTGGAACAGCAAAGGTAGAGAGGGGTAGAGTGGGGTGGCCCAGAAATAGGTTCTCTTTAGATAGGTTTAGCATGGAGATGTCGAAGATGGGGTAGACCTATTTACAAGCATTTGGAGAAAGAAAGGTTGATCATGAGCAGCCAGCAAGAATTTACTAAGAACAATTTGTGCCAAACAAACTTAATATCCTTCTTTGGCAAGATAACTAGTTGGATGTGTGATGGGAATGCCATGAATATAGTGTATAGGATAGGGATTTTGACTGGGCTCTGTCAGTGCTCCTTCTGGGACTTAAAGCTGGAGGTTCCTGGCTTGAGGGCCTTGCCCCTCTACTTAGGATCAGACTAATTGCCATAGCTGGGGTCAGGAAATAATTTTATCCTATGGTCAGATTGGTATGAACTGTAGGTTTTTGCCTTCCTCTATAGCAGGGGTGTGGCCTCTACCTGGGATCCCTTGAGCGTATTTTAACAACCTTTTATATAGAAGCAGGATGTTGGCCTCTGTGGTCCCCCTGCTTTCCCTGTGGCAGGCATAAGTGTTATGTCTTGTGCTGTGTCGGGGTTGACAGTAATTTTACGAAGAGTTTAGATAAGGGGCGGCACGTAGGGGTGTACATGGGTGCACCCCCTGCAAAAAGGTGCTGCTGACACTGTCAGCAGTGCCCGTGGGTGGTTGCTGCTCGCCACCCTGCCACCGCTGGCAGTGTCTACGGGTGGTCTGTGATTCCCGCTGGCTACCACCAACACTGCTGGTGGTGTCTGCTGGAGCTCTCCCGCTTACCGCCGCTGGGCTTCTGCTGCCATGCCCCTCCAACTGCCACGGGCATGTGCCATTTATGATTTAGATTATGGATTTGTAGGGGATGGTTTAGATAGGGGTGATTCTGCCTCAGGCAGGGAGCTGGACTAGATGTGACCTCTGGAGGTCCCTTCTAGCTCTGCTTTCCTATAATTCTATGATTCTATGACTTCAGCAAGGCATTTTGACAAAGTCCCACATGACTTTGTTTCATAAACAAATTGAAGAAATGTGCACTAGACAAAACTATGACAACCCCACAGTTGTAGTAGATGACTGGATCCATAGTCAACTGGCTCCATAGCCATAGTCAGTCTCACCTCCATAGTCAGTCTCACCACCATCCTTGGCAAAGTCTTTGAAAAAATTATCAAGGCTCATTGCAGAGCCACTGGCAGGAATATTCAAACGCTCGTGGCGCACGGGCCAAGTCCCGGAGGACTGGAAAAGGGCCAATGTGGTCCCCATTTTCAAGAAGGGGAGGAAGGAGGACCCGGGCAACTATAGGCCAGTCAGTCTCACCTCCATCCTTGGCAAAGTCTTTGAAAAAATTATCAAGGCTCACATATGTGAGAGCCCGGCAGGACAAATTATGCTGAGGGGAAACAAGCACGGGTTTGTGGTGGGCAGATCGTGCCTGACCAATCTAGTCTCTTTTTATGACCAGTTTACGGAACGCCTGGACACAGGAGGAGGTGGATGTCGTATACTTAGACTTCAGGAAGGCCTTCGATACGGTATTCCATCCCATACTGGTGAACAAGTTAAGAGGCTGTGACTTGGATGACTACACAGTCCGGTGGGTGGTGAATTGGCTGGAGGGTCGCACCCAGAGAGTTGTGGTGGATGGGTCGGCTTCGACCTGGAAGGGTGTGGGCAGTGGGGTCCCGCAGGGCTTGGTCCTTGGACCGATACTCTTTAATGTCTTCATCAGCGACTTGGACAAGGGAGTGAAATGTACTCTGTCCAAGTTTGTAGATGACACAAAGCTATGGGGAGAAGTGGACACGCTGGAGGGCAGGGAACGGCTGCAAACAGACCTGGACAGGTTAGACAAGTGGGCAGAAAACAACAGGATGCAGTTCAACAAGGAGAAATGCAAAGTGCTGCACCTAGGGAGGAAGAATGTCCAGCACACCTACAGCCTAGGGAATGACCTGCTGGATGGCATGGAAGTGGAAAGGGATCTTGGAGTCCTAGTGGACTCTAAGATGAACATGAGTCGGTAGTGCGACGAAGCCATCAGAAAAGCCAATGGCACTTTATCGTGCATCAGCAGATGCATGACGAATAGGTCCAAGGAGGTGATACTTCCCCTTTATCGGGTGCTGGTCAGACCGCAGTTGGAGTACTGCGTGCAATTCTGGGTGCCACAATTCAAGAGGGATGCGGATAACCTGGAGAGGGTCCAGAGAAGGGCCACCCGTATGGTTAAGGGCCTGCAGACCAAGCCCTACGAGGAGAGACTGGGGCACCTGGACCTCTTCAGCCTCCGCAAGAGAAGGTTGAGAGGCGACCTTGTGGCTGCCTATAAGTTCATCACGGGGGCACAGAAGGGAATTGGTGAGTATTTATTCACCGAGGCGCCCCCGGGGGTTACAAGAAATAATGGCCACAAGCTAGCAGAGAGCAGATTTAGATTGGACATTAGGAGGAACTTCTTCACAGTTCGAGTGGCCAAGGTCTGGAATGGGCTCCCGAGGGAGGTGGTGCTCTCCCCTACCCTGGGGGTCTTCAAGAGGAGGTTAGATGAGCATCTAGCTGGGGTCATCTAGACCCAGCACTCTTTTTCCTGACTATGCAGGGGGTCAGACTCGATGATCTATTGAGGTCCCTTCCGATCCTAACATCTATGAATCTATGAATCTATAGTTGTAAATGACTCTAGAGTGGCAAGCCCAGAGGGTAATTGTAAATGAATCCGTGTTAGAGTGGTCAGAGGTTTCAAGTGGGGTCCCACAGAAGTCTGTCCTGAGGTGGCAGGGCACAGGCAGCATCGCGGTCCCTCCAGCTGCTAGGACCGGAGCTACTCATGGGTAAAAACAGTAGTAGCAGCTGCACCCAGAGACCAAGAGGCAGACAGGGCACAGGCCGGAGAGGGCATAGGGCAGAGTCCAAGGGGGCAGAATGATGGACAGTCAGACAAGATCAAAGGGTCAGAGTTATGTCTGCCCCATGTAATTCCTAGCTCTCTGCAAGCAGGACAAGAATACCTTTAACTCCCCCCGCCCCCAATCTCTGCAATCCTCAGTGGGGCGTGGCACTCAAGGGAGCCTGGTACACCTGGTGCCTGAGGGGGAGATGGCTGAATTTCTCATGACAAAAATCATAGAAAATTAGGGTTGGAAGGGACCTCAGGATGTCATTTAGTCTAACCCCCTGCTGAATGCAGGACTATCCCCAACTATCTCATCCCAGCCAAGGCTTTATCAAGCCGGGCCTTAAAGAAACATCCAAGGGTGGAGATTCCACAACCTCTCTGGGTAACCTATTCTAGTGTTTTACTACCCTTCTGGTGAGAAAGTTTTTCCTAATATCTAACCTAAGCTTTCCTTGCTGCAACTTGAGCCCATTGCTTCTTGTTCTGTTATTTGCCACCACTGAGAACAGCCTAGCTCCATCCTCTGTGGAACCACCCTTCAGGTAGTTGAAGGATGTTATTAAATTTCCCCTCAGTCTTCTCTTTTCAGACTGAATAAGACCAGTTCCCTCAGCCTCTCCTTGTAAGTCATGTGCCCCAGCCCCCTAACCATTTTCCTTGTCCTCTACAGGACCCTTTCCAATTTGTCCCCATCCTTTTTGTAGCAGGGGGCTCAAAACCTGGCACATATGTGGCCAGGTGTACTCCAGATGTGGCCTCACCAGTGCCAAATAGATGGGATGAGGTGGGATGATGGAGGGAGCTACCCCTGTGACTATCATCCCATAGTGGAGTGGAATTACTGGTCGTATGCCAGTGACCCCATGGAGCTGGTACGGAGAAGTGAGGGACTGGGCTCAGCCTCCCTTCTCCTAGCTTCAGTAACAACCAGGCCCTCAGAGGGTCTCTTGCTGATGGGCTGATGCTCAGAGCCAGGCTCTCTCTTGAGCCCTAAGGCTCTGCAAAGGAGACATCCAGGAGCGGAACAGTGGGGGCTAGCTCATTGGGATAGGTCAGCAGCCCCTGCAGATTCAGGGCAGGGCAGGGTTTGCCTCAGAGGAAGCAGCTGGGTGGGGGGCTTAGGGGTTTGTTCTCAGGGCTGTCCCCTCTCTGGCAATGCATACAGTAGTCAGGACCCAGGTGCTGGGGGGGCCAGAACCTTCCCCAGACACTGATCATCTATTGTTTCTCACTCTTATTAAATACAAGCCCCCGGCGCACATGCTGAGTCATGCAGGTACAGGGCTGATTGCTGAGTTATGTGAACACCTCCAGGCTCCTGCTCTCCCAGTCCTGAGATGGCTTTATCCCTGCAGGGGGTATCACCCCACCTCAGCATGAGCCATCCACAGCCCCCACCCCCATGAGGGACACGGGGTCAAGTATCAGGGCAGGGAGCTGCTGAGCCATAGCATGAGGGGGCTAGGCCCCAGCCAGCTGCCCTGGCAGGCAGTGGGGCTGGGTATAATGGGGACTCCACCACAAGGGCTCAGGCAAGGACCCGAAACCTGTTTAGGACATGACCTGCCTGTGACAGGATCAGATGTCCTCTGTGATTGGGTTTCATAATTTCATAGTTTCATAGTTGGTAGGGTCAGAAGGGACCTGAGGAGATCATCTAGTCTGACCCCCTGCCATGGCAGGAAAGTGTACTGGGGTCAAATGACCCCGGCCAGGTGTTCATCCACCCTTTTTTTAAAGACCTCAGGTTAGGAGCCGGCACCACTTCTTTTGGAAGTTGGTTTCAGGTCCTAGCCACCCTGACAGTGAAGTAGTGCCTCCTAATGTCTAGCCTGAAATACACTCCGCTAGCTTGTGTCCGTTGTTTCTTGTAACTCCTGGGAGTGCTCGGGGGAACAGGGACTCTCCCAATGCCTGCTGGTTCCCCTTGACTAGTTTGTAGACTGCCACTAGATCCCCTCTCAGCCTTCTCTTTTGGAGGCTGAACAGGTTCAGGTCCCTCAGCCTCTCCTTGTAGGGCCTGCCCTGCTGACCCCTGATCATGCGGGTGGCCCTCCTTTGGACCCTCTCCATATTGGCCACATCCCTCCTGAAGTGCGGCACCCAGAACTGGACACAGTACTCCAGCTGTGGCCTGACCAGTGTTGCATAGAGGGGGAGGATCACCTCCTTGGACCTGCTTGAGATGCATCTGTGGGTGCACGACAAGGTATGGTTGGCCTTCCTGACCGCGTCCCCACTTTGTCAGCCCATGTTCATTGTGGCATCAATGATGACTCCAAGATCCTTTTCTGTCTCAACACTGGTGAGAAGGGAGTTCCCCAGCCTGTAGGTGTGCCGCTGGTTCTTCCTCCCCAGGTGCATTACCCTGCACTCGTCAGTGTTGAACCCCATCCTCTTCTCATCGGCCCACCCCTGTAACCTGTCTAGATCCGCTTGCAGCCTGTTCCTTCCTACTAGCGTACCCACTTCACCCCACATCTTAGTGTCACCTGCGAATTTGAACAGGGTGCTTTCTACCCCCTTGCCCAAGTCACTGATGAAGATGTTGAATAGTGTGGGCCTGAGGACTGAGCCCTAGGGGACCCCACTGCCCACATCCCTCCAGGTCGAATAAGACCCTTCCACCACCACCCTCTGGGTGCGGCCCTTCAGCCAGTTAGTGACCCGTCTGACAGTGTAGGCATCAACACCACTGTCTCCTACTTTCTTACTGAGAATGGGGTGAGAGACCGTGTTGAAGGCCTTCCTGAAGTCCAGAAAGACTATATCCACTGCGACACCTGCATCCAAAGACTTGGTGACCTGGTTGTAGAAGGCCATCAGGTTGGTTTGACAAGACCTGCCCCTAATGAACCCATGCTGGTTGCCCCTGAGCATAACCTCCCCTGCTGGCCCTTCCTGGACATGTGCCAGGATAATTCTTTCGAAAAGCTTCCCCAGGACTGAGGTAAGACTCACAGGCCTATAGTTTCCTGGGTCCTCCTTCCTCCCTTTTTTGAAGATGGGGACCACACTGGCCCTTTTCCAGTCCTCCGGCACATGGCCCAAGTGCCATGAGTGCTCATAGAGCTGTGCCAGAAGTCCCTCAATGACCAGTACTGGGTTATTCCAGCACTGGCCACTGGCAAGGGTGGTGGTGGGGAGAGACCTGTACTGTCCTGGGACCCCCTGGGCTGGATCTAGGACAGGAGACAGGGGGGCAGGATACCTAGATGAGCCCCTCAGTCTAATCCAAAATAGCAAATCCTACGTCTTGCCAAACTGCCATGAAAAAGGCACCACTGAAAACACTTCAGACACCTGACAAACAATGGGAGGGCTGGCAGCTGGACAGCCAGAGGGTAGGCAGTTCCCCTGTGGAACAGAAACTCTGGTCTTACTGCTACATGCAGAGGAGCTGTTACCATCCCTCTTCAGTGTCAGTGTCTGCGCTGGTGCTGACCACACTCCAGCAGAGGACGGGGCACTGAGGGCCTGTAGGCACTGCCATCCCTTGCACCGACTCCCTGCCTCCTGATTCCTAGGAAATTAGGGGCTGCTGTGTCTCCCACGACAGGGCAAAAACCAGGGGATTCTGGTAACGGGGATGACATGGAGCTGGGGTACAACTGCACTGCACCCCATGAGCTCTCTGGTGGTGACCTCCACTCAGGAGCTATCACGGGGGGGCCAGGAGAGCCATTTGGCCCAGGCCTCTCATTCATGGGGGGCATCAAATTTAGACTTTTGACATTATCTCCAAATTAGGTTATACATACAGACACAGAGGTACATTGACAGGATTGAAAGAAGAAGAAAAAAGCTAGAAAAGCACTTGTTAAATAAAAAAGGAACATTTATTACAAATTATTGTGTTGTATTTTGAGACTCAAAAAATGGAAGTAGCCCAGGCCTCTCTCAACCTCTGAGAGGGCCTGCCTCCACTACCTGCTTTACCCAGAATCCTTCCCTGCTCCCACTTGCCTTTGCCTTTCTGGGTTCTCAAGGGACTCCAGGGCCTTCCAGAGTCCATCTTGCTGCTGCCTGGAGCCACTGGTACATCCAGGGGTACTGTCTGGGCTGGGAGGGGTGGTATCCCAGGTGACCCCCCCAGCTGTTCCCAGCCCTCACTGCCTGGCTGTGATTTTCAGGTGTTGGCGAGAAAATAAAACAGGTCACCCCCACTGGGGCATGTGGCTGCCTTCCTTCTCTTCTTTTTCCTCACTGCTTTTGTCTGCTACAGAAAAACTGAAGCAAGTAAGTGCCACTCCTAGGGCAGAAAGGGTTAAATCTGTGCTAAGCAGGGCTAGGACAGGACAGAGCAGGGATGGGAGATCACTCAGGGGCTGGGGCAAAGTAAAAGGATGTGGGTGCTGACTGAAATGCACCCATGCAGCCCTAGAGGGTGCTGTGCTGCTGGGAGGGAGTAGTGTATCTGTGGAGGGTGCTTTGTGTTCAATCCCTGAAGACACTATTGTCCTAACCTAGAGGCAGCTGCATCTTGGCATTCAGTCAGGGATCCCTCCATTACCAGCACCATGCACCTTGGGCACATAGATATAGAGGAAGATGCTGGTCTGTGCTCTGATGCTGCCCCTTGCTGGACAGTCCTAGGGACAGCATGTCCCAGCCCTGCGTGAGATTCAGGATTAGCACCAGGAGGGGAAAGGGCTCTGCTCCTGTGTGAGGGGATCCAGTGTGGTGGGTTTTGGTGTGGGCTGACTCATGCAGGATTCTCTCTCTGCAGGGAAAGTCCAGGCACTGACCTATATGGAGTAGGCCAGATCCTGGCTGCATTTTCTTCTTCCTTGGCACTGCCTGGGTTGTATCCTGGCTCAGGGAGGGGCCTGGAGTCTTGTGGGTTAGGACAGGGGTGGAGGGGTGCTGTTCCAAATGGGATCCCTTTCTCCCCTCCCACTTAAATATCTTGGGGGTCCCTTCAGCTGGAGGGTGAGGAGGTGAAGATCCCTCACCTCCCAACACCCTCCCCCCAGCTCTCAATCCTTCCCCCCAGACAGCCCCAGACCCCCCCACCTGCACATGCAGCCCACAGGCCCTGAAGTGAGGGGAGATGTAGGAATGAGGACACCCATATACCCAGCCCCATCCATACCTGCATTGCCCGCCTGGTCCATTGGAGGGAGCTGCAGGGCCAGGTTGGATCACCAGGGAGCACCAGAGACATTCCCTTGCATAGAGCTACCTCCCTTCTGAGGCACCCCCCAACCTCTTTCCCCCCATCCCGCCAGGACCAGGAGGGGACCGCACTGGGAGGGGGAGGAGTTTCACCCAGGCAGGTTTTGAATCCTGTCTGATCTAGCTTTATTGTAAATACAGTAAGTGCTGCCAGCGCTGAGATGTGACCACCTTTGGGATGGGCCATGTCAGAGGCTGGTTATACAGGGCCCCCTTGTCCCATACTGCAATGCAGCTGTCTCTGGGGATATGCTTGGTGGTGGCTATTCCCTTGCAGAGCCCACAGCTAGAGGGCAGGCAGCTGAATGGCAGTGCTCACAGGGCTGGTGTGAGCAGGACTGGGCAGCTCCTCCCAGCAAAGACAAAGATCCCAACACTCTGCCAGTCCTTGGGACACAGGGCTGCAGTGTGCTAGGGGAGGGCATCACAGCTTCTGCCTGTATGCTGGGAGGTGCTACAGGGAGATGGGGAATCCTCACTACCTGGGGCCTGTATAGTGTCTATGACACACAATGAGGAGGTTCTGACACTGTCCAGCAGGGGGAGGATCACACACACACACACACACACACACACACACACACACACACTGTTGCACCATCACCCCATGTTTGAAGCCAGGAGGGCACCAGGAGCCCTTTTACCCCCTTCCACCTTTGGTGCAGCAAACACCTCTGGGCAAGCAAGCCCCCTCCTGTCCCCACTAGTGTGATGAGCTGCCAGGTCACAGCACGGAGGCTCCAAGCAGCTGAGGGCCAGCAGGATACACCTCACCCCTCTGTTCCCATAGAGTCATTCCTCAGGACTGAGAGGAGGAGGGAAGAATATGGGGAGGGGAGGGTCCGAGCCAGCCCCCAGTTTGGGGACAGCCAGGGGCACTGGTCCACCACACACACACACACACACACACACACACACACACACACACACACACACACACACACAGAGGCTGTTTAGCATGCTGCCGCATGCCTCCTAATGGCTGCTAGGAAGCCAGCCGCCCTTCCTGGCAGCAGAGCCCCTGCCAGGAACAGCCTCACTGTGCTGGTAAACACGGGGCTGGCCAGGAACACCTCGGGCTGGGGACATGGAACAGGAGGCAGCCCCACTGGGCCCATGCGCGCGCATGTGTGTGAGCACTGGGGGGCAGCCTGGGCACAAAGATCCCCTGTCTGCCCTATCCATGCATGTGTGTGGCCCCTACACACATGCACATCTCCCCACATGCAATGGGGCTCAGCACTCACACTCAAGAAAAGATC
Source organism: Alligator mississippiensis (assembly GCF_030867095.1). Taxonomy (NCBI): domain Eukaryota; kingdom Metazoa; phylum Chordata; order Crocodylia; family Alligatoridae; genus Alligator; species Alligator mississippiensis. The sequence continues at coordinate 38,730,331 of NC_081828.1, forward strand.
CAGTACAATCACTCAAACATACATACACACACACATGCATGCCCCCAACACCCACCCAGCACCCAGGTAACTAATGACATGTATCCGTGTGTACACACCACAGCGTCTACCACATACGCATGCACATGGCCACACAACAGGGTTTACCCTCCCACACACCACCAAAACCCACCCAACACACAGTTAATCACTTGTCCATATGTACACACCACAGTGTCTACCACATGCATATCGCCACACACCAGGATTTACTCCCCCATCAACATCCATCCAACACACAGTTAATCACATGTACACGTGACAGTGTACCATACATACTCATGACTACACACCAGGATTTACCCCCTCCCATACACACACCACCAACACCCAACACACCCACACCACACCCACCCAACACACAGGTAATCACATATGCCCATGTGCACACACCACACCAACACCCACCCAACATACAGTTAATCACATATATCCATGTGTACACCCCACAATATCTACCATGCACACACATGACCATGGCCACACACCAAGGTTCACCCAACACACACAATATACCACACACATTCCAACACAAACAACACAGGTTCTATCAGTCACACACACACCACCCTTGCCATGACACAAAGACAATCACATACAGTATACCTATGCACCGTCACTACAGTGTCTACCATGTACATTCATACACATGGCCAGCCCCACACACGCACCCACAAGATCCATTACATGCAACACATGGTCTATCAATCACGCACACATACAACCACCCTGCTAACAGAGTACATCTCTCTCACACACGTACAAGTCCCTTTGGGGCCATGTGCCTGCCCCGGGAGAGGGATTTGCCTTCTATTGCCTATCCCGCCTTTAGCATCTGCATGAAAAGGGTGGTGGATGGGAGGATTGTCCCATGGGTGCCTGTGGGGGGAGTAGGGGTAGCACCATGGCACTGGAAAGGGGAATGAGACCAAGCAAACTCATTACACGATTCAGAAAATAAATGACCTATTGTATTTTTCTCCATTGGGTAGAATCTGGGCTGCTCCCCCTAGAGGAGACAGGCCCCTACCCTGCCCCCTGATCCAGCCAGCACCCCCCAACCCTGAGGCTGGATCCAGGGTGTTGCCCCCTGGAACTGACAGGACTATTTCCCTGTAGCTCTGAGGCTGCAGCAAGACTTTGGGCCTGGAGGGCAGCACCACTGGGATGGGACAGGGGGACTGCAGGTGCAGGGAGTCGGGGGGAAGGTGAGCACAGGGGGAAAGTGAGCACAGAGACTCGGACCTGGGAGGAACTAGGGTCTAATGGGTTGAGTGGGACAGAGCGGGGCTGAGAGCCAGATGCTTGGTTTCTTTCCTAGTACTGGGAAGGGAGTGGGGTCTAGGGGGCTGGGGTGGGGGGCACGAGGCAGGATGCCTGGGTTCTTTCCTAGCTCTGGGAGGGGAGTGGGGTCTCGTGTGGGTTTAGGAGCCAGGACCCCTGGGTTCTCTGCGTGGTTCACTAGGACAAGACCCTCCCAGGCGCCTTGTTTCCCCAGCTCCCCCGGGACAGGAGGGTCCCGGCTGCTGTGCGGTGGGCACTGGGCGGTGCTCCGGGTCCACCCTGCCCTGCCCTGCTTGGCCCTGCCTGGTCCGGCTCCGGCTCCAGCGCTGGAGCAAGAGGCGGGAGAGGACGAAGACCCGGGCTCCCGGCAGTGACTTCCAGTAAGCGATGCCCGCCGCGGGTTAACGCTTTCCATGCCAGGGCCGGGGCAGCCGGGCCATGCCCGCCCCCCGCCCCCCCGGGGGCCCTGCATAGCCTCCTCCCGGACGCCTGCGTTCTCGGACCCCCCCGCCCCGGGCCACTTTCGCTGGGGGCGCGGGGGTGTCTCAGGCCGCCCCCCTCGGCTGCGGGAGGGGGAGGCGGGGGCAGGGGGGGTCCCAGCCTCTCCGCCGCCCCCTGCCCCGTACCGGCTGCGGCCCCATGCGGGGAGCGCGTGGTCCCGGCGCCTTCCTGGAAACTGCCCGCCCCGATCCGCACGCGGCCACGCACCGGGACAGACGTGCGCACACACATGCACACACACACACATACACAGGCATGCAACCACCCCAGCGCACGCATACGCACATACACGGCACACGCAGACACACCCATGCATCTACACACAAGCACACCCACACACACCTGAACACTCACGCGCACATAGACCCATAGACACACATACACACACACGCTGGCTCTGACCCCCGCCCCAGCGAGGGCCGGGCCGGGGGCCCCACGGGTGTCCCGGCTGCGGTGGGGTGTGCGTGTGTGTGTGTGGGGGGGGGTCAGAGCCAACTCGCGTGTGTGTGAGAGAATCTGTGGGGGGCAGAGACGGGGGGAGTTGGGGATAAGACACAGGCGAGGACTGGAAACAGCCGGGACGAGCTGCGGGAAATGGAAATCCCCCCTCAGCTGCCCCCGGGCCAGGCCGGGCTGGGCTGGGGGGTCCCGGGCTGCCCCGCCCAGGCCGGGCCCCGATCGCCCCCTCCTCCCCCCCCTCCGTGTCCGTGTCCGTGCCCGTGCCTGCGGCGGGGGAGGGGGGGGGCAGTCCCTGCCTCTTACCAACATCCCCTCCCTCCGCGCTTCCAGGAATCGCCCGACGCGCGTGGGGGGGGGAGGGGAGGGGCCGTCCGGGTCCAGCAGCCAATCAGTGGCGCCCGGCGGGGACGGGGCCATTCACAAAAATAAATAGTGCTTCCCCCCCACCCCGCCCCAGCTTCGGGAGGGGGGAGTGGGATGGGGGGGGCGAAGCGACTCCGGAGTGACACTCCCGCTCCCGCGCCCCCCGGCCCGGAGCAAGGGCTGCTCCCGGCATGCGGGGCCCGGCCGCCCCCCCCAGCCCGGCCGCCCCCTCGCTGAAGTGGAGCCGGGATCGGGGCCAGGAGCCGGGAGCAGAGTAGGGCAGCGCTGCCCGGCTGGCCGGGCCGAAGCGGGGCTCGAACCCGGGACTGGGGCGGGGGGAGGGGATCGTGGGGGATCCCTGGGTCGATCGCGGGGGAACCTCGAGGCGATCATGGAGGGACCCAAGGGGAGCTCTCGGAGGATCCGGAGGGGATCGCGAGGGAACCCTGGGGCGAAGGGGGTTGGTGGGAGGACGTCGAGGCGATCATGGGGGGGATTCCAGGGGCGATTACGCGGGATCTCCGGAACGATCATGGCGGAGTATCCTAGGGGCGATCATAGAGATTCCCGGGGGGGATCCCGATGCAGTCATGGGGGAACCCGGGGCCATCGCTGGGGGATCCCAGGGCCGATTATGGGAATCTCAGGGACGATCGCGGGGGATGCCGAGGCGATCGCAGGGGATCCCAGAAGCGATCGTGGGCTCCCAGAGCTGGTTCGTTTACCTCGCTCTCCCTCCCCCCCCACGGAGGCTGCAGCCGGACGTGGGGCCGGAGCGGGGAGCGGGCTCCGTCCTGCCTGGAAGGGTTTTTGTCTTCCCGGGGCTGGAACCGGATTCCCGGCGCCTTGGCCGAGTCAGCTGGGCTGTGAGCAGCGTGTGTGTGTGGAGCGTCTGCATTTTAGGAGTCTTTGTGAGTGATTGTGTGCACGAGTGTGTGTGTACATTGTGGGAACTGTGGGTGCTTTGTGCATGCCTTCCGGGCATATATGTGAGAGATCATGTACGTTGTGTGTGTGTGCATTATGTGTATTGGGGATTGTGTGCACCAAGCGTGTGCATTTTGGGTGTGTATGGGAGAGATTTGGTACATGAGTGTGTGTATATCTTAGAGTTGAGTGCACGTTCTGGGTGTATCTATGAGAGACTATACATTATGTGTATATGTACATTGTGTGTAGGTGGGATTGTATGACTTATGCTTGTGCACTGTGGATGAATATATGAATGATTGTGTGGATGAGTGTATGTGTCTGTACATTGTAGGGGGGTACTGTGTGCTTTTTGTGTGCATTCTGGGTGTGTATGTGAGAGATTACGTTGTGTGGGGGGAGGGGATTACATGTGCCGTGTGTACAGTTTGGGTATACATGAGAGTGACTCATTGCATGACTGTGCTTGTATACATTGCGGGGGAGGGGTTGTATGTGCTGTGTGTGCATTTTGGGTGTACCTTATAAGGTACCTTGTATGTTGACGCTTGTGTGTGTACATTGTGGGGTATGCTGTGGAAGGGTTGTGTGCGTACTTATATGTATGTTGTGATCAGGAATTATGTGTGTGCATGCATGTATGCATAGAGTGTATGTAGGTATTGGGGGGGGGGTGTTGTATGTGTCCACAGCATGCATAAATACTGTATTTCTATTGTGTGGGGGTTATACATATCCAGCGTGTGTGTGTGTATATCGTGTGTGTGTTGCATACATGGGAAGCTTACATGGATTTTTACATGTCTTTCTTCAGTGTGTCACATATATCTACATGTATGTATTGTGTGTGTTAATACATCTGCAATGCACGCACAGACAAAACATATACATTGTCTATGTTGATATGTGTACACATTTTTGCATATGTTTTAGGTGGAAAGTGTGAGTGTGCATTTTTGCATGTGATAACCTTGTGAGCGTATATTGTGCATGGATATGTTGTGGGTGGCTGGATTTGTGTTTTGAGGATGCATATATAATTGCGTGTCATATGCAGGTGTGTGTGTGTGTGTGTGTGTGTGTGTGTGTGTGTGTGTGTGTGTGTGTGTGTGTGTGAGAGAGAGAGAGAGAGAGAGAGAGAGAGAGAGAGAGTCTTTGTGAACCTGTACTTCCATGGCACCTTGTGTCTAACTGACTGTGTGTGTATACACATGTGCTTGTGTTCTGAGCCTCTCTGCACAGGGATCTGGTATACATATACAACCCACTTCCTGGCTATGACTCTAATACTAGACAGAAGTTAAACTATGAAGGAAAGAAGGAGGAGATTCAGAAGCCTGGAGTCCTGGGTTCTAGCCCAAACTCTGGGAGGGGAGGACTAGGTCCCAGGACCTCTGGGTTCTTTCCCAGGAGTGGGGCCTCATGGGTTGGGGCAAAGTGCCTCTCCCTACACCTAGCTCCACTGATTCCTTCCCCCTGGTTTTTTCCTACCTTCTCTTGTCTCAGCAGATGATCCCACGGGAGGGACCCTGGTGACCGGGAGACGCCACGGGGGCACTGGACACTCCAGGGGGGGGTGCCAGCGCGATGTTCCCGCTGTGCTGGCCTGGCCTGCGCTGCTGCCCACCGTGCCCTTCCCCGGCCATGAACGGCCCTCCCGGCCCAGCGCCCCCCAACTCCTACCACTACAAGAGCTTCTGTGGGGACTTTGAGCGGGTGGAGACAGTGCTGGAGCGCCTGGAGGCCAGCGGCTTCTACTGGGGCAGCCTCTCAGGCACTGAGGCCAAACGGTTGCTCAGCCCCCACCCACCAGGCGCCTTTCTGGTGCGGGACTCTTCTGACCACCGGCACCTCTTCACACTAAGCCTGCGCACAGGCACTGGCATCACCAACCTGCGCATCCAGCAGCGGGGCACTGCCTTCCACCTGGAGACGCTACCTGGTGCTCCCCCACCACCTGCCTTTGCCTGTGTGGTGCAGCTGGTGGAGCACTACCTGGCACAGGGCAGGCACGGCGGACCCTGCTACCTGGAAGCCCAGGGTGGTGCCCCTGTGCCCTTGGCCCTGGCTCGCCCACTGCGCTGCAAGGTGCCTTCGCTGCAGGAGCTGTGCCGCCGGGCTGTACGGGCCAGTGTGCGGGCTGGCAGTGGGGAGCATGACCTTGAGGGGCTGCCCGTGCCCCGGGCCCTGCGCAACTCCCTGCTGCACAGCTGAGGGCATCATTTGGGGGGGTGGGGGGTGGAAATCCCTTCACATCCAGGGAGGGAAGGCACACAGATCCCAAGGATCCTCCTGACCATGGTGGCTAGGGACCCCCTCACAGTTGGGGAATCTGGGAGTGCTGGGAGTAGCACTTGGCATTCCCCTGCACAGCTGCGGACAGGCTAGGGGGGGATAGGGGACATCCCAGAGCAGCAGGGAGACAGGGGGATCCTGTCCCATATGGGGCACAGGAAGGGAACTCCAAGCCCAGGCCCTAGAGATCTCCCTCATTCCACTCCCCCCCACCCCCAGATCAGGGATGCAGGGGACTCCAGGCCTCTCTGCAGAGCCAGGGGTGAGGTGACTTGGAAGGCCCTGCAGGGAGAAGGGTCTACTTCAGAATTGGCCCCTGTTCTGTGCACCTCCCAGATGGGGCCAGAGGCATGGGGGTGGGGGATGTTGAGTCAGGACTCCAAGGTTCCCTAGGAGGGACTAGGCCAAGAGTCAGTGTGTTCCCCCTACAGCTGATGCTGCAACCCCCACACCCGCACCGTGGGCCCTTGGGTGCCTCTTTCAAGCTCTCTCCAGGAGCATATCCTGGGCTCTGTTAACTCCATCTGCACTCGGGACCAGGGGCCCCAGGAGTGAATAAACACCACCCTGTACCACATCCTGCTATCCAGTTTCTGCTTGGAGAGGGGGAGGCAGCCCTGGGGTGTTAACCCCCCATCCCTGAGCACTCCCAAAAGGGGGGGAAGGCAACGTCTACCCCCCAGTCAGAACCAGCACCCTGAGAGGAGAAAAACCCCAGGGCCTGACTACCCCCTGCACCCCCACCAGCATCTGCATCTCAGTACAGTACTGTGGCCGGGAGGCAGGGGTCTTGAATAAGCAACCACTGTGCTCCCATGCCAGAGGCAGCTGCGTGTGGGGGGTGACCTCACCCGGACCCATTACCCCCCTTCCCTCGGTCGTTGCCTTGGTGCTGGGGTTTTCTCGTAACTGGCTTGGCATCAGAAGTGCTGACTCAGGGGCGTGTGGTTACTGAAAACAGCCTCAAAGGTTCAAGAAACCCCAACCCCGTTGGCCCTGGTGGCTTCCTCTTCCTTTGCCATCATCTCCAGTGTCTCCCTCCGTGCACAGCTACGGGCACAGGGCTGGGTTGAGTGGCTGGGGGAGGGGGAAAGGGCTGCAGGCTTGCAGGGGAGTGGGGGGCATCTCAGGGATGGACTGGCAGAGGCTAGGGGTTGAAAGCAAAGGGCACCAGCAAAGCAAGACTCTTTCTCGTGGGCTCTGTGATGCTACCCATCCTGAGCTGGCTCTCCATGGATGAGTTTGGATATCCCCCATCCCAGATGGCTACTCATGGGATGATGTGTACGGTACAGATGAGTCCTGTGACCTCACCTGGTACAGCATGTGTGAGCATGAAAGGGGGTCTCACCAGCCCAGCCTGGCCCTGAGGTGGAGGGGGAAGTCTGCACACTAGAGAAGGGTGTGCCTGTTCACCTGGCTGTCCATCTGCCCACCATGACCCCTTGCCTGCTGCCATAGATGCCTTCACAGCCTTCAGCAGGGAATCACTTGCCAGCACTGAGCTCACCCCGAGAGGACCATCCTGCCCAACACCAAGCCCTACTCCCCCATTCCCGCTGTGTGTTTGCCTAGAGGCTGGCCCCTTCTTGTGCCCCACCTGAGACAGCTGCAGCTCAGAGCTGAGTGAGGGATCCTTGTGTAGTAAGTCCCCGGAGGCAGTTATGCATGATGCATGTAGAGCAGGAGGTAGCTGGATAGGCTGGCCCCAGCCTGCTGGTTTCTCCCCAGCAGGCTGGGGCCCAAAGGGTTAAAGAGGCCTGTTGCACTGCTGGGAAGTCCAGGAGTTGCTGGGAAGCAAGAACTGAACAGGTGCCAAGGTAAGGTGGGGGGGCGTGGTTATGGAGAACATCCCTGCCAGACAGTCCGGACCCACAGGGAATCCTAACCAGTGGGTCACAGAGCTCATCTGTAGCCCACAAGTGCCAGCACTGCAGGCTGCTGGGTGGCTGTGGCACCTGCCCATGGGGCAGCTTTGACAGGTGCCAAGGTGGAGGGGAGGGTTGGGAGATACCCTTATACTCAGCACCTAAACCAGGGAGCTCAGACTGGTCACCACTGGAACCCAGGAGTCCTGCTTCAAGCACCCTGCCCCACACCCTACTGAAACAGCTGGGAAGGCAGAGCCCAGCTGAACTTGTAGATGTGGGGCAAATGGAGCAGGAACTGGGGACAAGTTGGGGGAGGGGTAGCACTCTTCTCCACAAGGGTACCCTGCACCATCCCAACTCATGTGTGACCCTCTCATCCTCACCTCAGAACAGTTTGGGGTGCAGCAGCCCAATGAGCGTTGGCCAAGTCCATCAGGTCCTGCAGTTGCCCACAGCCACAACCTGACCCACCGATGAACAGCTAAGATAGCGGTCTTGCCACTGTAGCCCATTGCCCGTGACAGTCCTTTGCACATTAACTGCATTACAGCCAGCTCCAACCCCAGGCACTGGCTAGGAAGGTCCTGGGCAGCTTTCCCAGCTGATCCCAGAAGCCTGGGCAGTACCTGAGCCCAGAGCAAGGGGAGAGCAAGTGATCTAGATGACCTAGACAATGATGTTGGGCAAGCATACACTGCTCCTGCTAGAGGGGACATCACCCAACAATGTACATCATACTGACAGCAGGTCTCCAGGAGGCAAGGATGGAGCATACTGGAGAACTCAGGTGGCCTGGCAAGGAAATCTAGTCTGGGGCATGAGCTGCTAGCTGTGAAGAACATAGGCCTGCCTCAAATGGAAAGGTTTCCCAGGCACCAAATGGCACATACAACCCCTCACGCCCATGCAGTATTTGGAGACTACTGGATGAGGACTATGCAGCCAACACACCACCTGCTTGCTAATGTTCCACAGGGTATGAATGAGCTCCCTCTCCCAGGGAACTAATCTTCTTTAACATGTTATTCTTGCATAAGGTCCCAGCCTCAGCTTTATAGGCCAGCACATGCTGGCTCCCCTCCAAAGGCTGTTTCTAGATGGCTGAGGGCAAACAATCTGACTCCAGCAGCAAAGATCTAGGAACAGTCCCAAGCTCCTTTGGCTGCCATCACGTGGGGGCAGACTCAGAAGTGGAAGAAATGAGCATGGGAACAAGCCTGGGAAGGAACAAATTGTAGCATCCATTGGGACACTTTGAGTGTTAAGTTAAAACTTTAAAGCACCCCTGCTGCCATTCTGAAACATGGGATGCTGAATACATTAGACAGCACAGCACACTGGAGCACTCCACTTAAAATGCTCCAGTGGAATGAGAACACATCAGAGCATATGTGGAAGTGCCCAATAAGCATAACAAATGCTTCTCCTGGATGCTTCCCAGGGGTCTGAATTAATTTGGGTTTCTAACACCAGGTGAGCTGGCAGAGAACATAAGCCACATGAATGCCCAAGGCTGGAGAAGGCAGCTGAAGTTTGTGAAGAGGTAGTGTCACTTGCCCAAGTGCCACTGCTTTAAGGGCCACTGCATGCAGGGAGAAGGTAACAGCCTGCTCCCAGCACTTCCTTGAGGCCAATTAGTTTATAGCAGTGATTCTCAACTGGGAATCAGAAAATGAGGGTTGGAAGGGAACTCACAAGTCATCTAGATCAATCCACTGCTCAAAAGGAGGGCCATCCCCAACTACATCATCCAAGCCAAGGCTTTGGATACCCAGGTCTTAAAAACCTTTAAGGTAGAGATTGTACAACCTCTCTGAGTAACCTGTTCCATTGCTTTACTACCTTCCTCATGAGGAAGTTTTTCCTAATATTTAGCCTAAACTCCCCTTGCTGCAACTTGAGTCCACTGCTCTTTGTTCTGTCATCTGCAACACTGAGAACAAACAAATGCCATCCTCTTTGTAAAAGTCACCCTTCAGGTAGTTGAAGGCTGTTATATTTGATAAATTAGCTAACTTCTGATCCAGCAAGTTAAGGTACCCTAAGAGCCTCTGAAGGGTGCTACAAAAAGTAAGAAAATAAGCAGGTAGGCATAGGCTCAGGCTTGTCCTGGGTGGTCAGTGCTCCACACTGGTTACCCAGGACCTCTGAGAAAAGCTCAGTACTGTAATAAGTTATTTTTTGAAATGGGTGCCACTCAGAGAAAGGTGATTTGAGGCTTAAAACACTGGGAATAACTGGTTCAGAGGCAAGGGGTTGTGGGAACAGCCACCTTGGAATTGTTAAAGCCCAGTCATGTTTCAGGCCTGCTGGTATCTAGTGGCCCATAAGAGTAGAAGACTTCACAACCTCCCCCCCCCATTAACATATTGGATCCATTCTTGATCCTAAGTGAGCCATATAGTGTGATCTGGATGGATGCACCCTTGGTCCCCTAGTCAGCAGGCCATCACTAGATTTCCAGGACTTGCACTGGAAGTGCATGGCCTGGCAGTTTCTTTAAGTCTGGAGTTTTCCCCATGCACTCCCCTACCACTGATTGGGAAAGAGGCCCCATCACACTTGGGCCATGAAGGCTGGGAGACAAACTGTAGCTGCAGTTTCAGATGCAGGCAACGAGTGGCAATCAGCAGAAAGGTGCAGGGGGGAACCTCCAGAATTAAAGGAGCTGCTGTGCCATGAACTTCTAGAGATCCCTAGCCATCATTACACTCAAGGCCCAAAGGCCCTGCCCCCTACCCATAGGCTCCAATCAGGGAATAAAGTAATTCACTGGCTGTTCACCAGGATGCCATAAAAAACACCTAGACTAAGCTCACAGCAACACAGCTAGAGGAAGGGGGGCACAACCAGATGGATTCTGCAACCCCTAAGCTCCCAGTACAGACCCAGACACAGCCAGGATTCCCCACTTTTATTGGGTCTGGTAGAACACAGGCCAGTCTCTCATGTGGCCATGCTACACCACATGCTTAATCCTCCTCCTCGTCGTCCCCACCACCAGCACCACCCTGGCCCTTCTTGGCATTCTTCCTCTTGACACGGCCAGGCCGGCCACCCCCATAGGGTGAGCGCAATGAAAAGTCGATGTGTTTCTGGGAGTCCAGGCGCACGATGAAGGATGGGATGTTCACCACCTGCTTTCGGACGCTGGGGAGGGGGAAGAAATGAGGTGAGGTCAGGACATGGTATGTCCCCAGCCCATATCCTTGACCCCCTCAACCTCACAGGGCCAAAGGATACATTCACAAAACCCTACTGAGCAGCTTTGTGGTTCACATGCAGAACAGACCTCCACCCAAATGGCACATCCCCTTCCCCCAAACACTCCTACCCTCAACTCCTCTGATTACTGGCTATGCTGCAGTCATGGAGATGGTGGTGAGGGGAGTAATCTACCACTTGAGAACAGATCTCAACCCTCCCATCTGCTCATTCATTGTGCGCCAATGCAATAATCCCAGAAGTGCAAGACTGGCTGGCTCTGGTGGAGCAGAGACCAGGTATGGTCCTGCCCTACTGCAGAGAGCAATCCTCTGTGGGCAGTGCAGTCAGATGACCATTACCTGTGCCTTAACCCATGTGGGAATCGCAGTGAGACAGGACAGGATGGACCAGGCCCTTCGCAAGGTGTACGGCACTGCCGCAGTGAGCCTTGCTGAGCTTGCAGGGCGGGGGTCTAGCCGGCTTGCATGGGGCTGGCAAATCCAGGGACCCCAGTGCTCTGGAAGCTGACAGCTACCCCAGATCCCCATTTGTAACGCTATGCAAGACACCAAGAGTAAAGCTTTAGCAGGGCAGGGAGGGGAGGAGAAGCACTGGCTCTGCTTTGTCCTCAGACACGGTTAAACACCAGACATGGGGGACAGTGACCCCTCTGTTAAGAGGCTCTGCATACAGCTCTAAACAGTTGAAGGCTCTGACAGCAAGTTTGTAATCCAACTGTGTCCCATATGGGGCACAGCCAGTTAGAGAACTTGGGCATCCTGGCTCCCAGCAATTCATGATCTAGCCCAGACCCTGCTGCCTTCCCAGAGCTGGGACAAAACCCAGGACAGAGGTCCCCCCACAAAACCTCCATTCTTTCACATCTGCCATCTCTGAACAAGGACAGAACCCAAGAGTCTGCCTCTCTGACACTATCCCACTTCAACTATATTCCCGTCCCCAGCAGACCTACCGGATGTGCCTCTGACGGATGAGCACCCGGGCATGGTGGATGGATTTGGCCAGGCCCAGCTTGAAGACCTGGGTCTGGAGGCGCCGCTCCAGGAAGTCCTCAATCTTGAGGCCCAGGATGTAATCCAGCTTCATCTTGCCCTCATCCAGCACCCCAATACGTACCAGCCGTCTCAGTAGGGCATTACCTGGGAGGCAGAGAAGTCCATCAGAAACAAGTCCTTATGCCCCCTCTCCCTTCCCTCAGTGGTTTTCAACCTGCAGTTTGCAGACACTTGGGGTCTGCAAACCGATTAATTGGAAGTGCATGAATACCAACACCGACATTTCAAAGGCATATGCACTCCACTCAAAATGCTTAGGAGTTTGCAAGTGGAAAAAACCCACCCAAACCTAACAACAACACCACTATTGCCCTATGCCAACCAGCTCTTCCAGCATGCCCAAGGCCCTGCTTACCTTCAAAGAGGCGCCTGGGATCTTTCTCATCCAGGGTAAGCAGCTCTCGGGCTGCTTTGCGGATCTTGGCTAGGGTGAACTTCACCCGCCACACTTCACGCTTGTTCCGCAGCCCATATTCACCTGCGGCAGAGAGGGTTCATTCACAGGGGGGCTGTCCTAACCAGTCCAGAGCATAACAAAAAAGGGAACCTCTTTCCCAGTGTGGAAATGCAGCACCTCTGAAATGGGACACAGAGGGGTTGTGCCATTATGCAGTCAGCCCAAATTCTGCATCCAGTTCAGTCTCCTGCTACCCTCACTCTCAGCTAAAAGACTCATGGCTCCTGCCCATAGAAGAACACAGGGAGCACGTCTGCAACCATTTATTCCAGTTACTTGCATCTCAACTATAAGACACCACAGATGTTAGAAGAGGACCCCTTACTGACAAGCACCTGACTCAGACACAATTATAAGCTGAGCTACTGACCAGTCTCTGCAGCTCAGCATCCCCTTAACTTCCACTGCACTGACTGAAAAGGGACTGCACCTAACTGAACCACAAGCCCTTGGATGCATCACAGACGCTGCCCTGGAGCCCCCATTGGCTGATGGGTACTTAACAGCTCTCTGTCATGAACTTACCAATGAGTTTCAGTTCCTGGTCAAGGCGGGACTTCTCAAAAGGCCGCCGAGGAGTGACATAGGTCTTCCGACATACCCAGCTCCTGGCAACGGGCATCCTGGTCTAGGGTGTGGACTCTGCACCTGGGGAATGGATCAGGTGGAACAATAAACAATCTGAAAGGATGGGGGTGGGGGGGGTGTTGAATTGCAGTCACACAGGGTGCTAACAAGTGCTATGAACAATAAGAACCTCAACACATTCAAACCCAACAACTTATTTGTTAACAAGATGGCGATTCCCACCTCTAAGGCAGCACCATGCTATGCCCTTCTACCCCATCAGTGCCAACCTTTGTGCCCTACTCTGCCAAGATGTCTGGCCCATGACTTGGCCCACTGTAGTCTCCCTATGTCAAGTGCACTGCATAACCTTGCTGCTTGTACCACAGCCTTATTTATAGCCAAGTGTTTAAGATGCAGAGCAGGGGCTTATACAACCCCTGGCCCAAGGAGGGCCATCTGGCAATAGAGCAGCGTGCCTGTCCATACCCAGCAGAACTTGAGCTCACCTCAGCTGGCCAGGAAGTAGGCCATCTCCCCTCAGTGCAAAGAGGGAGACCAGCAAGTATGGTTCCACACGTACCAACTTTTGGCAGCACCTGCTGAGCAGTCTAGGACTCAGACCCTCCCACTGTATCACAAAGGGGCAGAACAACAATGCAAATGCAAGCATGTAGCTCAAGAAACTAGACAAATCCTTGGAGCAAAAGGGCATAGATAGTAACTGAGCTCAGAGTGAGGAGTATGGCCTCTGAACCCAAGATTCAGACCTGAAATGCTGGAGGCTACAAGTGAGAGGAATGGGGGGAAAAAAGCCCTGGTCATGCTATGTTCATTCCCCTTTCAGCACCTGCTCTCTGCTGCCACGTGACAGCAGACACACTGTGGATCTATGGGCTGACCCTGTCAATGGCAGTTGTGTTCTTAATTCTTAAGCCACACAGGCTTGAAGCATGTAATAAGATGAAGCCAAGAGGCTCATGCTACTTCCCTGGGGTCAAACCCCAGGTGTCAAAGCCCCTCCACGTGGCACAAGACACTCCTCTTAAGGAAGAAGCGACCAGGCCAAGCTTTTACAAGCCAGTGGAGATGGACTGACCCCATCTCCGGTCCCAAGATCCTTAACCGCCTAGGACTCAGAGCTGGGCAAAGGATTCAGCATGCACAGACGCGGGGCAGGGTAGAGGGCGCCCCAAACCCTTGGGAAGGGCCAGCTTTGCCCTGCACCAGCCTCAACATCAGCCCCAGCCCTCTGAGAAGTGCAGTAGTACCCATGACCCCGATCTCGCGCTGCCCAAGCGCACACACGCGCCAGCAGCACCAACCGTGCATGCGCCACTGGCTTCGCATGCAGCCCGCGCATGCGCAGAAAACGCCACCCCGCTTTTGCCCAGTTGCTCCCTCGCCTCGCTGCTCGCCCCCGCTAGTGGCCTTGCTCCACTCTTGGTAACCCTCCCGGGTCCCCTCTCAGCAGCCACCGCGAGCGTCTTCCCGCCGACCCCCGGCCAGGCCGCAGAAAAAGGCCCGGACCCTACGCTCACCTCTCGCGAGCATCGAGGGCGCTGGCAGAAAGGAAGTGGGCGGTCTGCGGCGCGGCCTTATATAAGGCGAAGGAAAGCCCCGCCCCTCCGTGCTGGCCACTGGCCAATCCCGGAGCGCTCCCGGGCCATCGAGGAGGAGGGCTAGAGCGTCTTTCCGCTCCATGTGCGGAGCGGACGCTGGAGTCCGCCATGGGGGGAGTTAACCTTTTCTGTGCCGGCGTTCTGTCACCCAGGCCACGGCACTGGTGCTTTCCTCCTGCGGGGGCGGGGGGGCAAGGGCGGGGCAGTGGGAGTCTGCCACAGTCCCTGCCACTGCTCCAGTCTGAGCCCGTGCTTCAACTCCTGCCCCTGTGCTAGGCCTTGGTTCTGCTCCAGCCCAAGCCCCTGCCCCAGCTGCGATCAGGCCTGGGCACTGCAGAGCTCCATGGTGAGCCACGTCTCGTGAAGTCTCTGCACAAGCAGAGGGGAAACTGAGGCAGGGTGACTTGACATTGGCACCCAGCTGCCCTGTGCCCCTTGCTAGGTTGAGCTGCCTCTGCCATGTGCCTGGCATTGGGCTTGGCCCAATCCTGCCCCTATTGGAGCCTGGGGGAGTTTGGGCCTTGGTGGGAGCAGGCTCAGGCCTTGGCTGCCTGAGGGGCTGTTGGCATGAATCTGTCTGGCCCTGTCAGAGTCAGTGGAGCGGGGGGCAGCCAGCGGAAGGGCAGGGCCGTGCCACAGACATGAGCAGCCATCAGGCTGGGCCCCTGGTTTAATTAACTGAGCCAGTTCGATTGGTGGTATGAGTCCATCGGGCACAGGACATGCATCTGTTCCCCGGTGTGGCAGTTTTAATTACAGGCTGACAGTGCAGTCACTCCCTCCTGCTCCAGGCTGATCCTGCCTGCGACCTTGCTTGCTTTCCATCCTCGCATGCTCTGTCTGTCCCAGTGCACCCACTGTATCAGTCTGTCTGTCTATTAAGTGGGGAGAGGGGGTTGGTGATCTCTTTTACTGGACTAACTGTTGAGAGATATTAGACAAGCATCTAGGCTCAAAGTGCCCTTCCTCAGATCTGGGCTATGTTGTGCATTTTGTGCTACTTTCTGGGCACTTTTTTCCTGAAAGATTATTCAACTGTACAGTCAATTCAGTAAAAGATACTATGAAAATAATCCTCCCTTGCTTCTCACCTATTTCCTGGCCGACCAGAGATCACCACTACAGCCATACTGCAAGCTTATCTGTCTATTAGACACTCCTCACCTTAAATTTGATTCACTTTTGCAGCCTTTGTGTCCATCTTGGGGACTTTTTAAGTGGAAAGGAGCAGAGAGAAGAGAGAAACATTGTTTTTATCAGGGGAGAAAAAACCCCAGGATGAGAAAGGGGAAGGGCAAAGGCAATTAAACAGGAACAGAGAGCAAAGACTGGGAAATGCAGGGACTGTGGTAATAACCCCTCCCTCACCCCAGACTCCACTTTGACCTTCATGATTTTTGCGCCTTCTACCATGACCCCAGGGGAGCTGAGATCAGGTTCTGGCCCCAACCCAGAGCAGTCAGGGTGATGCTAAGGACCCTGTCCTTAGCCTCCTCAGGCTGGCTCCTGCTCCCCTGTTGGCTGCAACCAGTGGCTGGTGGCCAAGGCTGTGCCCTGTGGAGCTGGCAGGGCCATAAATCTTCCTCTTCATTAGACATTTTCATTCGGGAAGCTGTAAAGTGCCGAGATGCAGAAAATGCAGGATAAATTAAGCTGCTAATTTACTAGGTGGATTTCTTCCTAAACTACAGTTTGTGCGAGAATCTGCTTATGCCCGGATTCCCTCTGCTGTACCCTATCAGACCCCACTCCTCTCCCCGATCCGGGACAGTATTTCCATTTGTTATGGGGTATCTGCATTTGGAGTTGTGTATGGGGATTTCTGTGTGTGTATTAGTGGCTGTGAGGGTATTTGTGTGCATTTTGGGTTGTGGCTGTGGGTATCTGTGTGTGTATATGTTTGGGGTTGCTTGTGTGTTTGGTGGTATCTGTGTTTGTCTTGGTGTCAGGTTTGTATTTGGAACAATCTGTGTATGTATTTTTGGGGTATAATGTGAGTGTGTTTGGGGCATCTGCCTGTGTTCAAACGTATCTGTGTATTTGAGTGTATTGGGGGTGAGATACCTCCAGGGAGGTACTTGGTGCTTGGTAGGTGGTGGTGCTCAGTGAGGTGGGTGGCTTAAAACAGGAGCACCCCCTATTGGCCTGCCACAGGGGGTAGCTATGTGTATGTGTGTTGGGAGTTCCTGTCTGGGTGTGCTTGGTGGTGGTGTGTGTGGGCAATGTTTGGGGAATACATGTCAGTCTGTTTGGATGGTGGCTGTGTTTGGGGTTACCTGTTTGTTGGGGTATTTGGAGGCATTGTCATGAGTGATGGGGTGTGTGCATGTTTTATCTGTCTGTCTTGGGGGATGTAGTTGAGGGTACATGTCAGTTTATGAGGCTGTATCGTGTGAGCGTGTGTGTGTGTTTGCACACCCATCAGTAACTACATGACATCTCTCTTGGCAGGACATCTTCCTTTCCCAGACCCAGCCAGAACATGACTCAGCTCCCAGAGCCCTCTCAGCTAAATTAATCCTGTGACAATGCTCCATCCCCGAGAGCCAGGATCAGCCTCGGAGCCTTGGTCCTGATCCCTCCTACTGTGGGGACACTGTCATTCCTAGCTTTACCTATGCCAGACAAAGGGGAGTGCCAGGAGAACAGAGAGGCCAGCCAGGTTCCCAACCTGTCCTTTAGCACCAGTTTGGGAGTCCTGGACTACCCCACAAGTACAGGTGTGGGTGGCATGGTCCAGGACAAAGGCACATAGCCATTGGTGAAGGAGCAGCCTTAGCTCAGGCTGGGGAGGGTTGATGGGGGCAGAAGGAAAAGAGTAGGGGAAGAAGCTGCTGCCTTTACCCAGCCCTTGGTGTCTATGACTGTTTTCTCATGTCTGACACAATGTGCCACTTCTGCAGGGTGGCAACCAACTCTGGTTTGTACTTTCTTTCCTTTGCCTGCCTGCTGAGGCTGGGTGTATGTGTTTGTGTGTGCATGCATGCGTGCATGCTTGTGCTTGTGCCCGTATATGGGAGTACACATGCACACCACATATGTTTGCATTTGTGGATATACAACATGCATATACAGCATGCAGGTATATAGCACAGTTGTCTGTTTTTTTGTATGTATGTACAGCATGCATATATATGCATATATATTTTTGCGTACTTGTGTACAGAATTTATGTATGCATATGCACAGCATGTGTGTCTGGGCATTTGTGTGTGAGTGTGTCCATATATGACCTATCTGCCTTTGTGTGTGAACAGCACGTCTACCTTCGTATATTTGCATATACAGCTTGTGTACATACACATGTGTATGTACATATGTGTGACTGCCTATAAGTTCATCACGGGGGCACAGAAGGGAATTGGTGAGGTTTTATTCACTGAGGCGCCCCCAGGGGTTACAAGAAATAATGGCTACAAGCTAGCAGAGAGCAGATTTAGACTAGACATTAGGAAGAACTTCTTCACAGTTAGAGTGGCCAAAGTCTGGAATGGGCTCCCAAGGGAGGTGGTGCTCTTCTGTACCCTGGGGGTCTTCAAGAGGAGGTTAGATAGGCATCTAGCTGGGGTCATCTGAACCCAGCACTCTTTCCTGCCTATGCAGGGGGTCGGACTCGATGATCTATTGAGGTCCCTTCCGACCCTAGCATCTATGAATCTATGAATCTATATAGATGTTTCTCTGTGTGTATTTGTGCAATATGTGTGTGTATTTGTTCATATATTCAGCATATGTCTGTATTTGTATATTTGTGCATGTGCAGAATATGCATCTATTTGCACATACAGCCAGGCGACATGTTTTTGCATGTTAATACACTTTGGATGCATATATATATACAGCATGTGTGCCTGTATATATGTATGCATGTTTCATCTTGGGTGTATTTGTATGTGTATTTGTGTGTGTACACAATGTGTGCATATCAGTGTATATAACGTGTTTGCATGTGTACAGTAGATTGTATGTGTGTGTACAAACTGCATGTGTAGATGTGTTTCAAGATCACATGTATGTTTGTAAGGATCTAGCTTACAGGTATGTTTACATAGGTGTTTGCATATACATGTGAACATATGGTTGTACATGTGTTTGCATGTAGGTGTCTCTGGGTATTTGGATGTCCACAGTCCATGTGATGTATGTGTGAGATGTGAGAGGTTGTGTGATGGGTGCTTGTAGTGTGATGTTGTATGTGTCCATGTGTGGGAAATACTCTGCATGTTATTACACCATGTCTGCGTAACACTGTGTATATGACACTGTGTGCTTATGTGCATGTGACACTGCATGCAGTAATGGACTTAGGTTGTATAATCTTTGGGACCATTGCTTTATCATATTTGTGTCCAGCACCTGATACAATGGGATCTCTAAGATCAACTCTAATATCTATACCACGTGTGATTCTGGATGCTTGTGTGTGTGTGGATGGGGTCACTATATACATACCTGTCACTGTGTATTTGACACTGTTGGGGTGTGTATGTGGATGGCATCATGTGGGAGACACCATCAGGATGTATGTGCATGACACCGTGCAAGATTAGTTTGTATGTACATCTGCTATATTTATGTGTGACAGCCTGTGTGTTATTCTGTCAGGGTGTGGCGCTGTGTCTGAGATGCTGTGTGTGTACACAACACTGTGAGTGCCACTACGTGATGTCACTGTGTCAATGTGACACTGTGTGTGCAACAGTGCCAGTATGTGTGTGTGTGTGAGAGAGAGAGAGAGAGAGAGAGAGAGAGAGAGAGGGAGGTAGACATTGTATATGATGATGTCAGTGCATCTGAAATTGTATGTGATACTATCAACTTGTTTGTGTGTGTGTGTGAGGCATTCTGCATGTCAGTGCTGCTGGTGCGGTCGGTGAGTGTGTGATGTCAGCATGTCTGTGTGACACTGTATGCACAACACCGCCTGCATGTGTATGAGACAGCCCAAGTGAGAGGCACTGTGTGTGATGCTGTCAGTGTGTGCAAGACGTTGTGTGTGGCACTCTCAAGTTGTGTGAATGCTGCTGGTGTGTGTGTGTGTGTGTGAGACATCGTATGTGTGACACTGTCAGGCTGCATATGAGATACTGTGTGTGTGTGCATATGTGTGAGAGAGACAGAGTGAGAGACACCCTGTTCGTTTCTGTGTATAAAGCATCTCACTTGCCCCCACACACCCCCGGTCTCTGCCTGGGGAACCCCCCTCTCCCCAGAACCTCCCTGCCCACCCCCGCAGTATGCTGGCCCCCACCCCCGAATCCCACCATCTCCCCAAAATAGCCCCCCCCCCCTCCCACAGTCCCCTGCTGCTGCTGATGCTGCTACCAGGGAGAAGGTATCCATGGAGACACTCCCCCCCCCTCATCTTCTGCATCTCTCTGCCCCGCCGCCTTTCACATTCCCTTCTTCTCTGGGCTTCAGGCCCTGACTGACAGCTCTGGAGTCCAATCAGTGAGGCTGGCGGGGTTGGGGGGGGGGTCTGTCCAATGGGAGGACCCTTGAAGCATCAATTCCAGCAGCCCTGCTACCCCCAGAAGAGAATCCCCAATAACCCAGCCTCCTTTCTTCCCTTCCATTGGGCTTTCTCTTTCTTTTCTTTTCCCTTTTCCCCCCCTTCCCTGACCCTCCACCCCATTGAAAAAAACCCAGACACTCGTCCTCTTTTTAGCCCTGGGTCCCCCCTCCCCCCCTTGGCTTCCCTCTCTTATGTGAAGAGCCCCCATCCATTGTTGCCACATAGAAGGAGAGAGAGATGTACATTTTTATGACCACGACTCCTTCTCTCCCCCTCGGCTGGTAATTTTTTTTCTCCTCCTCCCCTGCCTGTCCTCAGCACCGTGACAGGGACGCGGAGAGGAAGATGCCTCTGGATGGGGACCAGGGAGAAGCCAGCTTTGCAAAGCCACAGATTCCCAGAGATGCCAGCCCAGGAGGCCCCGGGGTCCCGTTCGACCTGGAGCGGTTTCAGCCCTTCTGATGTGTGCAGCTGACCGAGCGGCCCCCCTCCCTCCTCCGTCGCTCTCCCCCGTTCTTCTAGCTGGTTCTCTGCCGTGTTTATTTATTTCTCCCTTCTCCTTCCCTCGACCTGAGTCGTCTCCCCCTCCCCAGCACCCTGCTCCCCCCGATCGATGGTTTCCCACCCCTTAAGATGCTAAGGCAGGGGCCGCTCATCTTCCTGGCTGCGTCTATGTCGTATTTCAACCCGGACAAAGCCCTTGCAGCGCCGGTGGACCAGGGTGAGCATTGGGGGGCTTTGGCCTTGGGGGTCCATATTTGTGGGGGTAGAGCTCCCTCTGGCCATATATCTCCTCTCCATCCTTCCTTCCCTCCTCAGTGGTGTTGCTTCCGCCCTGACCACCTGTTTGGGAGCCCAACCCTTCAACCTCCCCCCAGTCTGTCACTTCTTTGTGTGCCTCTTGAGGGGTGGAGGGGCCTGGGGGGTGGGGGGCCTGGGAGATGGGGGGCGCGGTTTGCGTGGCATCAGCTGGGTTATAAATTTCTCTCCAGAGGCGTCTGGATCATCTCGTCGCAGGCTGGCATTCCTGCACATGGAGGATTAATCAGCACGGGGCTGATGACCTGGATCTCTTGAGAGCCAGTGGGGTTGTGTAGCTGCAGGAGGGTGGGAGATGGGGGAAACATTAAAAAGGGTGTATGGGTACTGAAGGGGTGGGATATGGCCTCTGTTACTAGTAGGTTTCTGGCTCTGGCTGGATGCTGGTGGAGATCTGATCAATGGAGGCTTGGCATGGTGTGAGTCCATAAAGTCTGGGCCTGGTTTGTGGCTTGGGAGTTGGGGGCATCCAGGCCTGGCTCCAGAAGCAGGCTTGGGGGGTGTCTTGGCTTGGTTTCTGGCAGGTGATTTCAGAGGGGGTTAGGCTCAGCTCCTGGTGGAGGAGGGGGCTGGTATGGGGTCTGGGCCCTGGTCCTAGGCAGGGAGTTTGGGTCAAGGACTGGGCCTGTTCCCAAGGTGGTGACTTTGGTACGTGGGGTGGGGATATGCTCAAAGTTACACAGCGAGGAGCTGGCAAAGTAGGAAAAGAACCCAGGAGTCCTGTGTGTCCATATGTCCACTGTCACATCAAGACGCATCATTAGTTTGTATGCATAATTATCCATCCTTTTAAACTCCCTCTGCCTGTGTATCTGGAGATATGCATAGCATCTCCACATTGGGTGTGGGGTGCCTGTATCAGCAACCCCCAGGTTCCACTCCAGAGGTAGCTGCATCCCAGTACTGGGGCCCTGTACATACAGCCCCCAGCTCAGAGGTGGCTGAATCTGTTCATCCGTGCTGCCTCTAGTGAGCCTGAGGCACTGGATAGCTTCCAACAGCTGCTTTTGTCTCCCCCAGGTCTCTCTCAGGGCCGGGTCCCTCTGGCTCCTCCCTATGCCGTGGTCCTGATCTCCTGTTCGGGTCTCCTGGCCTTCATCTTCCTTCTCCTCACCTGCTTGTGTTGCAAACGGGGAGATGTCGGGTTCAAGGTGAGGGATGTCTGAGGTGACAGCTCCTGCTTGGTGGGCTGGAAGGAGGGGAGGTGGGAGGTGTAGAGACAGGGTGTGGTGGGACATGCTGGCCTTTAGAATGAGACTTGCCTCCCTAGAGCCAGAAGCAAGGCATTGTGGGATTGCATTTCCTCGCTCAGGTGGCATACAGGCAAAACAGGATGTTGGGGGCTGGTGGTAAGAGTCTTGGCCTCTTGCCACCCTCTCTGTGCCCTCCAGGAGTTCGAGAACCCAGATGGGGAGGAGTATTCGGGGGAGTACACGCCACCCGCTGAGGAGACCTCGTCCTCTCAGTCCCTCCCAGACGTCTACATCCTGCCCCTCTCGGAGGTCACACTCCCACCTCCCAACCAGCAGATACTTAAGACAGGTAAGAGGACACCTTAGCAGGATCCAGTCCATGTCTATCATCCCTCCGCTGATTTGTGCCTAGGAAGTGATGACACAGTGGGTCTGGAAAGGATATTCTAGGGCAATGATTCTCAACCAGGGAGCTGTGGCACCTTGGGGTGCCTTGAGATATTTACAAGGATGTTGCAGTGTGCCGTTAGGTGGGCTGGCACGATTCACAAAATAAACTCAGAGATTGCTAATAGGAATTCATAGTGTCAAAAAGCAATCTGACCTGTTGGGGTCTTTCTGAGTTCTTTGCAACAGAAAATTTGCTCTATTACTTTTCTGTAGTCAAAAAATGAGTGGAAACTAAGAACTAGCATTTTCTGAGGTGGCCCTTGAGTCTAATAAGGGCTTCTCTGGTTGTAAGGCAATCAGTAGGTGATGGGAAGCTCTGGTTCTAGATCTATCAATGGAATTGAGGTGCTTCTGGTTCTGAGCTAGTCAGCTGGTGATGGGTGCTTCTGGTTTTGGCCTAGTAAACGGGTGATATGTGTCTCTGGTTCTAGGCTAGTCAAAGGCCGTTGACACCGTTGGTTGTAGTCTAGTCAATTAGCAATGGGCCTCTGATTCTACACAGTGCAGGTCATGATGGAATGGGTCTGATCTGAGGATAATTAATTAGTAACAGACACTGCTGTCACATGGTGATGGAAAGCTCTGGGTCCAGGTTTGTTAATGGGTGATGAGATGATCTGGTTCCAGACAAATCAAAGGATGCCCAGACAGCTCCAGCCCAAGGTACTCATTGGAGAGCTCTGGTTGTAGGCCAGTCACAAAGGTTCTGCTTTAGCTGGGAAGGATGGATGGGCTATATTTCCAGCTAGGGTCGTCTCTAGGTGGGGGCGAATCAGGGTGACCGCCCTGGGCCCTGCACTTTGTGGGGCCCCGCGGAGTTGGGCGGAGTGGTGGCGCCAAGTCCAGCCACTTGCTACCTGCCCCCCCCCCCCACCATTGACGTCAGCAGCTTCTTCGGGTCTGGGGACATGGGATTGGAGTGGGGGCGGGGCCCCACATGGGCTGATTTGCCCCGGGCCCTGCACCTTGTTTGGGTCAGCTGTTCCCAGCCTAGCTGACTGGGATATAGTGGCTCCAAAAATGAATTTCTAAACAATGCAATGAGAGTAGAGTGACTGTGCTTGTGGTTACACTGCTATGGATAAAATGACTCAAGAAGTCAGGACCTAGAGCAACCACTGATGATTTAGGTGGTCTAAACTAGACAAGTCAAAGGGACTCCTTGTGGAACAGTGGCATTGGAGAGCATATTCAAGAGCCCTTTTCAGGATCCAGTGATTCTGATCCTGTCATGGGGGAGTGGGGGGGTAGTGACCATTCATTTTGTGCTATACACCAATCAGCAGGTTCTAGACTAGCTATCGTGAAAAAAGTGACACTGGTAAACCACATCTAGAATAACCAATGTAGATGCAGTGACTCTAGAATGCAAGTTTGCAAACTATATCATTCTAGACTAATATAAGGTGGAAAAAGCCATTCTGGAGGTCACATTCCAGACTCAGCCATGTCAAAGCAGTGCCTCTAGCAAGTTCAGAGCCTCAGTGACTGGCTTACAACCTGAGCTCTCCATTGCCAGTTGAGTAGCCTTGGACTGGAGCTGTCCCAACATCCACTGGCTTGTCTGGAACCAAATCATCTCATCACCCATTGATTAACCTGAACCCATAGCCTTCCATCACCATGTAACAGCACTGTCTGTTGCTGATTGCTTATCCTTATACCAGACCCATTCATTACCACATGTACAGTTTAGAATCAGAGTCCCATTGCTAGCTGACTAGGCTACAAACTGTGGCCCCGACTTCCTTTGAGTTCAGGTTGGTTCCAGATTGGATAAGGGGGTGATGTCCTCCTAGGGATCATGTTCCAGACCAGCCAGGGTTGATGCAGCATCTCAAGAAAGATCAGTCAAGACCAGAATGGTTTTATATCACCTAGTGCAGGCAAAGCCATGCTGGAGGTCATGGTTTGGCTAGCTCGTGAGGCCGGGACTATGATGGGAGCAGTGTTCTAGACCACTGAATAGGGGATGCAGTGACTCTGGAGAGGTGGTTCTGGATGATCCTATTGCTATTCAGCGTGGAATGGAGCATTTGGTTAGTTTAGATGAGCCAATGGGGTGTCAGTGATTCTGCAGCCCACATTCTGGATCCATCCTGGGAAGCAACACCAGCTGCTGGCAGGCTGTGGTGCACCCTTGGAGCCCCTTTCTCTTGTAGAGAGGCTTGGCAGCTTTCAGCCCCTGGCTCACTCTGTCGCCCTCTCTTCCAGATCTGGTAAAGAATTTGGGTTTGAGCCGTCAACACCTCAGCTACCTGCAGGAGATTGGCAATGGCTGGTTTGGGAAGGTAAGCAGGGTCTCTCCACCCCCTCCCCATCTGGGGCCCCAGCCTATGTGAGTCTCACTGCCAGGGGGCTCCTGCTTCAGTTTAGCCTTGGGGCTAGAAACAGGTTGGTTCAGGGGGTGGGAAATGGGGTAGAGACCTTTCTCCTCCTGGCCCCAATCTGGCCACGGGGTGGGGGGGGATGAACTGGCCCATGGAATGGGAGCCCTTGCCAACTGACACCACATTTATGGAGGCATCAGTGAAATGATCTTGCTGGGCCTCAGCCCTGTTCCTGTATGCCTATTTCCTCAACCATCATCAGGGGTTGTTAACCAGCACCTGCCTCCCAGCTCCTTCGGGCTGAATGAGACCTAGGCCCACCCCCCACCCCCATAATCTGGGAGGCAGACCCTGTTGGGTCACACTGGGGTCTGCTCTGTGTTCTAGGTAATCCTTGGAGAAATCTTCTCGGACTTCACCCCAGCCCAAGTGGTGGTGAAGGAGCTGCGGGTCAGTACGGGGCCGCTGGAGCAGAGGAAGTTCCTGGCTGAAGCCCAACCTTATCGGTAATTGGGGGTAGAGCCTCATCCTAGTGATGGACACAGTATCCCTGTATAAACAGCCCCTGATGTGCCCCACCCCAGAGATGGCTGCATCTCAATGCGAGGCAAGGGGTCCATGTATAACCAGCCTCCAATGGGCCCCACTCCAGAGATGGCTGCATCTTAGGACTGGGCTACAGTCAGAGATGACCTTACTATGTAAGATCTGAAGAGGCTCAGTACGCCTCTCATGATGCTGTGGAGAGAAACCCCCACAGCTGATCCACCCCAATCCCTCTTACTCCAGTAGCAAATTACAGAGCGCCTCCATATTGCTCCTTTGGGAAGGGGCTGGGTCTCCTGTCTTTGTGGGTAGCAGGCACAAAGGTGGGGTTTGGGGCTCAGTGTTCAGGATCCCTTCCCAAATGTCTGGGGTCCCAAAGGGTTTTTTCCAGGGGCTCATTAAATAACCCTCCTGACCCCAAGAGACATGGCAATTTTTTGCCCCGTGCCCGTAGCTGGGAAACTGAGTCACAGGGAGAAGGGGACCTGCTGGATCCCAGGGTCATGTGGTGAGTCATGTCAGAGCAAGGAGAGAACTCGGGAGTCCTGGCTCCCAGCCCACTCCTGCTCTAAGCCACTAGACTCTACTCCTCTCTTAGAGCTGAAGCAGAACCCAGGCATCCGGAGCCTGCCATGGTCAGGGGAAATAACAGTGTTCTCAGTTCTTCTCCCCCTCCCTGTCTCCTGCCCTTGGTTTTAAGAAGCCTCCAGCATCCGAACATCCTGCAGTGTTTGGGGCTGTGTACGGAGACCATCCCCTTCCTGCTCATCATGGAGTTCTGCCAGCTGGTGAGCGTTCGTGTGTGTGTGCGTGTTTCTGTGTGCATGTGTGTGCCTGCGTGCACTCATGCACCTGTGTACATGTGTGTTTACTATATGTGTGTGTACAAGAGAACCAGTGGCCCCAGGTGGATGGAATCAGAGCTGCCCCACTGTGTGTAAGCAATCAGGGCTCATGGTAGAGGTGATATCTTTTATTAGACCAACAAGATTTTTGCCAAAATCATGGATGAAGGCGTGTCCATGGCTATATGTGATGGGGGTGAAGGGGTGACTGGCTTGTTTGTGAGTGTGGATGAATGTGTGTCTGTGAATATTTGGGTGGGTGCATGCATGGGCATGGAGGGAACTGGGTGCAAACACTTGTGTGTGTGCATTTTTGTGGGAAGAAGCTGATATGTATGAGGGTAGATGGTTGGGTGAGGGCGTGCTTGTGGGCCTGGCTGTGCATGTGTATAAGTGGTTGTGTACGTGTGTGTTTGGGGGTGGGAGTAGAGCGCACTTGTGTGCACACATGGTTGTATACAGGTGTGATTGATGTAGAGACAAGGTTATTTGTGTGCATGTGGGTGTTTGTGTGGAGCTGACGTGTGTGTGTGTGTGTGTGTGTGTGTGTGTGTGTGTGTGTGTGTGTGTGTGTGGTTGGGCATGGCTGTGAGTGTATATGTGCGCTTTGGAGGTGCACGCAGGCACATGCATGTACTTTGCTGCATGGCCAGTCTCAGGGAGGCCTCTTGGGCTTCATGTGAGGGTGATCTCCGCTGGTGGCAGGGAGCTCTGCCCAGCTGTTATGTCATAGCCCCATGGTGCTGGGTGGGGAGTCCCCAAGGGGTCACTCCTGGTTCTCTGGGTGGGGGGAGGTTGTTGCTCCACAGGTGCCCTGGGCCCTGTCCTCCTCATCCCCTCTGGTGCTTCCTCCCCACAGGGTGATCTGAAGCGGTACCTGCGGGCACAGCGGAAGGGGGATGGGCTGACCCCTGACCTGCTGACCCGTGACCTGGGCACATTGCAGCGCATGGCCTATGAGATCACCCTGGGGCTCATGCATCTGCACAAGAACAACTACATCCACAGGTGAGCCATGCTGTTAGGGGCAGGATGCCTGGGTTCCACCCCGGGGTCTGGTGGGTCAGCCCTGGGTGGTGTCTGTGTTCGGAGGGGGTGTGACACCGAGGGTTCCTGGTGTGGAGAGAGAGTCTCTGGGTGCTGCTAACCAGGTGCTCCCTTTGCCCCTTCCAGTGACCTGGCGCTCCGGAACTGCCTGCTAACCTCTGACCTCACTGTGCGTGTGGGGGACTATGGCCTCTCACACAACAACTACCGGGTAAGAGCCTGGGGCAGGGGCAGTAGCTGGTTCCATGGTGGGCTCCTGCCCAGTGCTAACCCTGCCCCTTCATGCTTTCAGGAGGATTATTACATCACCCCCGACCGGCTGTGGATCCCCTTGCGCTGGGTGGCCCCTGAGCTCCTGGACGAGACTCATGGGACCCTCATGGTGGTGGATCAGAGCAAGGAGAGTAACGTCTGGTGAGGCCTACACCCACCCTACCACCTCTGGCCTGGTGAATGGGCCCCCCTTTCCTGCAGAGATTGGCTGAGGCTGTCCTAGGGAAGGGGAAAGCAGCTGCTGTCAGAGAAAGCTGAGGGGAAGCATGTGTGGGTGCCTGGTATCTCAGTCCCAGAGCTTCTGATGGCACCCGCATCCTGTTCAATGATGCTGTTATACAGCCACCATGTGCTCGCTCAGAGGCAGCCGCATTTCAGTGCTGGGTGTGGGGACCCAGAATGAACCACCCCCCAGTGTGCCCTACTCTAGCGGCAGCTGTATCTCAGTTCTGGGCAGTAACCAGTAGTTCTGTGACCTGGTTCCCCACAGGTCCCTGGGGGTGACGATCTGGGAGCTGTTTGAGTTCGGCAGCCAACCCTACCGGCACCTCTCTGACGAGGAGGTTCTGACCTTTGTCATCAAGGAGCAGCAAATGAAACTGGCCAAGCCCCGCCTCAAGCTGCCCTACTCTGACTACTGGTGAGTTAGGGGCCTGCCCCTCAGCTCTCTGGGGCTGTGAATCCCAGTACGAGGTCTCCAGCAGGTCAAACTGGGTGAGTGTCCTGGTTGGCAGGGCCATCACCTTATCCTAGTACAGGCATCCCCACAGACTGAGAACCACCAGACGGAAAGGGGCACCTCCTCTGGGTGTGTCCTGACTGGCCTCGTCTCTGTCTTTAGCCCATCTCTTTCTCCAGCTTTTCTCTTCCTACTTCCCACATATTTCTCTTGCTGTTGTTTTCTGACTGTTGTTGTGTCTCTGACTGTTCCTCTGTCTCCACAGCTGTTTTTTCTGGCAGTTCTTCTGTATCTACAGCTGTCATCTCCATCTGTTCCTCTGTCTCCCTCCAGCTACTATTTTTTGGCTGTTTTCTGCCTCTTTATATTTTGCCTCTTCTGTTTCTTTCTGGTTGTTCTGCCACTGTGACTGTTTTCTGATTGTTCTCTCTCTCTCTGTCTCCAGCTATGATTTCCCCGCTGTTTTTCTGCCTGTTTCTGGGTGTTATATTCCATCTGTTGTCTTTTTACTTTCTGACTTCTCTTTCTACAGCTCTCTTCCTTGATTGTGCAATTCTTGGATGTAACTTTAAACAATTTTAAAAGGGAGGGGAATTTGCCACTTAGGAATGTGCACGAGCTGTTCCAATTCAACTGTTATGTCTGTTTGCTCCTACAGGCAAGCAAAACAGGTTTAAACAAAATCAGCTTAAAGAGGGGTTTAGCTCTACTTATTCCAGTCTAGGCATGGACAGACATAACAGTTATATCAGAACAGCTTATTCCAAGATCATTTAATACCAGTACATCTTTACCTCTGCCCATAACTTCCAGCTGTTTTTTTCTCTTCCACTGGCTGCTATTTTCTGGCTGTTCTTCCATCTTTTTCTGACTGTTCTGTCTACCATATATTCTTATCATTTCTGATAATTTCTCTGGCTGTTCTCTCCTTCACAGTTATTTCCTGGTTGTTTCTCAGTTTCTCTCTGACTGTTCTGCTTCAATGGTTATTTTCTCTGACTGTTTCTCTGTTTACCTTCAGTTGTTATTTTCCAGCTGTTTTGCAGTGTCTCTCTCTCTCCTGCCTGAACAGCTCTTTTCTTACTGTAGGTTTGTCTCTCTCTGGCTGTTCTTATCTCAACTACCAATTGTTATTTTCTAGCTGTTCTTTGGTCTCTCTCTGCCTGCTCTGTCTCTGTGACAGTTCCTCTCCCGCCAACTGTTTTGTCCATTTTGGGATAGCTGTTCTCTGACTGTTCTTTCCACTCTTCCCACCTGTTCTCCCTGCAGGTATGAGGTGATGCAGTCCTGCTGGCTCCCAGCCCTGCAGCGGCCCACATTGGAGGAGCTGCACTTGCAGCTGACGTATCTGCTGACAGAGCGTTCCAATGAGCAGGCGGAGGAGAGCTTCGAGTGGCGGTGGAACGCCTTGAAGCCCAAGCGCTCGCCTGTGGCCTCTCCCCCAGCAGGGGTTCCTCACCGTCAGCGTTCAGAGGAGATCTCAGCCTACCCACTGTTGGATGGATTTCAGGGGGCTGACATGGATGATATCCTGACCGTCACTGAGAGCAGCCAGGGCCTCAACTTCGAGTACATGTGGGAGAAGGCCCGGCTGGGGCGGTGGAAGGGCGCCCCTGCCTCTGGCCCCTCCTCAACCCCTGCTGCTCCACCCCACAGCCTGGAGTACCCACCCAGCAATGGGGCGCTGGCTGTGCCGGGCACCAACCCCTTCTATGAAGCTCCAGCACGGCAGACCCTTGAGACGCCCAGTGTGGTGCCTGTCATCAGCGCCCGGAGCCCCTCAGTTAGCAGCGAGTACTACATCCGGCTGGAAGAGCATGGGACCAGTGATGGGCCAGAGCGCTCGGTCTGCACCCCCAGCCCTGTCTATGAGCGCCAGTATGGGGTGCCTGGCTCCCCACTGGAGCCCCTGTTCCCTTCAGACTGGGACCCCATCGAGGCTGGGCAGGGCACCCCACCGCTGTCCCGACACCCTCCCCGGCACCACCACCACCATCACCACCACCACCACGCCCCACTTCTCCTGCAGGAGGGGCCGGAGACCTGGACTCCTGGCAGCACCAACCCTTTCCTATCTGTATCGCAGGAGCTGGGCTGCTGCGGGAACAACCCCTTCCGGGCCGAGGCGGGTGAGATCCAGGAGACGTCCCTGACAGAGCCGCCCCCTGGGC
Organism: Alligator mississippiensis; assembly: GCF_030867095.1. NCBI lineage: Eukaryota > Metazoa > Chordata > Crocodylia > Alligatoridae > Alligator > Alligator mississippiensis. The sequence goes on from NC_081828.1 coordinate 38,760,870, forward strand.
CGGGGGGTGGCGGGGGGGATGTCTTTCTGGGAGACTCCCTGCTCCATGTCTACAGGGAGCTAGAGGACCAGCAGCGGAGCTGGGACTCAGACACGCTGGAGGAGAGGGGTGCTGGGGAGACGCTAGCAGGGGACCCAGCCGAGTACCGTTCCTCACCGCCCTGGGACCGGGAGCCCTCGTTGATGGAAGACCAGAGCTCAGGTGGCAGCACGGATGGGGAGGACAGGAGCAGTGGTGGGGGCGGGCGCCGCAGCCTCCTGCCTTGTCCTCTCTGCAGCCGGGGTGCCCAGTCACATTGCACTTGTGCCGTAGCCCGGGCGGAGGTGGTGAGTGGCTGGAGCAACCACCCTGGCATCCACCGGCCTCACCGCGACAGCTATGGCACGGAGGACGACTCCTCACTCAAGGTGGAGCGGGGGTCGCTCTCCGACTGCCCCATTCTACCCTCCAAGGACTTCCAGGGTGGGGAGGGTTTTCCCAGCATGGGCGGGGCTGGCGAGGGTTTCCCCGGTGTGGGCGGGGCCACTCTACTGGTCCCGCCCCCTCCCGCCAAGGCTCTGCCCCCTTCCTTGGAGTTCTACGACCCACTGATGGGGACGGCGGTGAAAAGCTACGACCTCCAGGACTACCCCAAGCGGGGCAAGGGGCCAGCGCCCCAGGAGACGGGGAGGCTGCCAGGGTCCCCTTTCCCCGGCATGGCCGTCGGATGCTGCAGCGTCATTGTCCCAGTGGAGATCCCACCGCTGTCCACACTGGCGGAGAGCGCCGAAGAGGAAACCATCGCCATCCTGCCCGAGGCCGCGGAAGGCTTTGCACCCGGCCCAGACGTGCTGGGCCTCAGTCAGGCCCCACCGGGGCGGCAGAGGGGCACACTGGACTCAGTGGACTCCCTGGACATCCCCTCCAACACCAGCTCATCAGATGTTTGCAGCCCGGCCTCCCATTACTCCTCACCGGGTCAGAAGTTCGGCGACAGCGGCTACGAGACAGAGAGCACCTTCTCCCCCGAGTTCATCTTCAAGGAGGCCGAGGAGCAGCACGGGGACGAGGACGAGGAGGACGAAGAAGGCGAAGCAGGCGGCAAAGATGGCACGACCCACCTGCCGCCCACGCCCATCTCGGAATCCACCAGCGACCTGACGCTGTCGGAGGAGGCACCGAGCACCGAGGAGGAGGCAGCAGGGAGGGAGCTGGGCCTGACCACTCCCCATCGGGACTCAGCCTATTTCTCAGACGGCGAGATGGAGTGGGGGGCCCCAGTGGGGAAGCAGGAGGCCGAGGCCAGGGTGGGAGGGCAGGAGCTCGGCGTAGAAGAGCCTCCAGAAAGCGATGGCGCCATGCCACTGGCCCCAGTCCAACCACCAGCCAAGATGGAGAACGGCTTTGTGGTACAAATCTGCAAGGAACAGCTGCTGGTCTCACTGAGGGAGAATGTCACCCGGAACTTGCTGAGTGGCCGCGAGGCCCCGGGGACCCCAGCATCTGGGACCCCTGTCCTGAAGGACCAAGCTGTGATCCAGCTCTGGGTGCTGGAGCCAGAGGTGGAGCCGAAGATGCCAGAGGTGGAGTTGAAGGTGCCAGAGCAAGGGCCAAAGACGCCAGAGCAGGGGTTGAAGGAGGCCAAGGAGAAAGAGGAGGAGGTGGTGGCTGGAAACGATGGAGAGGCCCCAGGCAGCCACCTGCCACTGGGCAAGGAGGAAGAGGAGGTGGAGGAGGAAAAGCAGGAGGGGGAGGGTGGCATAGAGGAGGTCGACGGGCAGCCTGCAGAGCAGGAGGGACCGGAGAGCAAGGAGATGCGCCCGGACAGCCAGGCATCGCTGGAGCAGAAGAAGGAGGCCCCAGCACCAGTCCCCGAGGAGGGCAGCAAGGTGTCTCAGCAGCCCCGGCTGCACCTGGACTTCAGCCCAACCGTGAATCAAGGCAGCTTGGACATCAAGGGTAGGAGCCACCAGCAGGCGCGGCAGGAAGGGGGATGTTGTCGGGGCTGGACTAGGGTGGGTTGTCCAATATGTGGCGGGGGAGCTCCTTTAGGGGAGGGGAGAGGAGCCAGGGGTGGGCACCAGGCTGCCTGCCAGGCTGCTGTGGGATCCTCAAGCTGCAGGCCTGGCCAGTGTAGTGCATTGTGAGAGCCATGCTCCCAGAATGCTCTGGGGCAAGTGTGATGCTGGGGCTGCTCAGCTCAGGGTGTGTAATTGGAGAGGGAGGGGATGGGGGCTGTTTGTCCCATGACCTTTGACCTTTCATTTCTGTGTCTTAATTCACATCCCTTGACCTTTACCTCCTGTTTGACCTTTGACCCTAACTGCTCTGGCCTGTGTCCCTTGACCCTTGATCTTGACCTGGTAACCCTGACCCTTGATCTTTCATCTTTACTTCTGATGCTTCCACTGCCCTCTTGTCTTTGACCCCCTGACCTTTGACCTTCCCCTGCAGCCAAGGTGTCCCGCCTGTCCCTCTCGCTGCCCCCTCTGACCCTGCAGCCCTTCCCCAGCCCGGGGGGGCGGAAGCCCTTCTGGGAGGGGGCCAAGGAGGGCTGCGGGGGGCTCCCGGTGGAGGAGGAGCAGGAGGGGGGCCCGCGGGAGGCCCTGGGGCTGGGCGAGGAGGAGGAGGAGGTGGACGAGGAGGTTCTGGGGGGCGTGGGCGTCCCCATCGTGGTCAGCGAATTGGACGACGGGCGCAACTTGCGCGGCCTCCTCAAGTCACCGCGCTCGGCCGAGGAGGCCGCGGAGCTGGACCGTAAGCGCAAGATGGTGTCCTTCTTTGATGACGTCACTGTCTATCTGTTTGATCAGGCAAGTGGCGGCGGGGCCGGAGGGGTGGAGGCAGGGCCAGGGGAGGGAGTGGGTCTGCCAAATTGGACCACCAGTACAAGGGTGATGGTGTCATGACCTACCAGTTCAACCTGGTGAGTAGGGCAGGGCCGGGAGCTGGGGGCAGGGTCAGTGGGGTGTGGCAGCACCTAGTGGGGGAGCAGGGAATAAAGAATGGGAAGGAGCCAGCAAAGAAGGGAGGGGCCATAGTGTGCTGATTCCCATTATCCTCTGTCCAGGAGACGCCAACCAACGAACTGAGCTCCCAGAGTGCCCCAGAGAGTGATGGCGCCAACAGCATTACGCCAGGCACCGCCGGGGAGCCGGGTCTCGATGCCTTCTCACCTGCTGATGGCTTCAGTGAGCTGCCGGGCAGGCTGGGGGCAGGGGACAAGGCTGGGTGTGGGAGTACGCAAATTATTCACGTGGTCTTATTTGCATATTCACAAACAGCAATTTGCATGCAGCTGCTACGTGTGGCTGTGACTCTCCCTTCCCTGTGGAGTTGGGGGATATGGAGCTGAGCACAACTTGGCAAGGGAGGAGGTGGGTGGTGGGTGGGAGGAATGTCATGGGTTACAGGATGAGCTCATTCTTGGCCCCACCTGTACTGCCCAATGAGGCTGGGATTCATGTAGGCGCAGGGCCAAATTGACCAATATGGTTGAGGTAGGGGCCAGTGTGCACTGACCAATGGGGAAAGAAAATGGGGCAGGGGGACCTGGCCTGCTGGATGAGTGGGGATGGGATTATGCTGACCAGTGGGGTGGAGGAAAGGGCCATGCTGACCAATGGGGTGAGGGCAGTGACTCATGGGTGCATGGCATAGGGGAGATGCTGACTATTGGGCCAAGGGCAGAGCCATTCTGACCAATGGGGTGGGGTCAGGGTTATTCTGAGCAATGCGGTGGGGCCATCCCTCCCCATTTTCACACCCTTTCTCCCCTTTGTCCCCCCGGCAGGTGGCAGCTTTGAGTGGGATGATGACTTCCCGTTGATGGCCCAGAACCCATCCTTTGTCTCCATGGTGACGGACCCAGGCACGCTGCCCTCACCCATGCCACCCCCCTCATTGCTCCCAGCCAAGGGGGCCGAGCCCAGCATCATGGATGCCCTGCGCTTCTCCCGCTTCACTGTCTCCCCAGCCCTTGAGCCCCACCTACCCCCCCGTGAGGCTGAGTTGGCGGCCACGGCCAGTGAGTGAGGTTGCAGTGTTGGGGCCCATTGGGCTGACCTGGGGTGGGGGGGGAGAGGCAGGGGAGTGGGGCGCATGGTCTAATCCAAGATGGGGAGCCACTTCCGGAATGGGGGAATCCATGGGTCCAGTCTGGGGGAGCTGGAGGGGGACACTGGACTGGCTGAGCCCAGGAGGCTGATTAAGGTGTAGGAGTGTTGGGGGAAGGATATAGGCTATCTGGGCTTGTGGATCCAATCCTGGCAGGGCATGATGGCAGCATGGGGAGGCCAGACATGGTCAGGGGAGAGGGCACCAGGCTGACATCCCCTCCTCCTTCCTTCTCTTCCAGACCCAATTGAAAACTGAGATGGGGTCCCCCCATTGCACCACAGGGCTCCCCTCAGCCCAGCCATGACCGTCTGTAGCAGGGAGCGGCAACACGCATGTGCCAGGCATGTTATGTGGGGGTACATGTCCCATCCAGGGGCTGGACTCACCCCCAAAGGACACATCACCGCTGAGCCACAGGGGGCTGGCTCTGAAACAGAGACTGAAAAGGCTGGGACATGTCCCAGAGGACCGGGGCATCCAACTGTCCCTGGCGCAGATCTTTCAGTACCCATGGGACTGGCTGCTCTGGACAATTATGTTTTTTTACTGTGACTCAGATGTGGGAGGGGGCAAAACCAGCTTGCAGGGGGGTGGGGAGGGCTCATGCTGCTGAATGTATCCCTGGGGGCCCTGCTCCCACAGTTCACACCTCCACCCCCACCTGCCACCTCCCCTGACATTGATAGTCTGTCTTGTGCCAAACCTAATCTCGGGGTAGCTTTGTGGGGTGGGTGGGTGGGGAGGGGGAAGGGGGGTCAGGAGTTGAGATTGGACCCTCCCCTGACTCCTCAGCACCACTATGGGAACCTCAGCCCCATGTGCACCCATAGGGCTGGGGGGGCTGGAGACCCTTACTGACTCCCATCCTGGGCTGGGTTGGAAGTAATGACCCCGCACCCTCCAGGGCCCCGTGGGAAAGGAAAGGAGACAGAGCCCGGCACTTTTGCCATCCCATTGTCCATTCGGCATCTCCACCAGTGGTTTAACCCTTTGTCTCTCAAGGATCCCAATAAATTCATCAGCAGTGGGGGAACACCATTCCCCATGCCCCACCCCCCAAGCAAAACCAGCCCTAGGAAAATAGCACCCCTGCCCCCACTGCCACTCTCCTTCATCTTCTTGGTGCCAAACTCTGTCTAATGGGGGCAAAGTGGGGGACCATATGCCAGAGGGAAAGTGCCCCTACCCCTGACTTCACAAAAAGGACAGAGCGCCCCCTACTGGCCAGCAGGAGAAAACCCAGAGGGGAGTTGATGGGGTCTAAGGCAGCTCCCCCACCACTGGCAGTGCAACTGTGGGGGTGGGGGGCACCTCAGCCCAGGGCTGACACTGGGATATGGGGGAGGTATGACGGTACAGTATGGGTTGATTTCTTTCTTCTTTTTTTAAAGTCTAAAAAAAAAATTACTGGGCTATGCTAGGGAGCAGACTGGAGGTCACTGATTTCTACTGGCAGTGCCCTGGTGCTTAGTGGTTTATACTGGGAGCATGCTGCAGCCCAATAGCTTCTATGGGGCTTGTGCTGAAGGGCTCTGCTGGCCATGGACTGGTTGTCTCTGAGTCATACTGGGAGCAGCGTGCTGATAATGAGGTTATATAGGAGTGTCTGGCCCACCCTGGTGTACTGTGGATGTGCAATGCTGGCTTGGGCAGGGGAAGCGGTATACTGTGGGGAGCATCGTGGAAGACATGTTCCTGGAGCATGCTGAGAGCAGGTTGCTAAATGACAGGGCAATCCGCCCTGATTGTTTGCCACTGTGAGCTGGAGGGACTAAGTTTGGGGGTCGGAGGAGGGAAAAGGGAGAGCAGGCAGGGGCCTATAATCCTAACCCAGGGTTCGTGGTGGGGCCACCCGCTGCTGGTCCCAGGGCCTATCCAGTCCCCTCTCCCACTCCCCTCCTTGCCCCTCAGGTCATGGTCTCCCACCACCTTCCTGCATCTGGAACAAGAGGTGAGTCTGAGTGAATAATCCCCCAGGTTAGACATAGATCTTGGTGCTGCTCTGTGGGGTGGGTCTGGGCCGACTCAGCAGAGACGGGTGGGGGCTGGCCAGGCCCTGCCTGTATATAGAGACCTGTGAGCCTTGGAAGGGGCCAGCACCGCCTTCGCCGAGTTCTCTATTTGCCAAAACAAAGAAGAGATTAACAAAAATGAACAATAAATCAAAGTGTCTTCTAGCCAGAGAACAAAAAAAAGCCTTACTGGGAAAGCAGGGGATGGTGTAATGATGGGTGGGTGGATGGAAAGCGGCAGCAGGGAGAAAGAGGAGTGGCAGGGGGAGGGATGAGTGGATAATGGGCCTCGCAGGCAGGGAGGGACTGGGGAGCAAGAGTGTTGGGGGAAGGATGGGTGGGGTAGTGGGTGGGCAAGGGGTATGGACTGGTTGTGGGAGGTGGACAGAAAGCACCAGAAGCTCAGCAGTCTCTCTCGCCACATGCTTGCACACATACATGCCTGCATGTGTACATGTACACCCACTTGCACATGTCTGCATGCAGACACACATATGCACCTGTACATGCACACACACACACGTGCACACGTACAAAGTTCTGGGGAGTTTCTGATGCGGTGAGCACCCATGGCTGGGAGAGGTTTAAATTAATCTTTATTAATCCTAGGATGGGATGCAGTATTTCTCAAGATGCATAGATATGTACATGGCTCACCAGCCGCAGCCTCTGGCTGCACACACACAGGGTAGGGCACATCCCCTTCAGCAGCAGCACGTGTGCATCTCCCCACCACACAACTCAGAGTGTGCTCTTTCCTCCGGGGCAGGGAGAGGGGAGCAAGGACATGTACCACTCATGCCAAGACAGGCACCAGCGTAGGGGCAGTTCATTGTTAGCCAATGAAGCCCCAGGCCTGGGGGTTTCCCTCCATCCCCTCTGCCCCATGTACCCAGCTAGGGGGTACAGCTCTGCCCCAATGAAGTGCTCAGGGTGAGTTTCTGCAAGTGCAGGGTCCCTGACGCATAGCCCAGACAGGGTCATGTAGGGTCCGCAGGGGGTGGAGGAGGCACTTGGGGGAACATCCAGCACCGCGTGGGGTGAGAGAGAAGCTAGAGGGGCATGGGTGGAGATGGACAACTGGAGAAGGTGCAGGGTGATGGCCAGGTCAGCAGGTAAAAGGGAGATGGCTGAGGACACAGATTGACAGCTATACAGAGGGTTTTAAAACATGGACGGACAGATGGTGCACAGGTGCGGGGAACAGATGAACAGGCACAGTCCCACAGCAATCATCCCGGGGGGTGGAACAGGGCAATGCCTAGTTACCTGTAGGGGGCAGCCGCTGTCTGGGAGCAGTCCCTGCCCCCCCCCTTCCTGCATCTTCCCTCCTACCTCACCACATGCTCTGGCTCCCCCCTCCTCGTTTGGCCATGAGGGCAGCTCTACACCAGGCCCCTCCTTACCTGCCCCTCTGCTCTACCTCTCCGTCACAGTCTCTGTACCTGTCCTGTAGCCTCTTGCTTGCTCTCTTTTTCCCCATCCCACCCTGAGCTTCTGCTCCTGCCTCAGCTGCCCCCTGCAGGTGTCCTGGCAGGATTTGAACCCATGACCCTCTGTGCCCAGAGCCTTCCTGTCTTGAGCCACACAGCCCAGACACTTCCACAAATTGGCCACTGGAGGGAGCCCGTGAATCACTGGCTCCAGGCTGTGCCAGGCCCTGGTCCTTGCCCTGGCTGGGTAGGGGTAGGGGTAGAGGGGGCACCTTCCTGACACTAGCTCCCTGGCCAGGGAGCATCTACAGCTTGGGGCATGGACAGGGGTCTCACTGGATCAGCGGGGCTGAGCGATCGTTGGTCACCGTGTGCTTCAGCTTGACGTGTGCGAAGGGGTTAGTCCTGGGGGGAGAAAGCAGGAGATGTGGGGTAAGGGGGTTGCAAGGGATTGGGGGAGTGGCAGTGCGGGTGTCCTGACACTGGTGCCTGGGCAGCTGAACAGGGGAAGGGGGCTGAGTCCTGGGTCAGCTCCACCATTGGTGCCAAGATGGGCGGTGGGGAGGGATGGCAGAGAGGAGGACAGGGGGTAAAAGTCTTGGCAGTAGTGCCTAGTGCCAGGTCTAGGGGCAGGGGCTTGGAAAGGGGCCAGGGGAGAGAAGAGGGGGATCAGAGTCCTGCAGCTGGGGGGGGGGGGGGGGGGGGGGGGGAGTCCTAGCACTGGTGCCCTATAGTGTTGAGTCCTTCTGGAAAGGCTGGGAGGATGCATCCAGCCAGTGGGGAGGCAGCGGGGCTCACTGCTCTTACCTGGAGGGGGAGGAGTTTGGGCTCCCAAATTCGTTAGCTAACTGGAAAGAAGAAAGAAAGAATTTGATTAGTCTATGGTGGGGGGAGGGGTGCTGGGCTGGGCTGAGCTGGAGCTGCAACACCTGCACTCGCCACCAGGAGGCAGCAAGAGGCAGGGGGCCTGGAAATTGGGGATGGGGGGGTTGGGTCACAGGTCAGGCACACCAGTGCCACCACATGCCACCGGGGGGCAGCAGGCAGGGAATGGGGGTAGGGGTATGTTGGCAGGCAAGATCAGGCACTTGCAATGCCATCCTAGGCTGCCAGGGGGCAGCAGGCAGAGGTGCTGAGGTGGGGCAAAGGGTGATGTTGGGGTGGGGAGCAGGGCTCCACGTACCTGTGACAGGTCGGGGTTCATCATGCTGTAGGGGCGCTGGCGGAAGGTGCTGGTGCGGGGTGAGGGGATATAGGCCTGGGGGTCCCTGCTGCGGCCCCTCTCTGGGCTGGGGGCTGAGTTCCCTAATTTATCAAGGTTCCCTGTGCTGCTACTGTTGAGTTTGCTCAGTGGGAAACTAGGGGAGAGAGAGAGAGAGAAGAGGGGTTTCCAGGGAGCCTCTGTATCCCAGCCTGCTCCCCCACAAACCCGAGCCTCTCCCCTCCCCCCCCCCATCACCAAACTGCTCCACCCCTGCCCCATGCCAGCCCCCAGGCCTCCGCACCCCACCCCCAGCTCCATCCCTGTTTCCCACCTAATCGGCACCCAGCTCAGCACTAACCTGCCCCCTTCTGCCCTCCATCCACAGCCCTGCTCACCTGCCGTGGGGTTTCTCAGGGGTCTCAGATAAGGCGAGGGGCCGGGTATAAGAGAAGGGAAACCAGCCTTTCCTGTGGAGAAAGAGGTCAGCAGGAGGCGGCATCCATCAAGACCTCCCCCCACCCCAATGGAGGCCGGCCACAGCCCCAGCCCAGTGGGACCAATGGTTGAGGGTCTCCGTTGCCTCTGGCCCTGTCCACGGGAGTTGGGACCCTTGGCCCAGGGACACTGTACAGACAGGGACAGAGTGGATCCAACTGCCTGGGTTCTGCCCAGCCACGGTGGACTGGGGTTGGGGGGCTGGTATCAGGTGGCACCCACTGATAGCAGGGCCCCAGACTCACACCTCCAAGACTTCACTCTTCCAATGCCCCCAGATTGCCCTCTGTAATGGTTGGACATGGCATCCATGTGGGATGACTGCACCTGACATCCCCAGACCCCCACCCTTGTCCCGCAGCGCTCACATCTGGGTGGCCTCATTCTCTCCATAGTGCCAACCGTCCCGCGCCTCTGTCACCAGCAGGGCGATGATGTCCCCTTCCTGGAAGTTGAGCAGGGTGCTGTTCTCACCGGCTGAATGGGAGAACAGAGCCTGGACGCGGCGCCTCTCAGCCTGGGCGGGCAGCACTGACAGGGGCCCGATCCGCGGCAGGGTCTTGTTCTCAGCTGTGGGGGAAAGGAGGGTGGGGACAGTGGAGGGCTGAGGGGAGATGGAACTGGAGGGGCCCCCTGGAGGGCTCAGGGCAGGGACCCATGGGTGATATCCGACTCCTGAGGGAGGAGCAAGAAGTCAGTCTCCCCCTTCCCCCCCTAACTAATCCCATCTCATTCCCTGCCACGCAACTCCAGGATATGAGATCCAGAGCAAGTTCTGGAATTGGTTTAATGTGAGGAGGATGCCTGAGCCTGGGGAAGGGAGGAAATAGGGCCAGGCACCTCCTCTGAAATGGAGCGGTCCTTCCTACCAGGTCCCCCACTGAGCCACAAAGAGGGCCTGATGTGGGGAATGGGGGCCTATGGATGGGGGAGGGTTGCAGGGCTGCACTGTTTGAGATGGGTTTGTTGCCTCAGCACAACACTCCCCGCTACCCCTGCCCCACTCCACCACCCCCATTCATATTGCTCTGGGCTTGGCTGGGCTGGCAAGGGGCTGTGGGTCAGGAGTGAGGCAGGGTGGGGGGGGAGCCCAGGGTTGGGCTGGCAGCGATAGAGGGGGAGGTCAAATACTTACCCAGTGTGGCGAGGCGGGTCTCTGTGGAGGCCTTCCGTGGCATGGGCAGGGTACAGGAGTAGCTGTCGCTGGCTTTGGGCAGCAGTGGGGTCTGGTCAGCCACGGGCTGGGCAGGCTGTGGGGACAGCAGGCCAGGCATGGTGGGGACAGGCTCACTGGGGGGTGGGTGCCCCATGTCACGGGAGCCCCGGGTGCGGTGCGAGTCCCCATTGGGGAGGGGAGCCACTTCCTGCACTGAGGCACTCTGTGGAGGGAAAAAGGCATAAGAGGGGGCACTCTGCATGCCGGGGTGAGACCCAGGCATCTGGGCCACTGCCCTGGGGGCTCTGCTCTTAAGAGAACAGATGCAGGAGCCCAGGCAGTACTTCCCACTGGAGCTCACTGCCCTGCTATCTCCCGCAGGCACAGACGTACATGGTTGAGGGCCAGGCCCCCGCCCCCCAGCAGAGGTGCCAGCTCGGGGGGCACCTCCAGGGGCTTGGCAGCAGGCAGCGGTTCAGAGATGGTGGGTGCAGTGGGGCTGTTGGCTGTCTGCTTCACCAGGGCCAGGGCGCGCTCGGGCAGGCGTGTGGGCTGCGTGCAGGACTGCTGCCAGGCAGGGAGCTTGGTACCCAAAAGCTCCTTCACCTGGGGGGAGACCAGAAAGGGGTGAGGTGGGAGAGGCAAGGGGCCTGCACTGCCCCCCTGTGCCCACTAGGATACCACCCGCCCCATGGAGCCCACACTCTCCCTACCCTCTTTACTGCACTTGGTGCCCACCAAAGGGAGACCCCCAAAAACTCATCCCCACCCTACAGGGTTTGTCCTATACCCCACCCAAAGTAGGGTCTGGGTCACCCCTTGCCCCTACCCAGGTCTTCTTCCCACACTGTGGGTTCCCACTGCCCCCCTCATGGATCCCTCACAGGGTGGAACAAGACAGCATGGGGGAGAGGGGAGCCCCCTTCCAGTATCCTTCCTCCCTGTGAGGAAGAGAGGGGACTATTTTACTTTGTATCACTGCACCTTGCAAGGACAACCCTCACAGATGGGAGGAGATGGGGTCACTGTGGGGTGCAGGAACATGAAGTGGCTCCTCTCTGTACTGGGTGGAGGGATACGGGGTAAAAGTCCTCTCCTCCACTGCTCCAGCATGGAGGCAGTAAGGCATGTACCCTCCCTCTCCCTTCTGCCCAATGCAGGGAAGAAGGCCACATAATAGAAGGATAAAAGATGTGTAGCACTCTCACTAAGATTGCAGAGGGATCCCATAGGATGGAGGGATATGGGGGGGGGGGGGGGGGAATGCTGCTTCTCTCACTAGCTGGCAGAGGGATCTGGTAGGATGAAGAGATCCTTGGTGGAAGGGTGTTGGATGTTCAGCTCCATTTACTCCTGCTCGGTAGAAGGTGGAGGGATCCCATGGGTCAGAGGCATCCCACTAGTGGGACTGGAGGGATACATGACAGAGGGCTATGGAGCATGCAGCTGCCTGCACTGGAGAGATCCAGTCTCACCCTGGCATGGTAGGCACTGAAGTGTTTGGAGATGGTGCACTGGCGGTCAACCAGGAAGGAGTACCGACGGCGCTCCTCGGTCAGGGCTGCCTTGTATCCCTCTGCCACAAAGCGGTCCAGCTCACTCTGCTTTGTGCTCATCACCTCCACATACTGAAGGGGAGAGAAAATAGTCCTGAGGTGGTGTCAGCTTGAGTGTATGTCTGTTGAGGGCAGCACCACCCCAGTATCAGACCCTGTCACTTCACAGCTGGGACTTCATACCAAGTCTGCATCACATCCTATATAAATGGGTCACCAGCCCCTAAATGGTTGCTCCTTTTAAGATCCCGACCCACATCTGGAGTCACCACCCATACCCCAAATAACTCTATCAGGTCACAAACAGTCACCCCATATCAGACACTTGCTCCCTATTATATTTTTGGTTCCTTGGATCAGAACCTAGTACCCCCCATCAGAATCCAGTCACCCCAGATTGGACCCCAACAGCAGGATCCAGCAAGGGAAGGGTTACCCACATCCCCCTCTTAGCTCCCCCCCACATTCTCCAACCCCCACCCCCTCGGCCTCTAAAACAGAGGCCGTGATCCCGAAGTAATGGTTGTCTCAGCAACGGGGCCGACAAAGGGGCCTTTCTGGAGCCAAGGTGGGGGTTTGTGGGGGGAGCGGGTGCCTGACATTTTAATGAGGAGGGGGAAGGGAGCGGAGGGCAGGGGACCCCTTGGCACACTGGGGAGGGCAGGGTGGAGGGCTGCTGGATGGTGGTGCAGTGGGAAAGTCACTTTCCAGACCCCCACAGGTTTTGCATTGTCAATGCCCTGCACACACTTGAAGTGTGTGCATGTGCGTGCATGCGTATTGGGACAGACAGTGTGCATGTATGTGTATCTGTACGTTTTTCAGTCCTTCTGGGTGTCATTCTTTGCATGACTGTCTGTCTGAGTGCGTCTGTCTGTCTGAATTAGAACAGGATGTGTGTGCATCCGTTAGTCTCTGGCTGTTAGTTCGTATGCGTGTCATTCTGGGCATGTCTGTCTGTCTGAGTCTGTCTGTCAGGACAGGAGGTATGTCATCCATCAGTGCCTGTCAGTTTTGTGTGTCATTCTATGTGGGCTTGTCTGAGCATCTCTGTCTGGGCTGGGATTGGACACACGCACATCTCTGTCTGTGGTTGTTTCTCTGCATGTCATTCTGGGTATATTTTGAGTTGCGGTGTGCGTGTGCATCTATCAGTACTGGAAACCTGTGTGTGAGTGTCACTCAGTGTTGGAACAGGATGCCTGTGTGTGTGTCCATCTGTCTGCATCAAAACCTGTGTCACTCTGATGTGTACTGGGGCAGTGTTTGTGTGTGTATGTGTCTGCTCATCCCTGGTGTACAAAAAGACCCGGTATGTATGCATGCGTTTGCACTGTGACAAGATCCATGTGTGTCTGTGTTGGTTTCAGTGTGTCATTGCGTGGGTGGGTCAGGTCATGGGACTTGTGCTTGAGTCCATCTGTCCCCCAGGGACCCAAAGCACCGCTGTCTGTGCTGTGTGTCCGTTGGCATGTGTCTGTGTGGCCATCCCTTGTGGCCCTATAGCCCCTTGGCTGGAATTAGGGTTCTATGCACAAGAGCTCACAAGTGGCAGACCCCCACCCCAAAAATCTTTAACCCCTCAGAGACACTCCTTAGTGCCCAGGATGACAGCAAGACCAGTCTCTTATAGCAAGTGGTTGCCATGGGGCAGAAGCTGGCTGTGGTGTGGAGTTCCTTGCTGTCCTATCCCTAGCAGGGGCATTACTGGCAGGACAGCAGGCTGTGAGGGACCTCTGGGGCACTCCAGCCCCAATATTGATTACCGTGGGAGGCCATGGGGCAGGAATACTGGCTGTGAGGGGAGCTCCCAGCTCCTTCAAACCTTCAAACTCTTCTGTAGGCCCTTGATACTGACATCGTGCCAGGAAGGCTCTATCTGGAGTTTCTGGCCGGATATGTGTGTGTGTGGAGGGGGGGGTTGGGTGGGGTGAGTTCACTCTCCTGTGGGAGCTCGGCAATCCCATTGTATTCCAGAGTTTTTTCCCTCTCAGCCAGGGCCTCCTAAGGGGGAATGCACAGCACAAGGGATTCCCTTGGGTGTTCCCCCATGGCACTTTCTACCACATGCATCCTGCTGCCCTGCCCTCCCCACCCCACCCCTCACCTGCACCTCACGATCTCCGTATTTCTGGGGGTTCTTGCTGCTCTGGCACTTCTTGCGTAGTTTCTTCAGCTCAGCCTGGCACTTCTCTATGGCCTCTGCCTTGGCGCGGTGCTCGCTCTGGTACTTCTTTAGCGTGGCCTGAGGGGTGGAACCACAGAGTGGGCTCAGCTCCTCTGGAAAGCCCTTGCAGCTGTAAGCAGGGACTGCTCCCACCTTCAGCCAGGCCTGAGCATCAGCTCGCCCCACAGTGGGGGGGACCCAGCACAGCAAGGGGACCTGATCTCAATCACTGTGTGCTGCCCAGATCCAAAGCCACAAGAAGACCCTGTTCCTGAGCAGAGAGGCCTGGTCACTGCCTGGTGCCCCACAGTGCTCCCCCACCGCAGTACCATGGCTGGCACCGTGGCTGAGGGAGCTACAGTCTGGGCCTCTAGGGGCTGATTTAGCACGCGCACAGTATATAACCAGCCCAGCCCAGGAGACCTATGCCTAGCTCCAGGGTATTTCTCCAACTGTAATGCATCTGTAATACAAACACCGCCACCAACATTTCTGAGGATGCCTCTAGTACTCATGGTCAGAGCTTGTTGGGTTTTGGGAGGACCCAGAAACATGAGGAAAGGAATAAGGGACCCCCAATGCTTTGTGGCCAGGCCAGCAAAGTGATAGCCTCTTCAACAGTATTCTACATCAAGGATCTAGCTGAAGGCAGAAATCAATGGCTTCTCCCAGACATGGACCTGATGCAGGGTGATGTGTCTGCTTCTTTTACCCAAGGGCAGCTTTTTTGCCAAAGAGCACAAAAGAAGAGGATAACTGGGGGAAGAAGAACCAGGCAGGGCAGAGAGACCCTGCCATGGGCAGAACAGGGTAGGTCCTGACATGGGAGAGAGGTTAGGGAGGGCCAAGAGAGGACCTGCCATGGGGAGAGAGGGTGCTGGGTGGTGAAATAAGATAGATGGGGAAGGGCCCCCCTGGGAGGTGAAGGGGAGAAGTGTATGGAGGGTATCAGAAGGCCCAGTGGGTGAAGTGCACCTTGTGGCCAACCAAGGGTGAAGCCCTCAGACACTGATGAGAAATGGGAAGGAAGAAAGAAAAGAGGATGTGGGAAGAAGCAGAGGGATGAGGGAAGAGTTGGGGCTTGACAGACGGATGCTGGTAGATAAGTGAGAAGGGATGGCTGAAGGGAAGTTGGATCGGGGGCTGCATGGAGGGCATGCTCACCGTCAGGTACTTGATGTCCAGCTCCAATTTATGCTCCAGCTGGGACAGCAGCTCCGAGTGGAAAAGCTTCAACTGAGACCAACCCATGGAGACAGAGTGAGAGTGTAAGACAGGGTCCCATCTACAGCTCATCCCCACACTACCTGGCTCTGAGAGCATCCCCAGACAAGTCCCTGCAGCTTGGCTACAAATCTTAGGGCTGCACGTCAGCAGAAGTGTGATGGGTAAGCAGCACCCACAGTACACTTGGGTATCACCATCCAGACCTTGCTGCCTTAGTGGAGTGCTCCTCACATAGTGCATGGGGGCAATGCCAGGCCACGCACGATGCTCTGGGGCATGGCCATGCCATCCTGGCAATACTCCCATGATGTACTGGAGCATGGCCGGCCATGGTAATTTGACAAAGATGCCACAATGCACTGGGGCATTGCTATGCTTCCTTTCCACAATGCACTGGGGCACCACTAAGCCTCCCTCTCTGCATTCTCAGACCTCCCCTCCCACACTGCGCAGTGGGAGGCAGAGGGGACAACAGTACTCACAGTTTCCTCCAGCTGAACCTGGATCTGGCGATGCACCTCAGCCATCTGGAAAAGGGTGTCACCTGCAGGATGGAGAGACAAGGAGGGGGCTTTAATCTGTTCCATGATCCCTGGGTGGGTGAAGAGGCCTATTGAGTGCGATCCCAGCCAGATGGGATTATCAGTACCCAGTTAATCTCCCAGGCTATTAGCCACATCTTCCCCTCCCCCACCAAGACAGGGTCCCAGCCATGCCCACACATACCAGCTCACCATCCACCAATGTGCTTGTCTGATGGACACAAGCATCATATGCACAAGCACTTTTGGGCACATATAGCACATACATGGAGGCACACCACACACTTCACATACACAGCTCCCTGACATGATATGCACGTATGTTCCCTTGACATACACTCACCTTGTATGTATGTGGAGTTGCCCCCCCTCCCCATGTCTTCCAATGCATTGTGGTTTTCCCATGACACACACCTGGCACATGTGAGGACTCCTCGTGCCCCTCCTCCCCCACCTGGTACACACACAGCTTTACATACCTAAGAGACTCAACTTCCAGCTCACATTCTGCACTAGCAGGTACATCCTTCAAGGTTGTGCCACTCTGCTCTCACACATACCTCTCACTATTTGCAGGCTTCCCACAAACTCTCACTAGGCAGGCAGAGTTCACACACAGACCTTCTGCAGCATATGCTCACAACCAAACACACAGAGCTCTCACACAACTACACAATCTCCATTTCCACATGCACACTACCCAAGAATTCCCCCAAGCCTCCACCTGCTACTACCCTCACACTCCAATGCCACTTCACACTTGACATACACCTCTCACACAGATTCACACTTTACACAAATTTATTCACATGCTGATGTAAACAAACCTGTGTGTGAATATAGCACACACATACAGGCTACACTGTGCACCCTCCACTTGTGTATCCTCATGATTTGTACACCCAGGCGCACACGCACACAGGTTCTCATCCTATATAGCCACACTGTAAACATTTCCAAATTTCCTCACTCACTCTCACGATCTACATGCCTCTCCCCTCCTCCTCCCCACACACACACTCACAGTTTCCACATATCACACCTGGGTCTACCACCTCACAACATACACACATAAGACACTCACCTCGTTCACTCAGTTTGCACACACTGCCTCACGATGTACCTTCACACGCATGCTCATGCCCACAATTCTCTCTCGCAACTTGGATGCAAACCCATCAACTTCCCCTTTCACACACAGTTTGTACACACAACCCACAGATGCTCTCCATCTCTGTTGGGGGCCCATTCACCCACTCCCATCATGCTCCCTCCCCAAGAGAAGGCATACTAGGGACAAGGTCCCTCCCTCAGGGCTCCGACTCTGTCCCTCCACCCTCAGGCAGTCCTGCCTTTGCCTCTCAATCTGCCCCACCTTGGCTCTCAGCCCCTGCCCATCAGTCGGGATCTGGACCAGGGAAGTCGAGTAGGGAGTGGGAAAGCCTGGTGAGGCAGATCTCAGGGAAGAGAAGGGTTAAAACTGGATTTCCACCCCGCCCCTCAATCTTGGATGGGGGGCAGTTGCTAAGTGAGCAGGGAGGGGGCAGGGGGGCATGTCTGAGCCTTGACTTATGCTTGGGAATGCTTGGGGTGGGCTGGGGGAAATTCAGCTGGAGACACAGCCCCCTTTCCTCCCTCCTCCCCCAATCAATCGTCCCTGCCAGCACAGGCCAAGCCAGGGGGTGGGGGCCGGAAACCCGGGCTCACATCAGGAAAACAGCATCTTCCTGCAGCAGGAAACCCCCAGCACGAAGACCTGGAGCCCAGTAGGGAGAGAGAAGAACAGGTTGGATGGGCCTGCGGGCCTAACCCAGAGGGCTGGATGGACCCTGCAGCTGATCTGGAGCTGGGAGGGAGTGGAATATCGAAGCACATGGGCCCAAGGGCCTGGTCCACACCCAATACCCCCTCCTGACTACTGTGAGAGGCTGTCACCTACCGAGCTCCTTGGATCCTTGGCTATCACTGGCCAACTCCCCCAGCTTCACCAGGGCATCAAAATAGCCCTTAGCTGCGACCGTCACCCCTGCAGGGGGAGAGATGTGTCAGGTGACAGACAGAGTCTGTCCCCTCCGAGGATGTCAGCCTCTGGTTGGGGGCACTGGCTGGCTCGAGGTGTGGAGACAAGGAAAGCAGGGGTAACCTGAGAGCGCTTTCTGGTAACTCTTTCCCATTGTGACGAAGCTCCTTAGGCTGGGGTTGAACTGGTCCAGGATCACCTGCCCCAAGCAGCAAAAGGGAGACTATTAATCTCATAGCATAGGTCAGGGCTATGATGCAACCATTGGGGTGTGTCGGGAACCGTCTAAAGTAGGGGTGGGGTGCCTGGCTTTGCATAATGTCACACCAAAGTATCTTGGTGTGTAGTCATTGTTCCCAGGAGTGATGCTGTGCCGAGATCTACTGCTCTTTTGCCCCCAGTCCCTAGCAGGCACAGACAGACCCAGCTGTGGGGGGTCTCTGCACCAGGCCTGGTCCCAGTGACCCGGCTAGCAGGAAGGGCCTCAGGTCTGACCCTTAGGGTGCTGGGCACTACTGGCTGAAGCCCGTCAGAGGGTGGTACATAGGGGGAAGCAGTGCCAGCTCAAGTACATTGCCTGCCTAAATGCACTGCCATGTCAGGGATACCGGGTTGGTGGGGAAGAACCCAAGAAGAGCATCCCTGAAGAAAGCAGCCAGGATGCCTGGATTTTCTCTTAGCTTTGGGAGGGGAGTGGGGTCTTAGTGGGTTAGAGCAGGGCACTTAAGTGCCTGGATGCTAGGTTCCTTCCCCTTAGGACAGTATCAGATGGGAAAGCTCTTGTGTCTAAACCAGGGTTAAACCAGCCTCAGGACTGGTGCAGTGCAGACGGGATGGGGAAAGCTAGGTTGAATCACCCTCTGCTAAACAGCCATGACTCCCTTATATCCCACCAAAAGCGCAGTGCTCCTGGAAGACCCTACAATAACAGTACAGCAGGCCCAACTCAAAGCTCACCATGTTGATCAAGGAGACAGTCATGGGGCAGTAAGCCATTACCTACAGTGTCACCCACGGGGGCCACAGGATTGTGTGGACAGGGACAGGACAGCTCTGGGGATGCATGAAGGAATGTATGGGGAATCACAGAAAGACAGAGGGGACATTGGGGTAGGGAAGAGATGGAGGCAGACAGACAGAGGTGGTGTGTGGGGGTGGATGGTTCATAGAGGTGTTGTGGAGGGATGGAGGGAGAGATACATACAGTGTATATCATGAAACCACTGAGCCCTTTGAGGTGGGGTAGGGGTGTGTCTAAGTCACTCCCTTGCTGGGGCTGTTCTCTGCCACCTCAGCACCCCTGGGGAGAGCCAAGGAAGGGCCTGCCCAGCACAGACTGATCTTTCTTAGCTCCTGGAGGCTGTTTCCTTGGGAACGGTTTAGCCTTGCAAAGGAATCTAATCTGGCCAGAAACTGCAGCCCGGCCTGGTCTAATTCCCCAGCCCTGGGTCAGATGAGAGTGTTGAGGCAGGGCTGGCGTGGGGGGTCATTTAAAGAGGAAGTAACCAGAGCCCACAGACCAGGTTGGGAAAGGTAAGGGATTGCTTCAAAGGGACTGGGAAGGGGCAGTGCACAGCAGAAAGATAGCAAAAGCCTTCTCATGAATAGGTGGGTAGCAGCCTCCCACCCAGGAAAATCTGGGCAGAGGAGAGGCATATAGACAGATAGAGTGGGTGTGTGGAGACTGATGGATAGATGGATGGATACATTGGGATGGTTGGCAGATAGATTTGGGAATAGACAAATGGATGGATGCATGGACAGATATGTTTAGGGATGGACAGACCTAGAGATGTGGAGATGGGTGGGGAAAGGGAGGGAGAAACAGGGGGTTTGGAGATGGGTAGAGACATAGGAGGAGACATTTTGGGATACAGAGATAGACAGATCTAGGGGTGGCTGGATGAGGAGGCCAGAAGCTCCCTTCCTCCCTGAGAACAACTCTAACCCAAATAGCCCTCAGTGGCACAAGCCAAGCCTGTGAAGCATGTATCCCCCCAGAAGAACTGCGCTGCACCCACCGCACCCCAAGAGGGTATGGCCTTGAGGGCACAGCAATGCCCCCAGCTCCTAGCGGGAGAGCCACCCACATGCCACATAGGCATCTTCACTCCAGCCGCTGCTTCCCTCCCTCCAAAACTTCATATTCCTGCAAGGGGAACATCAGTCACATCCTGCCACATTCAGACCAGAAGACACCTCCAGTGCCTATGCCAGCCCCCAGGGGTGCTGGTGCCTGGCCTGGGACCCTCACCCACCCTGGCTCACAGCCCACATGGCTGGCACCCACCATGCCATGGGGAGGGGAGTCAAGGGGACCAGTGTCCATGCCAGCTGGTGGGAGCGCAACCTCTGATCTGTCCCAACAGCATGACCAAAACTTGTCAGGTAAGTACCCAGGACCCACCCCCCAGGAGCCTCTGACCCCCAATCCCCTCCGCCCAGAGCCAGCTCATGGGGCTCATTGTCACCACCTCTTCCCCTGGGGAATCAGCCTCAGCTGGAGGTGGTGTCCTGATTCGAGTGTCAGAAGCCTCAAGAAGCTCCCCAGTACTCAGCGTGACTCCACAGCAGTCTGGGGTAACTCACCACCACCCACCAACTCCCCACACATGCACATCCCTCAGCCTTCCCTTGGTGTGGGTAGAAAACAACAGCCTCAACAGCAAAGAAAGGGAAAACGAGGGCCCATCTTTCTGTCTGGCAAACTGACATCTCTCTATCCACCCCCCACATACTGTCACCCATCCATCTCTCCGCACAAGCACCCACCCATACACTGCCACCCCCCATCTGTCCCCACACATACCGGGCTGCCACCCGTCACTCCATTCCCCCCCCCCATAACTGACCATCCACCCCACGTACACCTTGCCATCTACCAACAGTCCCTGAAAACCCCCTTTCTCTCTTCCTCCCCCACCCATTCCCCTGCCTACCCAACACCCCACCCATCCCATGCTCAACCTCACCCATCCCCACATGTACCTGCTCACCAGCTCTCTCTCCCTACAGACCTTCCCAGCCACCCACCTGTCCATGCATCTGTCCATCCTCACACACGCCCTTCGCTCCACTGCTAATCCCCACACATGCCCAATAACCCGGCCCCACATGCACACCTGCACTCACCTGTGCCCCTGCCTGTCCCCTCACACCCTGCCAACTCCCATCCATCCATCCCCAGGCCCTCCCCACTATCTAACTCTGTCCATCCATCGTCCACCTCTACTCACCTCCATCCATCCACTCACCCTTACTCACCTCCATCTACCCATCCATCCACCCACACACACACTCCCCAGCCAGCCACTCACCCTTACTCCCCTCCGGCTATCCTATCTCATCTCCACCCCACCCCACCCCACCACGGGGCAGACAGGTTCCCCCTTCTCATCCCTTCCCTCCAACAAAGGGCGCGGGAGACGGCGGGGTGGGCGGGGAAGGGCAGCGGCGCGGGGGGACCGGACGGGCAGGGGGGGCGCGCGGGGCGGCCGAGGCGAGGCGGTGGCGGTGGCGGGGTCCGCCCGGCCTCACCCGGTAGACACTCTCCGTGAGCCGGTTCACCTCGTCCGAGCGGGACATGGTGGCGAGGCCGGGCCAGGCCGGGCAGAGCGGACGGTCCGCGGCGCGGCGCGGCGCTGCCCCGCGAGCTGGCAGGGCGGGGGGGGCGGGGCCGTAGGGCGGGAGCTGGGGGGTGGGGCCCAAACAAATCACTTTCCAAAGCTCCGGCATGAAAAGAAACTTCCAGCCAATCAGGAAGCCGCTCCGACCCCCTTTCCAATTCACCCGTGTTCTATTAGCAAAAAGGGGCGGAGCCTCATTGGCTCATCTCCATATTTAAAGACGCCGGAGTAGATGCATTGCGCCCTTTTCCTTTAAATGTTTTCCATCCGCGGCTACAGCTGGAGCCGGTTAGCGCGAGGGAGCGGGGATCGCGGCGCTGCCCATCGCTCCTGATTCACGTGGGGCTAGCGACGGGTTCACAGCCCGGGGCGGGTGGGGCTTGTTGGACGTCGTCGCACTATTGCCCCGATGGTGGGGTGCTGTTCTCGCTGCCCCCTTAGTAGCTTGCTGGTGATCGGAGATGGCCCCAGAGGGCAGGAAATTCAGCCGACGCTAGGAGAGATTAGTGGGTCCAGCAGGGATGAGGATATTGTTGTTATTATTATTATCGTCATCATCGTCAATAATTGTAACAATAATGATACTAGACATAAATAATAGTAATACTGATCGCTAGTTATGATAGTAATAGATAATAATAGATCATAGTAATAATAATAGTATATAGCGAGAGCAATAGTAACAGAGGATAATAATAATAGTAACAGCAATAGATAGTAATAGATAATAATGGACAATATATGGCATCCGTTCATCAGTGAGTGATGGTGGATATTGCAGCTATTCAGACAATCACAGATAATAATAGCGCATAAATAATAACAGTAATTGATAGCAACAGGAATGGTAGCAACAATAGATAACAGTAATAATAACAATAGTAATGGTAATAAATAGGAATAATAGTGATAGATAATACATAGTAGAATAGTAGTAATAAGTAGCAATAGTAATATACAATAGTAATAGATTATAGTAATATTGGTAATAGTAGCAATGTAATAGGCAGTGATAGAAACAGATAATAACTGTAGTAACGGCAATGCTGGCCATGCAGTACGGTCATAATATCCCTGGGTGCCGGCGCGGGGGCTGCTGTCCCGGTCATGAACTTAGGACGGAGGCAGGAGCAGCCTTGCTAGAGGTTTCCCTGCCATTATGCTCCCCCACCCCCTCGTCCTAAATTCGGCGAGGGGCAGCTGCGGGCCGGGCTCCAGGGCTCCGCTGGCCGCCTCCCGTCCGCCCCGAGCCCCGGAGGAGCTTGTTGCTGCCCGCGCCAGGAGGTGTCTGGAAGCCCGCGGCAAAGCGGGTTATTCTTCCGCGCGTTTCCTGGCCAGACAGTTCCGTGTGCGCCTGCCAGCGCCTTCCCGAGGCTCCGGGGGCTCCAGGCCACAGGGAAGGGCGGGACCTGGCGGGGACGCTGTCCTAGCTGAGTACTGATGTCTGTGTCCATGTAGCATCGCAATGTATTGCTGAGGGGTGCGACAGCAGAGCGGGCACCGGCAGGGCGTTGGGGCAGGGGGCTGCGGGCGGGAGTGAGGGGCACCGGCGAAGCTAGAGGGCAGCCCCGAGTGCAGGCGCCTCCCCGCCCCCGCCCGCGGGGCCGGCTGCAACTTGTGCGCGACGTGCTGGCAGCCTCCACGCTCCCCCCGTCCCGCAGACTGGGCCCCTGGGCCCCGCGTTGGCAGCGCCTCCCCCGGGCTGGCTGGGCTCCCAGACACGTCGGCCCTGGAGCCGGACCGCAGCGCCGCGTTCCCACGGGCCCGGGGCCAGGCCTCCTGCGGGGCCGCAGCGGGGGCTCGAACCTGGGCTCTGCGGCGGGGCCGGGCCGCCGCCTGCCGCCTGCCGCCTGCCCTGGGCCTCGCAGCCGCGGCCCAGGCAGCCCAGCCCAGCCCAGCCCCGCGGGGGCTGCACTGCCCGCGATGTGCCTGGCAGTGCCCCCTGGCGGCAGCCCCGGGCTGCACCGGGGGTTTCACCTCCACTCAAAACTATTCTTGCGCGACTCAGCGCGAGCCGCCTCCGGGCGAGGAAGCGCTGCGGTCGGAGCAGCCCCGGCAGGTAGGAGCCAGCCCAGCCGGGCAGGGGTCGGGGGCCCGCGGGCGGGCTGCAGCTGGGCTCCCCTTGCCCTGAGGCGCCCAGGGCCCTGGGGTGTGGGAGCCGGGGGGAGGGAGGGCTGCCCGCAGCTGGTTTCGTTTTTGCCTCTGGGGAGGAGGAAGCTGCTGCTTTGCTACGGGGTTTGGGGGCCGTCTGGGATGTCCTGCCGTGGCCTACAGGTGCGGATCCCGGCGCCAGGACGTCCCCCCAGCCCTGCTGCTGCTCTCAGGCTGGCTGCACTCGCAGTGCTGGGACCCCAGTGGCTTCCCACAGTGCCCCACAAGCACCAGGCCCAGATCTCTGCTCAGACAGCACCCCCCCCCAAACCCCACAGAGATAGTCCCCCCAACACATGCAGCCTCCCCACACAGACAGCCCCCCTCACATAGAGCAGAACCCCCAGGTCCCTGTGGCACCTACAGCTCCTCCTCAAAGTCCCCTCACAGCTGGCCCCCATCCCTCGCACAGCCCTCCTCAGCTGCAGCCTGCCCCACGGACCCCCTCTCCTCCTCACAACCGCCCTCCCCACACTGAACTCCCTGGCCCCTCCAACAACTACCCCCATGCACCTCTCTCCCTCTCCAGCCAGCCCCTCTGAGCACACATGTGCGCACATGACGGTTCTCATGCAGCCCCATCAGTGCCCCTCTCTGCACGCAGAGCCCAGATCCCGGTGTCTGTGGCTGGAG
The DNA here is from genome assembly GCF_030867095.1 of Alligator mississippiensis. Taxonomy (NCBI): domain Eukaryota; kingdom Metazoa; phylum Chordata; order Crocodylia; family Alligatoridae; genus Alligator; species Alligator mississippiensis. The sequence goes on from NC_081828.1 coordinate 38,785,190, forward strand.
TGGGGGGCGGCCAGTGCTCAGGTGAAGTGGGGTGGGCTGTAATGTTGGGGCTGGGCATGGGGCTGAGGCCCAGCAACCCACTGTACATATGGGGCCAGTCTGTAGGGCTGGATGGGGGCTGGCATCCCCTGGAGGGAAAAGGGCTTTGCTGCTTCCCCACCCTCCAGTGCTCCCCCCTCCCCGGGACTGGCAGTGCTTAGCTTTGACCTAACCTAGTGCCAGTCATTAACTGGGCGCGATTGGAACCTTCTTGTGCAATGACTGTTATTTCAACACTGCCAAAGAGGAAGTGATGATGGGAAGTGACTGGTTTCATAAAGGGCACAGTAAGATGGGGAGGAGGAAGGGACGGAACTGGGAGCCAGGACTCCTGACCTCCATCGCCAGCTCTGGGAGAGGAGCAGGGACTCCTGCTGTGATGCACCAGAACCCACTCTCTTCCTGGAGATGGGAGAGAGAGAACCTAGGAGTTCTGGCTCCCCCGACCCCCTGCCTCCCACCTTGCTCTAAACCACTAGTGACTGGACTTTGATTTGCTTTGTCCTTGCAGGGTTCTCTGAGCTAGGCTTGGCCGTGTCAGCCTTTAATTGCCTCAGCAACGAGCAGAAGACTCCTGCAGCCCCACTAAGAAGATTTTGCCCAGCATAAAAGGATTTTCCCAGGTTTTCCTTTTCTGCAAGTCCTGCTTGAACCACCAATCACTGAAGCAGGGGAGAAGCAAAGGCAGAAGCCCCCCTCCTCCCTCCCAGTGGCCGCTGACCTGTGTAGCTGGGGAGGTCTAGACTAGTGGTTTTCAACCTTTTTTCATTTGTGGACCCCTAAAACATTTTGAATGGAGGTGCGGACCCCTTTGAACTCTAAGTGTGGGTGTTCACCTCCTTTTGATTGATCATAGTCATCTTTCGCAGACTCTTTAGACATACTCCGCGGAACCCTAGGGGTCCACAGACCACAGGTTGAAATCCCCTGGTCTAGACAGTAGGGGGCAACAGTGTGTGTGTGCACTGGTTTGTGTGCATTGTGGAAGTGGAGACAACCTCCCCGCACCCATACATACACACTGTAGGGAATTTTGCTGGTAGACACCCATATCCTCCTCCCCACTCATACACATACACACATGCCCTGTAGGGGATTTTGTGTGTGGAAGCACACCCATGCACCAGACACAAGGGGACAGTGCCTTATCACAGAACAGAGGACTGTGCAAGCACACACACTGATTGTAGACAGTTGTGGATTTGCACCATGTCCATGCACATGGGGTAGGCAGGGGTATACACCATACAGAGAAATACACACATTCACACAGAGTAGGGGCTGAAGCATGTGTGCACATGATTGGGGTTATAAACACATACAGTAGGTGGTTGTGTATGCACACACATGCAAGCAGATGGTAGAGGATGTGTGCATGTCTACACGCAGTAGGAGATTGCACACATAGCAAAGGATGTGTGCACACATATGCCAACAGTAGGGGTTGTGCATATACACACATGTCCACACACACAAAGGCACACGCATCCATTGACCCCGCTATGATCCCTCCTTACTGTCATCCCTTTCCCATTGCCCGATGGCTCTTCCTGGCTGCCTGTGTCCAGGGCGCTGGGGCCTATGGCTTTGCCCACTGTTCCCTGTCATTTGAACAGCCAGACTATGCCAGTTGCATGGGGCGTGGTATCGTCCAGCTGAGCCAGGCCATTGCTTCCCTGCCCAACACCACCAAGTGGATCAATGCCTCCCAGAATGCCCTGCAAGTGCTGAACTTTAGCACCTTCACCCACCTTCCCCACCTCCAGGAGCTGCGGTTGGACCAGAACCAGCTGGACACCCTCCACCCTGGCGCCTTCCAGGGGCTGGCGGAGCTGAAGCGACTGGACCTCAGTCAGAACCGGTTGGTGTCTCTGGAGCCTGCAGTGCTGGCAGGGCTCACTGCTCTGCAGGTACTGCACCTGGGACACAATACCCTTGCCACCCTTCATCCTGAGAGTCTGGCCTTGCTGGGTAGCCTCCAGGAGCTCCACTTGGCCTACAACCAGCTCTCTCAGCTCCAGGACGTGGCCATGGCCATGCAGGGGTTGGCCAACCTGTCCCTCCTTGATTTGGATTCCAATCAGATCTCCTCACCATGCCGGAACTCCAGCCCAGTCTCCTTGCCCTTCCTGAAGAGCCTGAACCTAAGGAGCAATAACATTGTCTCTCTGGACCTCACCCACTGCTCTCTGCCCAGCCTGCAGAAACTCAATCTCACCCGCAACAACATGACTCAGCTGGTGGCCAGCTCCTTCTACACTGCACCAAGCCTGGAGGAGCTGACTGTGGATGAGAACCACCTGAACATCTCCCAACTCCTGGGGCTGTCTTTGCCCAACCTCACAGCCCTGCACTTCTCCAGCATGCGCCCGGCACTGGAGTCTGATGTGGGGATGGCTTGCCAGGTCTTACAGGGCCTCCCAGCACTGAAGGTCCTGGATATCAAGCACTCCAAGATCCTCTCCTCACAAGTTGCCTGGCTGGGCTCATGTACTAACCTGACCCAGTTGGATCTAGCCACCACCCCTTTGAGCCACAAGGACAAAATTAACTTCCATACCTTTCACAGCCTGGAGTTCCTCTCGCTGGACAAGTGCAAGATCCAGCAGTTCAGTGGTAGCCAGTGGGGGGAGGGCCTGGCTCAGCTCCACACACTGATTCTGCGGCGTAACCTCCTCACCAAGCTGGTGAACGGCCTTTTCAAGGCCCTGCCCAATCTGACCTTCCTGGACCTATCCCGGAACCGCCTGACCTACGTCTACAAGAAAAATTTCCTGGGCATGGCCTCCCTGAGGACCCTGCTTCTCCAAGGCTGCCAGCTGGCCTCAGTCACCCGCAACACCTTTGTCTATGCCCGTAAGATGGTGTTCCTGGACCTGAGAGACAACAGTCTCCTCTACCTGAAGACCTATGCCTTCCAGCCCCTCAACCACCTTCAGACCCTACTGCTGTCTAGCAACAGGATCCTCACCATTCAGAAACAGGCCTTTACAGGCCTCACCTCCCTTCGGCAACTCTCCCTGGCCCATAATTACCTCTACAAGGTCTCCAAGGGCTCCTTCCTTGGTCTCAAGGCCCTGGAGGTGCTGGACCTCAGTCACAACCGTCTGTTCTCTTATAACAAGCAAGACTTGTCTGCCCCCTTCACCTATCTCCTCAGCCTCCGTACCCTTGACCTCAGCTCCCAGGATCCCAAGCCTCCCATTGAGCTCCCAGTCAACTTCTTCCAAGGCCTCCCTAAGCTCCAGAACCTCAGCTTGAGGGAAAACCCCAGCTCCGCCTTCTTCAACCTCTCTTTGGCCCCTCTGGCTGGACTCCAATTCCTGGATCTCTCTGACATCTATCCTAAAAGGGGAGATCCCTTCTGCCTCCACTCAGAGCTGTTCCAGGGGCTGGGCCACCTGCGATGGCTCAGGATGGATGGCAGTTCCCTCAGAGACCTGCCCTTGGACATCTTCTCTGGCATGGAGTCTCTGGAGGGGCTGTCAGTACGGGAAAACAAGCTGAGGAACCTCAGCCAGGCCCTGCTGGGTAACTTGACTATGTTGCGGTACCTGGACGTCTTCAACAACCCCTTGGCCTGCTCCTGTGAGAACGCCTGGTTCCAGAACTGGTCTGTCAGTGACCCTGATGTCCAAATTCCCTTGCTTGGTTCCTACACCTGCTTGGGCCCAGGGCTGAGTGAGATGGGCTTTGAGAAGATGGATCTGACCTTCTGTAGGGTGGACATAGCCATCTTCTTCTTCCTGGTAGCCTTTTTTGCCACCCTTCTGACGATGCTGGGCTCTGTGGCAAAGGCCAAGATGGGCTGGACACTGAGGCACAGCTTCTACCTGGTCTGGGCCTGGGGCAGGGGCCGGCTGCAGAGGCACCGCCAGGCCTACCAGTATGATGCCTATATCTCATGCTGCACCCAGGATGAACCATGGGTGGTGGAGAAGCTGCTGGTGGAGCTGGAGGAGGGACAGCCCCAGTACCAGCTGTGCTTTGGGCCCAGGGACTTTGCACCGGGTGCCTACTACCTGGACAATGTCCAGAATGGTATCAGCAGCAGCCGCAAGACGCTGTGCATGGTGAGCAGGAACTACTTGGAGAGTGAATGGTGCTCCCTGGAGATGCAGTTAGCCTGCTCCCGGACCTACTACCAGGGGCACGACCCCCTGGTTGTGGTCTTCTTGGAGGAGATCCCCAACTACAGGTGAGACCTAACCCAACTTGGGGTGGCTGAGTGGCAGGTCCTAGCTACTCCAGCAGGGGCTGCTGGGTGGGGGGTGGAAGGGGCAAGAGAGCTGGTGGGTGGTGGTGGGGGCAGGGGTTCTAGCTACTCTGGCCCCTGCAGGGGGCAGAGTGGGGAACATGTCCCAGGTCTTGCAGATGCCCTGGTCTCATGTCTGTTACTGTGCCCTGCTCTTCCCCAGGCTCACCCCCTACCATCGCCTGAGGAAGCTGTTGAAGCAGAACAGCTACCTGCACTGGCCGGAGGAACCTAATGCTGAAGATATGTTCTGGACCCAGCTGCGGGAGGCCTTGGATGCTGGTGGCAGCACCAATAAGCTCCATCAGTTCAATGTGATAGAGTAGCCTGGACCAGGCCAAGCCAAGCTGCTGGGATGGGGGCAGAGGGGGTCAGAGGAGAGCCCCATTGCTGGTGGGCTGAGAAAGGGATCAAGACCCCTCCGGGAGCAGAGTGGCTCCGCTTCATCCAGCAGGGTGTGAGGATGTGTGCATGCATACATGCACATATGCTCACACACACAGAAGGACTTGTATGGCAGGGACACACACACACACACACACAGTTAGGCAGTTCTGATCCCCTCCAGTAGAGAGCAGCGTTTCACACCCCCCCCCCCCCCCTGCCCCCGTGGTGGCAGGGACACGCGCACACACACATACAGCTGGGCAGTTCTGATCTCTTCCAGTAGAGGGCACCATTTTACACGCACTTACACACACACACTCACACAGATGACTTATAGCGGCAGGGACACACACAGGGCTAGGGAACTCTGTTCTGTATGCAACAATGTACAGAGCACACCTTTGAAATGGGCATTATTTCTGATATCCAACATCCCAAGTGTGGTGTGTTTGTGTGTGTGCGTGCAGTGGTAGGAGGACAGGGCTTGTGTGTGCATACATCTGGGCATTCAGGGGGAGGATGAAACAGATTCTGCTCCTGTTGATGCTGCTGCCAGCCTGGGGTGGAGGCAGAGCAGGTCAGGCCTTTGTTTCACTACAGCCCTAGAGGTGCAGCTTCCAACCTTTCTCTGGGCTGATGCCATCCGCCTGGTCACTCGGGCTGGGACCTGCCATGTTCCTCCCTTGTGTGCCTTTGGCTAGGGGTGCCAGTCTGGCTTTGCCATGCTGGCCCTGCCAGCTGCCCAGGCTTGGGTATATCTTTGACTTAAATCTGGATTTGCTTCACTGCAGCCAGGAGGGTTCGGCTTGATGCAGTGGAGCTGAGATCAGGTCCAGCCCCATGCCCTGCTCTCATTTCTGCCCCCTTCCTGAAGCCCAGTTTCCACAGGGCTTGGACCCAGGGGGTTGGGGGGCTGTCTCAGGGTGAGCACAGCCCCTGGCTGCATCCTTCTCTGCTGCTTAAATCCCCACCCCCCCAAGTTAGTGCCTTAGCAGTTTTAGCTTCTAAATTCACTGATCCCCTGGGGTTTCAATGTAGGACACCTGGGTTTTCAGGAGGGGCGGAGGTGAAGAGCACCTGGGATGGCGGCTTTGCTGTGACATTTTAAGTCCATTAGCTCTCCTGTCTAATTCCCTGTTGCACTGCATCACTGCGGATTTGGCTAATTGAAGAGGAAGGAACGATGCTGGGGGAGGGTGTGTGGGGGGGGTCCTCAGCTGCTCCAGAGCCAGCCAGCTTTGGGCACACAGTCTGGCTGAGCAGCTGACATTATTGCTAGAGGAGGGCTGGGGCATTGGTGAGGAGACTGCAGGTTCTGGGCAGGCCCCAGACTGGAGTTTGCTGCTGTCTTCGCAGGGAGGGACCCAGAGTCTCCCACCATCCGACCGAGCCGGGAAGCCCCGGCCACGAAGGGGGTGCTGCTCACTGTCAGGTCTTGCCATTTCAGCCCACCTGAAGCCAGGGAGGTGCAGGGATGAGGGTGCCCTGGGCTTTCCTTTGTGCCCTGTGCCTGGCGCCGGGGGGCAGCGGTGAGTACTCCCTGCCCAAGTTCATCTGCAGTCCCATGCCCTTGGAGATGGAGCATGGCTGCCAGTCAGCCAGCCAGCCACGACATGGGGCGGGTGGTGGGAGCCACTGGGTGGGCACGCTGGAGGAAGCCAAGGAGACCATCTTGCACCTGCGGGAGACAGTGGTGCACCAGAAGGAGACCATCCTGGACCAGCGGGAGACTGTGCGGGAGCTGACGGCCAAGCTGAGCCGCTGTGAAGCCCGTTCCTGGGGCCATGAGAGTGGAGAGCACAGCTCAGAGCATGGCAGTGGCCACCACGAGGAGAACCACAGCCATGACCACCGGGCAGGTGGCCACCATGAGGACAACCACAGCCATGAGCACCGAGCAGGTGGTGGGCACCACGAGGATGACCATGGCCATGATCACCGTGTGGGTGGAAGCCACCACGAGGATGATCACGGCCACGACCACCGGCTCCACCATGAGGACGACCATGGGCATGAGCACCGGCTGCACCATGAGGGGCACTGGGTTGGTGGACACCATGATGGTGGGGAGCTACATGGGCGGGAAAATGAGTACCACCACTTTGGGCACCGTGAGCACCTGGAGCCGCAGGCTGGCCACAGTGGGCACGAGGCATACCGCAAGGGTGCTGCTGCCGCCAACACCATGGAAGACCCACCCCGGGAGACACTGCCTGGTGCCCACCAGATGGAGCGCCTTCTGGAGTCTCTGAAGGAGCGTCTGGAGCATCTCCAGGTACCATGGTCATGCACAGGGCCCCTCCAGCACCCCATCACTCACCCATGCCTGGCACCATATCATGTCCCCCCCCCTCCCTCCCCCAAGTGCCACCCATGGGTACACTTTGCTCCTCACCCACTGCCCTTGTTACCCCCAACAGCTTCCCCCAGACCTCCCAGTACTCTCACAGCCCCCCTCAACACCCACCCATGCCTTGCCCTGCATTGTAGCTCCCCAGCGCCACCCCTTCATGGCCATCCCTACTGCCCCATGATCCTTCATTGCTTGTCTCTCCCTATCACCCATCCATGACCCTCATCAGCCATCCACTGCCCCTCAGCACCACAGGATGCCTCAAGTCATCCAGTGCTTGCATGGGCTCCCACCACTTCCCCAGCCTCCCAATCTCATGCCTCCCTACAGCCAACCCATGCCCTCAAGGTCCCCACCCACTCTCCTCAGAGCCTTCAGGAATCCCCCAGCCCCTGCCCTCCTGTCTCTCCCTCCACACACATCACCTACCTAGAACTGCAATGGCCCCATGACCCCCACAGGCCCCAGTCACCCCAGAACTGGCCCTGCCTCTGCTGTGACCCTGTGACTTTCCCCTCGCTCACCCCTGACCTGGTGATCTCTCAGTTCCCCTTCCATCCCCCTGTCTCCCCTGGGACAGGCTCACACCCTGTGGCACCCCTCTCTGCCACCCTGTAACCCTCACACACTGCCCCCCTCAACTTCTATGTCCACTCCCCTCCCAGAGTAGGGAAGAGAATCCAGGAGTCCTGGCTCCGCCCCTTGCTTTAACCACTACTTCTCATCCTTCACCCCATGCCCAAGCTGCAGGGAGAACCCAAAAATCCTAGCTGCCAGATCCCTTCCCCCTCCAGTTCAACAGCGTGGGCACCCCTGGAAGCTGGGGAAAGAACCCAGGAGTCCTGGCTTCTGGCCCTGCCCTTCTGCTGGACCTAGTTAAGTACAAACACCCCCAGATTGCTGGCCCAGAGGAATTAGACAATTGATCCTCTTTGGAGACCATCTGCCAGGGTCCCTTGTCCTTGAGCTGTGGGGATGTCCCTGAAAAGGAGCATTTCCTGGGGAAGCACCTGGGAAGCGGGTGGAGGGGGACATAGGAGAGAACCCCCATCCCACACCCAGAGCCAGCCCATCCCCTGTCCTGGGGCCAGATCAAAGCCAGTGCCCCCTTGTCCAAAAGGGCTTATGTCAGACTCCGCAAGGGACAATGCAGGGCAGTTGGGTCTAGTGAATTAGAGCATGAAGTGGGGGTAGAGGTGGAGGGGCTAGGAACTATCCTGGCTCTGACTGACTTGGCCAGTTCTGCCCTCCTCATGTGCCCCCTCCCCTTCTCCCCCACCCTCACTCCTGCCTCTCTTCCCCTTGGAGCTGCCCCGTAACACATCTGTGGCACTGGGGCATGAAGGTTAATAGGAGGTGGCAGCGCCAGGGGCTGGTGGGATTAACAGGAGCAGATCAGATGCTGACCTCTTCCCCATGACTAAAGATAGGCCCAGTCTCCTCCACCCCCACTCTACCCTACTTAGTGCCGTGGGGAGATTTGAACACCTGTTCCAGGGAGGAGGTGATTGGGGTCATACCCATGGGAGTGGGGGTGGGGTGGGATTAGGCTCCAGGTGGTACTCAATGCATGCATGTGGCTGGATGGGCCTGTGGGCTGGTCTGGGATTGGCAGGGAGTGGGGTACAGGGGAAGGCATGGCCTGTCTCACAGCTCTTCTGCCCAATGTCCTTCCCCAGCACAACCGCAACAGCTCAGGTTTCTCATCCTCTCTGCGGGACGCCCTGCAGAAGAAGATCAGCATCTTGGAGCATCAGATCCAGGAGAAGTTCAATGCCACAGAGCCTCACTGGCATAAGCCTGACAGCCATGGTAGTGAGAAGGGTGAGGCAGCGGAGTCAGAGAGCAGAGGGGGAGAATAACTGATGAATGGAGGGGTGCACACACTGTGCAGTGGTGGATGGATAGAGGGAAGGGTATAGGAGGAGTGGATGGATGGACTGTGGGCTGGGATCATCATACAGCAGTCGGGCTGGTGGGGCCCTCTAGGTCATTTCTAGCCCAACCACCTGGTCAAAGCAGGATTAGCCCCATGCAAACCATCCCATCCAAATGCCTGTTTAACCTATGCCTAAAACTACATCATAGCCTGCTTACTCACTCACCAGGTACATAGTCCAGGGGCACCAAGCACACCTGAACCTGCCACAGGGAAAGCAGGGATGGATGGAGGTGTGTTTGTGTGAAGATAGATGAAGGGGGGCAGGGATGGAGGAAGGAGGGACAGGTGAGTGGAAAGGTGTGTGGAGGAATGGATGGATGGATGCCCATGTGGGGATGGAGAGGCAGATGAGTAGGTGGGCTGGTGTGTGTGAGAAGGGATGGAAGGATATGTGGCAGGGGCTGCTGGAGCGATGGACAGGGTTGATGGGTTGATGACGGGGCAGGGGGAGGGGGTATCTGGCTGGCTGGAGACAGCTGGATGGACTCGGGATAGCAACTGGCCTTTGAGAACTGCCATTTCCTCCATGGCCATGAACGGGCTCACCCCCATGGTACTGAACCCACTGTCCCCAAGCAGGGCACAAGGTGGACAAGCTTTCTGAGGACTTCCGGGTGGGCTTCCCGCTCCGCACCAACTACATGTATGTCAAGGTGAAGCGGATGCTGCACCACGAGGTCTTTGCCTTCTCCATCTGCCTGTGGCTGAAGTCCAGCACAGCGCCTGGTGTTGGCACCCCCTTCTCCTACTCAGTGCCTGGCCAGGCCAATGAACTGGTGCTCATTGAGTGGGGCAACAACCCCATGGAGCTGCTCATCAATGACAAGGTGAGGGGGATGGGCAAGGCTGGGCTGGGGTGGGGTGTGCCAGGTGGGTGGCCCACGGGTGCCTTGGGCTTGTTGAGTGCTGAGTCAGCACTCATGACTCAGTACATGCAGCACTAGTAATTCCTGCAGTCATGGTGCTGTTAACCTGTGCACAAGGCACTGTGGAGCCCTTGCACTGTTGAGCTGGAGATTTATCAGCAAGGTTGATCCAGTGGCCCTGTGGGCACTGCTGGGGTGCCTGGGGGTGGGCAATGGGGCTCAGTGGGGGCACTGTTCTGCAGGCAGTAGGGCAGGAGCTCAGTGGGGGGTACTGTGCTGCAGGCAATGGGATTGGGGCTCATTGGGGGCCACCCTACTGCAGGTAGTGAGACAAGGGCTCATGCTGTGCTGTGGAGAGAGTGGAGGTTGTTCAGAGGAACACCTTTTAACCCTTTCCCTCCCCCTTCCCCCTAGGCTGCCACCCTACCTCTGGCCATTAACGATGCCAAATGGCACCACATCTGTATCACCTGGTCGACACGGGATGGTGTTTGGGAGTCCTACCAGGACGGGGTGCGCAGGGGCAGTGGGGAGAACCTGGCCCCCTGGCACCCTATCAAACCAGGGGGCATCTTCATCCTGGGGCAAGAGCAGGTACGAGGCCCTTCCTAGGGCGGGATCAGCCCTGCTCAGGAGGGACTGTTGCCTCTGAGGGCCTGGTGGGGCATGCCCTTCTGTCCTGAGGCTGATCCTTCCCTGCCTTCCTCCCCTAGGACACGCTGGGTGGCCGGTTTGATGCCACGCAGGCCTTCATTGGTGAGCTTTCTGACTTCAACATGTGGAGCCGCATTCTGACGCCAGGCGAGGTTTACAAGATGGCCACATGTGCCAGCCATGCTGGTGGCGACCTCATCACTTGGGTTGAGTCCTCTATGGAGCTGCACGGCGGTGTGGCCAAGCTGCCCTTCAACTCCTGCCACTGAGTTGTGAGGCCTGGAGCTGCCCGGGGCTGGAAGCCCAGATGCCTGGGTTCTCTTCCTGGCTCTGGGAGGGGGCATGGGCTAGGGGAGAGGTCTGGACACCTGGGTTCTCTCCCCAGCTACTGGGAGACATGGAGTTCTGTGGCTTTCATCCCGGCCCCCTCTCCTGCCACAGATGGACTTCTGGCCCTTCTCTGTCCTCTCCCAGTGAGGCACCTTTTGAGGCCCCCCAGTCCTCAGCTCTTCTCCTACTGTGACCCCCTCACCCCTCCTCCTGCCACTGGGCACTTGGGGGGAGGGGGGAGGGTGTCTCTGGGGGCTGTCCTAGCCAGCCCAGCCCAGCCCAGCCACAGGAGCCGCTTGCTGTGCCAGCACAGAGGTGTTTGGGGAGCACCAGCAGGTCATTTGCCCCTTGCTGGGGGGCGGCATCCCAATCCCAATAATACCCCTGGGCGAGGTGATCCCCACCCCCAACTAGGTCTGGCCTTAGGTAACTGCCCTCTCCCTGGGGGAGATGATCCCATTCTATACCCAGGCCAAGCTGCACCCCTGAAGCCAGGACACAGCCAGGTGGTGCTGTGAGTATTGCTAGCACCTCATGCCCATCCTGTGTGCCTCAGGCCCTGGTGAGGAGGATCAGGGGCCAAGACCCCGTGCTGGTGGAGAGAAGGCAAGGAGGGAGGCACAGGACACCGGGGTTTTCCTCCTGAATAAATACAACCTCCCCTGCTCCCTGTGTGACTGTGGGCAAGTCCCCATGTCTCTAGGCCTCAGGTTGGATTGAACCAGGAGTGTCCCACAGTGTCTGTGCACAGCAGGGCCTGACCTTGAACTGGGGGCTTGGGCCCCAATTTTAGCCTCAGGGAGGTATAGGCAGCACCTGGCATGAAGGGGGTGGGGGAGGTCTGTGCAGTGGCATGTAAGCAGCACCTAGCACAAGAGTTCCCCCAATATCCCCCTCCTCCCTGCTGTGCTCCTCCAGGAAAAGGCTAGAGCAGGGTGAAGCCAGGAGGCAGGACTCCTGGGGGCCCTCCCAGCTTTGGGAGGCACGTTGGGTCCAGTGGTTAGAGCAGGGAGGGGGGCTAACTTTCGGTCCTGGTGTAGGGAGACCCATCTGCTGTTGTACATACCTATCTGTGCACCTAGCTTAGGGCCCTCGCTCTTTATACATACTGTGGCCCTTCAGCCCTTGCTGGATGTTTGATACATAGAGATCAAAGCTATTTTCTTACTCTGAAGGCATTTAATAAACCTGCCAAAGAACCAGCAGCTGCTCTGGCTCCGTCTATGGTTCTTCCCTCACTTTCCCCTGGGTCCTTACTCCATGCCATCCTCCACCCCAGAAGTAGCTACATCTGGATGCCAGTTGAGGGGGGTGGGGGCCTGTATAACCAGCTCAAAACTGTGCCAGAGTGGTGGAGAGAGGACTGTGGGGGAAAGGATAGAGACAGACAGCAGCTGTGTCCAACAGGAACTCCCTGTCTGCAGCCCCTCAGCCAGGCATTGATGTCAGTATGTCTGTGTCCCACTGGCTAGGGATGTGTGAGGATCTCCTGGTCTCTGATCCCCTTAGGCTGGCTCAGGGTGGATGTCATGGCTTGACTGAGCAAGAGACAAGGTCATGGCTCCCACTGGACAGCCTTAATCCCAGGCCATAGATTCATAGATGTTAGGGTCAGAAGGGACCTCAATAGATCATCGAGTCCGACCCCCTGCATAGGCAGGAAAGAGTGCTGGGTCTAGATGACCCCAGCTAGATACTTGTCGAACCTCCTCTTGAAGACCCCCAGGGTAGGGGAGAGCACCACCTCCCTTGGGAGCCCGTTCCAGACCTTGGCCACTCGAACTGTGAAGAAGTTCCTCCTAATGTCCAATCTAAATCTGTTCTCTGCTAGCTTGTGGCCATTATTTCTTGTAACCCCCGGGGGCGCCTTGGTGAATAAATACTCACCAATTCCCTTCTGTGCCCCTGTGATGAACTTATAGGCAGCCACAAGATCGCCTCTCAACCTTCTCTTGCAGAGGCTGAAAAGGTCCAGGTTCTCTAGTCTCTCCTCGTAGGGCTTGGTCTGCAGGCCCTTAACCATACGAGTGGCCCTTCTCTGGACCCTCTCCAGGTTATCCACATCCCTCTTGAATTGTGGTGCCCAGAATTGCACGCAGTACTCCAACTGCGGTCTGACCAGCGCCTGATACAGGGGAACTATCACCTCCTTGGACCTATTCGTCATGCATCTGCTGATGCACGATAAAGTGCCATTGGCTTTTCTGATGCCTTTGTCACACTGCCGACTCATGTTCATCTTCCACTAGGACTCCAAGATCCCTTTCCACTTCCGTGCCATCCAGCAGGTCATTCCCTAGGCTGTAGGTGTGCTGGACATTCCTCCTCCCTAGGTGCAGCACTTTGCATTTCTCCTTGTTGAACTGCATCCTGTTGTTTTCTGCCCACTTGTCCAACCTGTCCAGGTCTGCTTGCAGCTGTTCCCTGTCCTCCAGCGTGTCCACTTCTCCCCATAGCTTTGTGTCATCTGCAAACTTGGGCAGAGTACATTTCACTCCCTCGTCCAAGTCGCTGATGAAGACATTAAAGAGTATCGGTCCAAGGACCGAGCCCTGCGGGACCCCACTGCCCACACCCTTCCAGGTCGAAGCCAACCCATCCACCACGACTCTCTGGGTGCGACCCTCTAGCCAATTCGCCACCCACCAGACTGTGTAGTCATCCAAGTCACAGCCTCTTAACTTGTTCACCAGTATGGGATGGAATACCTTATCGAAGGCCTTCCTGAAGTCTAAGTATACGACATCCACCCCTCCTCCTGTGTCCAGGCGTTTTGTAACCTGGTCATAAAAAGAGACTAGATTGGTCAGGCACGATCTGCCCGCCACAAACCCGTGCTGGTTTCCCCTCAGCATAATTTGTCCTGCTGGGCTCTCGCATATGTGAGCCTTGATAATTTTTTCAAAGACTTTGCCAAGGATGGAGGTGAGACTGACTGGCCTATAGTTGCCCGGGTCCCTCCTTCCTCCCCTTCTTGAAAATGGGGACCACATTGGCCCTTTTCCAGTCCTCCGGGACTTGGCCCGTGCGCCACGAGCCTTCGAATATTCCTGCCAGTGGCTCTGCAATGTCGGCCAGTGCCTTCAGCACCCTTGGATGGAGCTCATCTGGGCCTGCCGACTTAAAGGCATCCAGTTCTTCCAAGTGACTGTGCACCATCTCAGGGTCTACGCATGGAAGTCTGGCGCCTTGCTGCTGCCTCTCTACAACCCCAGTGAGAGACTTGTCGTGTCCCTCACTTAGGAACACTGAGGCAAAGAACTCGTTGAGGAGTTCAGCCTTGTCCCCCCTGTCCGTCACCAATTGTTTCTGCCCATTTAGCAGGGGTCCTATTCCACCCTGGGCCTTCCTTTTACTCCCTATATATCTAAAAAACAATTTCTTGTTGTCCTTTACTTGGGATGCCATCCTCAGCTCCATGGTAGCTTTGGCCCGTCTAACTGCCTCCCTACAAGCACGAGCAGAGGAGGTATATTCATCTTTGGTGATCTCTCCTTGTTTCCACTTTTTGTGCTCCCCTTTTAGCCCTTAGGCTCCCCTGGATTTCTGCAGTCAGCCAGGGAAGCCTCCTGGCCCCTTTCCCTCTTTTACCCCGCATGGGGATTGTCTCGCTTTGTGCCCGAAGGATCGTTTCCTTAAGGCACAGCCACCCTTCCTGGGCTCCCATCATTTCAAAACTCCTACTCTGCAGTGCGTCCTTGACTAATCGCCTGAGTTCATTTAAATCAGCTTTCCTAAAGTCTAGTACTTTCACCCTACTAGTTACCTTACCCACTCAACGTCTTATGGTGAATTCTATTATTAGGTGATCACTGTCCCCCAGATGGCTACCGATCTGTAGGTCCCCTACCATGTCACCCCCCCGTTGCCAATACCAGATCCAGTATGGCATTCCCCCTAGTGGGACCATGTACCTCCTGTGTCAGGTGGAGGTCCTGTACACAGGTTAGAAACCTGCATGAGCGGTGGGACTTTGCTGTGTTTCCCAGCAGATGTCTGGGTAGCTTAGGTCCCCCATGACTACCGCCTCTTTAGCTTTTATGGTCTCTGAGAGCTGCCTCAGGAGCCCCGCATCTATTTCTTCCCCTTGATGTGGGGGTCTGTAGCAGACCCCTACCACCAAATCCCTTTCTCCTTGCCCCCCATGTAGCCTAACCCACAATCCTTCTACTTCCTCATCCTTGGATTCCGTCTTGATGAGGGTTGACGTATATTGCTCATTGACATAGAGCGCAACCCCTCCCCCTTTTTTCCCCACCGTCCTTTCTGTACAATCTATAACCCTCAATATGTACTACCCAGTCGTGGGACGAATCCCACCAGGTTTCCGTTAGCCCTACTAAGTCTAGGTGTTTTGTGCAAGCAGGAGCGCTAGTTCATCCTGCTTGTTTCCCATGCTCCTAGCGTATGTAGGCGCTTGAGCCCTGCGACAGGTGCCTTTGCTGCCCCCCCCCCCCCGCTCCGAGTCCCAAGGGGCCCCTTATTCCTTACTTTCTCCTTTCTTACCTGTGCCGTAGTGCCGGCTGCCCCGCGTCTTGCAGGTTCCCAATGTTCTCTTTCTTCAGGCTGGGCTGTCCTTGTGGGTGCCACATGGTTTGGTGCCTTTCCCTTCCCATGGCACCCACTACCTGCAGGCTCAGGTAGCTGTTTTGTGCTCTACCCTGGGGCAGAGGCTGCCCAACCTGGTACTGTCCTGGTGTATGGTTGGGGCGGACTATGCAGGGCCCAGAAGCAGAACTGGGGGAAGGGTTAAGGATCATTCCCATCCCACCACGCACCCCTGCAGATCTGATGCCTCCACTCACATGAGGCTGGTCAAGCCAATTCACTGCCCTGAAGCCTCCCTGGCTGAAGGGAGGTTTTACTGTACCCAGCCAGGCTCAGCTCCAAGGCTTCCTGCTCTAATCCACCTTCAAAAGCTGGGTCAGTTTGATCCCCCATCCCAGTATGAAGAGCCACTTTCCCTCCCTCATCCCCTTCCCGCCAATGCAAAAGGCCCCCCCCAGACACCCCCGTGCCCATCTGTATTCAACGCTGTAGTGTTTAATCCAGTCCAAATTTGCATACATTAAATCCTTAAATAATAATAATAAAAAAACCCAAAGTATACAATTGGGAATAGCAAAGGTCACATGAACTCCCAACCCCCCCCCCCCCCCCCCCGGTGGGCACAAGGCTTGCCTCCCCAGGTGATAACCATGGAGGGTCATGCCATGGGTGGCGAGAAGTCAGCAGTGGCTGGGCAGGGTGGAAGGGGCCAAGTTCTTGGGGGCAGTGGACAGCATTGACCTGGAAGGGTCAGTCTTATCCCCTTACAGACTCTATTAGCATCCTGAGCACATTGAAGCCAGCCCTGCAGTCACATGGGTGGAAGAAGCTGGTCTCAAGAGGGTTTGCCCATGTCCTACTCAACCCAACACCTGCAGCCCCCCCCCTCTGCCAGGATGGCATCAAGGCCCTCTTTCCTGCTTCCTGAAAGGGGTGTCAGTCTTAGGCTCTTGGAAACCCCACACAGGATGCAGACTCAGTCCCAAAGGTTTTCCCTAGTCACCATGTGGAAAGGGTCAGAGATGGCACATAGGAATGAAGGAGGGGGCTACAGACTTCCCATGGCCCAGCTGCCCCCTTGTCAGTTTTGGAAGGAAAGATGGGCAGGATGGACAGGGTCTTGTAGCAGGGCAAGTGAAATGCTTTGGGCCATGGGAGGCCCCCCCAGCCACACCGGAGTAGGATTTACCAATTAGCTGGTGTCTTGTCTGTGAGGTTGGGAGAAGGGGGGGCACTGCCCCCTGCTGGCACTTCCGCGGAAAGGAGTGAGAGCCCAGCCCCAGGCAGGAGGCACCTGGAGGGGCAAAGCTGTGCTCCTCTGCCATAAGGTTCTTTCTGCTGGCAGGGGGGGGGGGGGGTGGTGGTGTAGGGTGAGGGCTGCAAAATCTCTGGGGTCCACACCCACAGAACATAGGTGCAGTGGGAGCATGGCCTTGTGGGTAAACACCTGTTGTGCCTGTTACCCCAGCAATGACCGGTGTTGGGGATAAGGCCTTTCCAAGCTGCAGGCTGGTGCAACACCTGGGGGCTGGGAAGGGAAAGGCTGCCCCCAGGTTAAGCTGGATAATCCAGAAGCTGCTCTTGCAGCACATTCTGCCCATAGAACCCAGGATCTGGCCCTGACACCACTGCAATCAGGAGTAACTTGATTGGTCCTGGGAGAGCTAAGATCAGAGGCCAGCCCCTCAGCTCTCTCGATGGCTTTTGGGTCTCTTTGCTCTGGCCCCTTGATGCTAGGTCTCCTCTTCCATGTGCCCCCAGTCCAGAAACAAATGTGGGTCCTGGCCTGGAGTCTTCCCTGGCACAGCCCTTGCTCAGGGCTCATGGGTAAGTGAACAGGTAATGGGAGAGTGTCTTGTCCCAGCATGGCACAGCCTGTTTCTCCAAACACAGGGGGCTCCAGGTTGTGTGACACTGGCCCCTGCTGGGTGGAAGCAGAATTACCCTGCTCTGTGAGTGTCCACCTGTATCTGTCTGTCTGTCACTGCTCCCCACAGGCTGAGCAGGGTTGCCCTGCTCTGTGTTAGTGTGTGTCAGCCTGTCACTGATCCTGGCTGCCTAGGTGCAAGGCTGCCCAGATCAGTGTGTCTGTCAGTCTCTCACTGCTCCCTGCTAGTTGCCCTGGTGTGCGTACATATATGTGAGGTTCTCCCACCTGGCTAGAAAAGCTGTGTGCATGTGTGTTTCTTTTGTTGGTTTCCTACTGGCTAGAAAGAGCTGCATGTGTGCATGCACCTCACTATTCCCTGCTGGCTGAAGCAGAGCTGCCCCATTGTGTGCGTGTGTGTGCATGTCTGTCAACCTCACCATTCCCTACTGCCTGGTAGAGCTGCTGGGGTGTGTATATGTCACAGTTCCTTGCTAGCTTGAAGCAGAGCTGCTCTGTGTGCTTGTGTACTCAGCTGTTTCACTGGTCCCTGCTGGCTAGCAGAGCTGCTTGTGTGCATGTGTCTGTATCTCACTAGTCCCTACTGGCTAGAAGGAAAGGCTGTGTGTGCATGTGGCGTGGGCATGCATATCTGTCCCTGCTCCTTGCTAGTGGGAAACAGGTGTGTGTGTGGGTGTTACTGGTCACTAACTACAAGCAGAGCTGCCTGTGTGCATGTGCATACATGTGTGTCTATCAGTCTCACTGGTCCCTACTGGCTAGAAGCAGCAGAGGTATGCATGTGTGTATCACTGCTCCCCGCTGGCTGAAGGAGAACTGCCCTGCTCAGAGCAACCAGTGCCCCAGTGGCTGGGGCTTCTTGGCAAGATGGCAGCATGGTCCCACTTGTGTGCCTGACCACATCCTCCCCAAGGCCCCTACAGAGCTCCAAGGCCAGGCTGGCTGTACTCCAGAGGGGGATGCAGTGCAGGTGACCCCAGGCAGGGGATGTTCTCCCTGCCTGACCAGACCGCTCTGAGGCTGTGGCGCAGTCTGGGGCAGGGAGGGGGAGCCAGTGCTCCTGTCAGTCTGTGACAGAGACCCCCTAGCTCCTTCAGGCCCTGGCAAGGAGCAGTGCAGTAGCCCCAGGGTCATGGCATGGGGGGAGGGAGCCCTGGAGAGATGCCCATGGCTACCCCCTCATGCCTGCTCCTGCTTCTTCTTGACTGAGATGCGCTTCTTGCGGGCGGCTAGCATCTCGTAGAAGGGGTCCACGCTCACGGCAGCCCTGGAGGGGGGAGACAGGAGATCAGCAGAGGAGTCCCACTGCTTGGGGGGGGAGGGGGGAAGGACCCTGCTGCAACTATGTGCTCTGGATGGGGAAGGTCCTAGTGCTGGTTATCAACCTTGAGATGGGGAAGCTGCCCAGGAGACCCATGTTTATCCCCACGTGCCTGATCACCCATGGGCAGGGTAGCAACTGGGCTGGAGTAATCCTCACTCCTTTTTGCCTTCACTGAGCCAGGAGCAATATGCTCCAGCCAGAGTGGAGAGGGGTGGGGCTAGAGCAAGGGAGCTGGGAACAAGGATGCATGTGTTCTCTCCCAGCTCTGGAAAGGGAGTGGGATATAGTGGACTAGACAGCAGAGGAGGCTGGGAGCCAGGACACCTGGGTTCTCTCCCAGCTCTGGGACGGCACGGGACCTGGTGGAAAGAGGGGTCTCCTCACTTGATGGATTTGATCCACTCGTCCTTCTCCTCCTGCGTGGGGGCTGAGATGCGATAGACCATGTGGTTCCCCTCCACCACCCGCCCGTCTGCCTCCGTCTTGCAGGCCTTGATGAGCTGCCCTTTGTTGTTGGGGATGTAGAGCTCAAAGCAGTTCTGAGGAAGCAGAAACAAGTCAACCAGGGCAGGGCACAGGGGTCAGCACTGGCATGGGCAGAGGCACAAGGTTCAGGTCAGGGTGGTCCTCTGGAGTGCTGACACCACTGTGGCTAGGTGCAGAGACAGGAGTTGAATGACTGCATGGATGGGTGGGGGTGGATGAAGGGGCAGGGGGATGGGACACAGGCAAAGGGGTGGGGGGCAGGACACAGGCAGGTGGATGGGCACAGGGGTGGGGTCATGCTGGTGGCTGGACAGCCACAGAGGAGGGCAGACAGAAGAGATGAAGACATGAATGGGATGCTACAGTTGGGGCTGGTCCTGCTTTGAGCAGGGGGTTGGATGAGATGACCTCCTGAGGTCCCTTCCAACCCTAATTTTCTGTGATTCTATGAAGGAAAAGGTAGAGACATGATCAACAAGGAGAAAAGCTCCCCATGGAGCTGGCAGCAGAGAAAAGGGATGGATTGGAGACTCACCGGTTTACGGGGGTCCTCCACCTCACGGATGCTCAGGTTCTCCAGGGGGATGATCCCCCGTGGCTCCTTGTCCTGGTGAGGGGTAGGGGGAAAACATGTGGCATCAGAGGTGACAGCTCAGCCTTGGGCACACCCCATCACTAGGGTCCTGCTAGGGCGGGAGCCTCTGGGGCATGTGGTATAAGACAGTGAAGGAGGGCTGGGAGGAGGCTGATGGGAGTCTGCATTGCCTGCAGGTGAGTGATACCAGCACTGCTCATGAGTGCAAAGTCTTGTCTCTGTCTGAGGAGATTGTCCCAGATAGTACCAGAGATGGGAGACCAGGCTTGAAGGGCCTATGGGGTTGGTTTAGGGTAAGGAAGATGGTGCAGTGGGCTAGGGGCACTTACCGTGGTGTACTCAAAGTAGTACAGGCAGTTGTCAGTCAGGATGAACCAGCGTCTCTTCCACGTCTTCACCCGTCCGCCTGCAGGGGAAGCAGAATCAGCGGCTCAGAGAGTAGCCTGGGGCGAAGGGGCGGGGGGGAACAGCCATGGAACCCAACAGGCACCATGAGGGTAGCATGAGAAGGGGAAAGAGACCTGCCCTAGAGCATGCTGGGATACAGAGAGCACCAAAAAAGCCATGCTAACCCCTGTCCCGAAATTCCATTAGCTGAGGGTGAGCTTGCTTCCCCCACAGCATGCTGGGGTACACAGAGTTCCTTCAAGCTAAGCTAACTACTCCCAACCTGTCAATGTCCCATGGGTTGAGGGTGTCCAGAAATGCCCCAGGGCATGCTGGGATAGACAGACCCCTCAAGCCATGGTGACCCTTCTCACTGGTTGAGAATGAATACACCTGCCCCAGGGCATGCTGGGACTGCAGCCAGCTTAGGGGATTGTGGGGGGGGTGGGAAATGGAGGGAGCAGGGGAAGGGCTCTGTGCAGCTCTGATTTTGTCAGGGGGTTCCCTGGTTCCAGCTGGGGCCCTCTAGCTGGAGACACTGATGCCTGGGGCAGGGGGTGCTTTGCCTGTGATGTCTCTTAGACACAGGCACACCTGGCCCAGTCTCCTGTCTGTCCCTTAACGGTGAACCCCTCCCCAGCTCCCAGCTGGCTTGCTGCTCCAGGTGATGGACCCAAGGGGAAGGGGCATTGTGGGGTGGGGGGGAAGGGTGCAGGGCCCTGTGCCCCCTGTGTTACCTACCTCCTGGGGATTAACGGTGAGACAGGAGAGCAAGTGACGTCAGCGGCGTGAGGGGGAGGGGTGCAGGGACCAGCGGGGAAAGAAGGAAAGGAAAACGGGGGGGTGGAAGAGAAAGAAAGAGGGGAAGGGAAGAGGAGAGTGAAAGAGAGAGAGAGAGAGAGAGGAAAAATAAGTTACATCAACATAAGGTGGAAAAACACGGTCAAATCAAAAATCCTCCAATGGAGATGATTGTGGGGAGCTGGGGGCAGCCTGGGACTATGGGGAGGGGGAAGGAGGGAGGGGAAAAGGCCTCTTGGCTGGAGAATGAGCAGGAATTTGAAATATCTGGATTGGAGTCCTCTGTCCCCCTGGGGTGATGCCTTGGAAAGAAAACCTGCAGTCCCCCAGTCTAGCCCTGAGTGTGCACCACAATTGAGACTATAGTGTAAGAGCCAGGGAGAAAGAGAGAACCCAGGTATCTGGGCTCCCACCTTCCTCTGCTTTAATCCGCTGGACCTAGCTCTCCTTCCAGAAATGGGAAAGAATTCAGGGTTCCTGGCTCTCAGCCCTCCCTTTCCCTGCATTATCTCAGCCCAGTACCTCTGCCCCCTTCAATCAATCCCCCCTCACCCATTTGGAAGCCCCCACCTTGTCCCTAAAGAGCAGCTGCAAGGTGAGGGGGCAGCAAGAGACCAGCATATTCTAACAGCATCCCTCTCACTGCAAGCTGGGGGCACTGCACCCCCAGACCCTGCTGATGGGGAGACTGCATCTGAACTGGATGGAGGTTGCAGGGGTTCCTACTAGCTGCTCAGGAGGGGTGGCACTGGGATCAGCAGAGCAGGGATGTAGGCAGGGCCCACCAGCAGGGACCAGATTTCCTAGCAGAGACCAGGCACTGGGGAACCCAGAGAGGACCCTGGTGTCCTGGCTGTCGCACGGTGCAGGGCTGGGAGGGGAAAGGCAGGGGACCCAGGCATCCTAGCCAGGGCCAGTGAAGGGGGAGGGTGGGGATGGGGGAGGATCCCTTGACCTGAGGAGCGGAAGGTTCATGCTTTGACACAGCGAGGGGGTGGGGACACAGAGAGAGGAGAGCGTAGAGGCATGCAGAGACTGCGGGGCAGGGCAGGGAGCTGGGACTGTGCTCACCCAGCTTCAGCAGCCAGCCCTCACGGTCAGGGTTGAAGAATGTGTGCGTCAAGTCATTGCCATCGTCTTCGGGGATCTTGAAAGGCTCGTTCCGGATGCTGTCATACAGGTTCTGGGGGAAAGGGGAGGGTGGAGTCAGGCTGAGGCCATGTACCTCCCCCCAAAGCCAGGTTGGGCTCCCAACCTCATCCCTGTCACGATGATCATATCTCCCCACCTGCACCTACAGGGTCAGACCCCAGGCCCAGTGAGCTCTGCCTCCAATCACTGTATACCACCCACCCCCCATCTCAACCCCCCACCATTTGCCCTCACGCACCCGCAGCAGCTCCTCGGGCAGGTCCCCACCATCATTGATGCCACGGTTCATGGTGATGAAGCGCTCCACTGTGGGCTTGTCCCGCACATTTGGGTTGTGCAGGCTGGTGTTCAGCATGATGACAGCAAAGGAAAGGACGTAGCAGGTATCTGCAGTGGGGAGGGAGCAAAGCTGGGACTGATTTGACTGTTCCAGATGGTGGCTCGTATGTTTCCTGCTTGAACCCAGCAGGCCCCACTCCCCCTCCACACCTGGAATAGAACCCAGGTGTCCTAGCTCCCAGCCCCTCTGCTCCAACTTAGCAGACCCCAATCCTCTTCCCTCAAGAGGGATGGACCCCGTTGGCTGGTTGCAGCCATACCTGTTGACTGGAAGACACCTGGGTTGCAGAGGCAGTAGCGCTGGGCGAAGGCCTCCATCATCCGGTCAATCTTCTGGGCCTCACCGGGGAGGCGGAAGCTCCACAGGAACTGCCTGGGGGAGGGGCAACAAGTGGGCACAGGGTGGCTGGGGGAGAAGGGTTGAGGGCCTGATTTCTTGGATTCACCCAACCCTCCTGCTCTGCCCCCAGCTCCTCCCATCATTTCCTCTTCCCACCACCTGCCCCGCCTTCCCTTTCCCTGACCCCCAAAACACACCAGTCTCCTAATCTCCCCATCCCATGTCTGTGCACATCCCCAAACTCCAGCTCACCGCAGGGCTTGCACCAGGTTGAGGTCGGTGAACTCATGCAGGTCCACAAAGGCATGCAGCACAGCGATGTTGAACTCTTCCCTGCAAAGAAAGTAGCCTTAGGGTAGGTCTCGCTAGTCTTCACCCCACTATAGTGGTGAGGTTACCGCATGCATACAGCTTGGCTCTTCCTATGGGACAGCCCTAGGCTTGATGGCTATGGTTTCCCAGTAGGATTACTCCTCCCCTCTTGCCCAGAGTCTCAGATGGTCATGGCCACCTCCTCCCGCCTGAAAGACCCTGAGCCTTTCCAGCGGTCTCAGCTTCATTTCTTGCCCAGACAGTCCCCGATGGACCAGCCCCGCCCCTCCCCTCCCCAACGAAGGCCCCATGCCTCTCCGATGGTCCTGGCCTCACCTCTCACCCAGGTAGTCCCCGATAGCTGTCTTGTTGAGCCCCTCGCCCTTGTAGAGGAAGCGGGCAATGTCCTCAGGCGTGTTGCGCAGCAGCTCATTCTCTACCAGGAACTGGATACCCTGCAGTACAGGCCCACAGGCTTCAGCACTTGACACGGACCCATCCTCCTCCACCAGCACCTTCCTTGGGGGTAGGGGGAACTTATACTAGGGAAAACCACTGAACAGGGAGGGAAAGGGGATCCTCTCTTCTCCCAAGACTCCTGGCTCCCAGCCCTGCAGTCTACCACACAGGATGCTGCTGCCTTCCCAGAGCTGGGACAGAACCCAGGTGTCCTGGCTCAGCCCCTCTGCTATACCTCATGAGACCCAGGCTCCCAGGGGCTGGAGGGAACCCAGACATTCTGGCTCAGGCCCTCTGTTCTACCCCACAAGACCCAGGGCCAGGAAGGAACTCAGGTGTCCTGGCTTCCCCCCCCCCCAATACCTTTTTAGGATCCATATTAAATTTCTTCCGGCCCATTCCCATCTTTCGGTTCCTCTGGAGGGTTTTGCTGCAGGAGGGAGGTTGATGGTGAGGACTGCCCCGCAGGTCTGATGGGGTCAGTTTATACAGGGACCTCTCAGCCAGTGCTGAGATGCAGCCACCTTTGGGGTAGGGCATGGGAGTTACCTGCCCTCGTTGGCCTCTAGCCCCTCCACCTCATTCATGGCTTCACTCAGCTCATCCCGCAGCCTCTGTATCTCCACCAGCAGCTCCTGCTTCCGCCGCCGGATGTTCTCCAGTTCTAGGCGTTCCTCGGGTGTCAGGTCCGGAGGCACTGTGGAGGAGGGAGTGGGCTGAGGTTGTCCTGGGTATGGTGCTCCTAGGGAGCTGTCCTGTGGCAGACACTGCAGAACTGTCCATGGTGCCTCTTGGCTCCGAATGAACACTTGGGAGACCAGACCCCTTCTGTCCAAGGCCATGCCCTTAACCCCACAACACGTATCGTCAATTGTGTTTGCCCTGCCCTGGGCCAGCTCCCTGCTCCCCTGGGGCCCAAGGTCTCCTCCAAGCGGTTCCTTCTCAGTTGAGGCCAGTCCCAGCCTCTGGCACAGCACAGGCCCAACCCCTTGCCCCCCTCCCCCCCAACAAGAAACTCCTTTCCTCTCCCCTCCCCCTGGATCTGGGGTGGAGGGAGAGTGTCTCTCTGATCCATTTCCAGATAGCAGATGCAGGAAATCTAGCTTGGCCAGGGGCAGGTTTTTCACCACTGTCCCCCCAAGAATGACCTGACTGTAATGTCCAGGCTGCAGTGATCCAGCTCCCAGCTCATGGCCAAGGGAGGATCCGGGGGTGGGGGGTGTGTTACACTTGCACCCCACTTTGATTCCTGCTCTACCCAAAGCTTAAAACTTGGCAGTGGCAGCAACATTTCTAGTCAGGAAGTGCTTAGGAAGTCAACTGACTTCATAGTTCATCAACATCTCCCTGATTCCTCCTAAACACTCTTCATTCCACAGGTGTTAACAACCCTGTCTTCTGTCTAATGGTCTTGATGTTCCACCAATCAAGCTGTCCTTTGTTCTGTAATGCTGAAATCTGCTCGCTGCTCCTGGTAAGGAAGCTCCTATTTCACAGCCTGGCAGATTGTTTTTAACTCTTTACAATGAAGTTATATTGGTTTGTGCTTCAATCTTACACTGAGTAATATAGCCCCAGGGCCCTAGTATATTAGTAAAGCTTCTAGTTTCTATTTTAACTAGAGAAAAATGTGTGTTGTTTCATATATGATGATATAAAGCATCTGCACTCTCCTTTTCAAAATCCTAGATCTGCCCATATCCACAGCTCTCCACCTCCGTGCCCTCCAGCTAAAGCAACCCTGTATGTGTCTGGAGAGCAAATCCAGTGTAGGAGCATGGGGTGGGCGGTGTGGGAAAGTAGGCTAGCTCTGGCTGGTGTGCTGGTGCCTGTGTCCACTTGAACCCAGGTCTTTTTCTGAGCTGGCTTTCTTGTTCATTCATCTGTCCAGACTCTGAACTGGCCAGAGTGCTCCTCTATCAGCTCCACCAGCCAAACACTGCAGTGTGGATCTGAAGGGAGGAGGAACTGATTTTACTTAGTGTGGAAGGGCAGCTCCATCATGTATCAGCGGTTTGCCAGGGAGTCAGCCCGGGCCACAGCCACAGCCACAGAGGTTACAACCTGACAACCACAATAGTCCCTTAGGGCTGCCAAGGGATTTCCTGCTCTTAGAGATTCCCTTCTGATAAGAGGCCACTATCAAGCCTTTCAGCCTGTTCCCCTCTCAGGAAGGACTTCCAGACCTTGAATCTTAGAACCACAGGGCAATGAGGCTGGAAGGGACCTCAGAAGTTTGTCTACTCCTACTCTGCTCAAGCCCCATCTCAGCCAAGCAGCTGACCTTCTACTCTGAGGTCTCCTACCAAGCTCTCTGCACAGCATACACTCCAGAACTAGCTGCAGTATTTCCACCACGGTCTCCCCAGTATTGGGGGAGTCCTATCTGCTCTCTTGACTCAATGCTCCCTGGCTGACAACTCCAAGAATCATGTCACTACCTTGAGCCTTGTCTACAAGCAGATGCAGTCCCACTAACACTAGCCTGCTGGAAGGGAGTCACTATAATCCCTGTGGGGTAGACAGAGTTCTGGTGCAAGCTGGTGGTTGTTATTTATCTGTCCTATAGCAGCCCTCAGGAGATCCAGTCTGGGATCAGGTTCCCATGCAGTGGTGATGTGTAGGTGGTGCACGTGCACCCCGACTGGCCGAGCTCCTTGCTTAGGTGACAGGCACGGGGGCAGGCGGGAGCACCGGTGCCCCCCCTGCGAGTGCCGGTCAGGGAGTGGGGGCACCAGGTGAAGTGCCACTGGCATTTCTGGGAGCGCTGCAGCCACTTCCCGGTCAGTGCGATTGGTCGTGGGGGGAGCACCCTCCCCCCCACTGGTTGGCGAGATTGGTTGTGGGGGACCCCACCTCCCGGTTGCTGAGTGGGGTGGGGGGTGGGAGGGGGGATGTGGCCTCCTTGACTCAGGTGGCACCAGTCGCCCATGTTCTCATGGTACCAGGTGCTATACTAATGATTTTGCCTTCCATTTCCTCCTTTCTGAAGCAGAGCTGGTGCACCAGGAAACCAGCCTTTCCCTCTCCTTGCTGCTGTTTCCTCCTGCAATGCAGTGTTGGGCTCAGCTGCCCTGCTAAGGGGTCTTCCTAAGGGTTTCTGTGCTGGTCCACAGCTCCTCCTTGCAGTTTTGTTCCCATCTGGTGCTTTCCCGTGGAAGTCTATGTAGAGGTCCCTGGAGTCCAGGTTCCACATACATCCCTGTGCCTCCTTCTCATCCTGGTGGGCTGCCAGCAGGCAATTTCTTGGCTATCTTTATCAGAGATGAAATCTTTTCCTCTGAAGCTTGGAACTTTTTGTGGGTGCTTGTTTTCAAAGTCATCTTTCTTCCTGTCTAATGTTTTGGTAGCTCTCCAGTTCTCACAGCCATATGCTGTCACCATGCTTATGCCCTAGCTGGAGTCCTGAATGTAGTTCTGGTGCTGCCTAGCTTTGGTCTCTATATGTCTTTCTGGTGAAGGGCTACCGCAGCTATCTTGAATCTTACTTCCTTTGTGAGACCCCTGTTGGCTGGGAGAGTGACATCCCAATAGGCAGGCCTCCACAATGGTTCTGCTTTCCAATGTCTTCTTAATAGGCTTCAAAGATATTTGTCTTCATCAAGATGGTCTCAAACCCCGCTTCACCTGTTTTCCTTTGGCAAGTTATTCATTTCTTCTGCGTGGTTTCTGAGAGGGGTCACTAGTGCAGCATCCTCACTAGGGCTGGAGTACTGTTGTACCCTTGATCAAACAACTGTACCATTGGGACACAACTGACACACTTTTGTGCACAAAGTGCCCTCTTGGTTGAGTTTGGTCCTGAAGAAGGGCACAATGTGCCCAAAAGCTTGTCTAACATCTCTCACAACTAGATAGCTGGACCAACAAGAGTCATCTCATCTAAGTCTTCTAGGCGTTTTCCACATAGGAACATAGGATTGCAGGGTACTCTTGGGTCACTGAGTCCCATTCCCTGCATTGTTGTAAATTATTACCCCAAGGAAGCAATCATTAACCAGGAGCCGGTGCTTGGTGAATGGTGGCAGTGGTTGAGGATCTTGCTATGACTCCAGGAGCATGGGCCGAGCCCTTCTTTGGATTTTTGCTAAAGGCCACTGCTTTGTTCCAAGTGCAAATGGAGACCTGGTCACTCAGGCTGGAGAGTCAAAATGCCCAGATGTGATACCAGCCATATTACAACCTTGGGTGCCACTGGCTATAGACATTGGTGCGCCTTAATCACATGGATAAAATCCTGGCTTGACCTGGCTGCTTCCTACTGATGCAGCTATTACCACTGCAAAGGCTGTGTCCTGATGACCAGGCAGCTCCCATCCATTTGGCTTCCGCCAGCACCCTGTCCTCTGCTGGGGAAATGCTTTACCTTGAATATTTCACTCCCTGAAAAAGGCATATTTGGGTGAAGCTATACCAGTCCTGGGTTTGCAGGGAAGTCAGTGGTGCAACATTTGTCTCACTTGTAGTAGAAAAATAACAAGAAAAAGGAAAGAGTCCAGAGGTCTGGTTTGACCCATTCAGTAAGTTCTAATTATTTTTTCAAATGGGGGCTGGCTCCAAAGTTCATTTAAACTGCATTCAAAACCCCACACACCACAAGTCCTAAATGAATTGCTTCCATTTCATGAATCAATTGACCAGTGAACCAAAAAATTATATCAATTATTTACACAGTTCAACCCCTGCCTGCTTCCCAGCATCTCTGTGATTCAGGATACCGGCTCTTGGCCCTATTACTTATGTTGGGGCAATCCATAATCTAGAACACGGCTGTGCAACTCCTGAGCAGCCAGGGGCCACACATCACATGGGTCCTCTGGGGTCCACCCCTTTGCAGTGTGAGGGTCCCTGCCCACCATGTGGGCAGCCTGGGCAGTGACATCCACACCCCTGGTACCATGACACCCACATGGAGCAGGAAGCAGAAGCAAGAGGAGGGCTGGTTGTGCTTGTGGGCCACCAGCTGGACAGCCCTGGTCTAGACTACACGAACTAAAGGAACTCAATAATATGGGTGTAATCATTGAGAACAGCTTGGACAGTGGCCCCTTCAGCACCCTCCTCTACCAAACAGCAGCAAGCCCGTTCCTTGCAAACCAAACCGCTGTCAGCAAAGGCACCTCTGGAGAGCATTTAAAGTAAAATGACTCAATGCAGAAGAGATACCAAAGCACAAGAGCAAAGTGATCAAGGCTGGTTTGGCTCAAGGAAGAGGAGAGGTAGGTCCCTATGCAGGGGTGCAGTGAGATGTTGGAATGACCTCCCAGTGACAGCCTGGGACTAAATTGGTCCGAGGCTAGAGCTTGTGGGACTAGGTGCCGTGGCCGTCTGTCACCACAGGAAGCTGGACTGGTGGATGCAGGTGGGCCCAGCCAGGCCCACGTCCCTGCTGGATTTCATCAAGGTCTTAGGACAAGCAGGCTCCCGTGGGAACACGGTAGGGAGGAGGAGATGCGTGGTTTATCTGCGAACTCATTCGTAAGTGCCCCCCTGCCCTCCTCCCAAAAACAGGGGCATCACTATGGCAACACAAGAGCATGCACCAGGCAGATGGCAGGAGCCACACCATCCTTGCTGAAGGGAGGGGAGCTGGGAAGTGAGCATGGGCAGGAGGCAGTGGCCATGTTGCTTGTGCTCCTGATGGGGCAGGAGGAGGGGCACCCCAGGGCAGGTGCTTGCCAGGGCGGGGCTGGGCCCCAATCCCAGTGCTACAGCAGCACCAGCCAGGGGAGGGTCCCTGCCCCAAGGAGTTCCCAAGCCAAGTACCTGATTGGCCTCCTGGGCCAACAGGCAGGGGCTGTGATGGGACTAAACATCAAGGGTGGGGCTAAGTGATGGGGCAGGACCTTCAGAAGGGCAAGGACCCAGCACCCCCATCATGGGGGGAGGGGGAAGTCAATGGAGAGGTTTGGTTGGGGGCAGAGAAAATGGTTCATCCCCAACCACCCAACACAGGGGAAAAAATGGTTCAATCCATGACCCTATGCAATTAGGAAGGAAATGGTTCAACCTGCAGGTTTTCCCTCCCTCAGCAGGGAATTGAATGGTTTAGCCCAACCCCCCATACATGCCAAGAAACACTCTTAGAAAAGGGCGGGGTGCAGTTCCACTCCCCTTCATATGGGAGAAAACGGTTTGCGCTGCCCCACACTAGGAATGGCACAGACCACCCTCTTCTCTCCCCTCTCCAACATAGGGAATGGTTCAGCTCACAGCCCCCTATAACAGAGAAGGGAATGGTTCATACCCCCGACCCCTCCACAGGTAAGAAAATTACTCAGTCCCACCCTCCCAGAGACCCCCCCCGCCCTCCCCCTTAAAGAACGAAATGGTTCAGCCCCCCCCCCCCCGAGCACAACAGGAATGGTCTCGCCCACCCCCTTCCAAGACTGAGGCGAACGGTCCGGCCCAAGCACCACCGGCCCCACCTCAAAGCAGGAAATGGCCTGGCCCGGCCCGGCCCCTCCTCACGGATGGTTCCGCCCACACCCCCATACAATGGTACGGCTCACCCCACGCGGGCGGGCAGGCCCAGGCCCCTACCATAGACGCCGTCCTCCATGGTAAACGCCCCAGCCCCGGCGGGAGCTTCTTTGTCGCTGCGTCTAGTCTCCTCGGCTCTCCCGTTGCAACGCCTGCTTCCTCCTCTCGTGTCCGCCCGGCCCAGCACTGCGGGGAATAGCCCGCCTCCTCCCCGAGCAATAGCCAATGGGAAAGCGCGATTCTTGCAATCCCCACCCCTTCCCACCGGCAGCAACCAATAGCTGGGGACGGATGGCAAATGAACGGGCAGTATTTAAGATTGATAGCTAGAGCAGCCAATGGGGGACAAGGGTTCGTACAAAACCTGCTCCACCGCGGAGATTGACAGAAAAATGAACCAATGAAGTATAGGAAAATTGTACACTAGTAGGCTCTGAAACTTGTTGACAGGAAGTCCGGTCATTTAGTGCTCGAGATTGCCAACAAGCCCGCCTCTGCTTGGATTAACTGTCCAAAGAGCCAACAGGAACGCTAAATAGCCAGGGGCTGCTCCTGGGCCGCCAGTCACTATGAATGATACACAAAGGAACCAATAAGAGATGAGCTTCGCTGGCCTCTGCCCTAACTGCGCCCAATGGACGGACTCGATAGGGAGCAGGCGGGGCTTGAGCCGTTGCTAAGGCACTAGAGGGGTCTGGGCCGTTGCTAGGGTCAATCCCTGGCCTCTTAGCAGTAATAAATCAGACTCATAAATAAAATACAACTATAAATAAATATATAACCCTGGGCTAAAGTGAGCTGGGAGGGCAAGGGGGGAGGGGTTGTCACTCCTCTGGCCCACCCCATGTACACCCTGACACACACCCCATGTACGCCCATATATTGCCATATACACCCCTACACACATCCCATGCATACCCCACATATACCCTATGTGCATCCCTGTATACAGCCAGCACACCCCCCTATGTACACTCCCATGTACAGCTCAAGTATGCCCCATATACCCCCTGCGTACACCCCTCCTGCCTTCCCCGATACCCCCACAGCCACCCTCGGCTGCCCACTCACTGATGCATGCATCACCATCCCACCAGCCCCAACCCCTCCACTGCACCCAGCTGCCCCCACCCCCTGCCCATCCAGCCCCCTCCATCACCCCTTCCCCTTTCCCAGGCCCTGTACCTGCCATCCCTCCCCACATCCAAGTATGTATCCCCAGCTCTCCTCATACTCCCAGCCCTCTCTCCCCAGTTTACCCCATCCCCCCTCCATTGAACAGCCCAGCAAAACTTTCCCCTTCCCAGGCCCTCAGCCTCCATCCCCACACCCCACCCCCACGCCCTTTTCATCCCCCTCCCACCCACAGCCCCATTAACCCACCAATGCACTCCCACCCTCTCCTCAACCTCCCCTACACTCCCTCCACACCCCCAACTAAGAGATGCTGGGGATCAGGTCATTTTTGGAGCACTGCTGTCTTTCCCAGTGGCAGTCACCAGGGGGCGCTTGAAACTAGCTGCAGGGGGGTGATCGCGCAGAGGGGGACCGAAATTGGCAGGGTTCTGGCCAGGGCCCTGCCTAACTTTCTTGATGGGGACATGGGGGTGAACTGCATCCCCTAGGCTTTGTAGATCCCAGTGGCCACCCTCCGGGGCTAGGCTGATGCGGTGTGTACCTGGTGTGGGGGGAGGAACCAGGGTCCTGGGAGTGCTGTGGGGCAGGAGGGAGGGGCACTGGCAGTACCAGGGGGAGGTCAAGGGGTGGTAGGGGCTGGGGGTCGGGAGGCAAGGGCACTGTTTGCAGTGGATCCTCGTCTGCACTTCCTGCCTTTCTGGTTGTCGTGCCGAGCCTCTTGTCACTGGTGATGAGTTGGAAGGAGCCCAGTGGGGAAACCCAGAGGAGGGATTAGCAGGTGGGGAGTACGAGCTGGAAGCCAGGGCTGGGTGCACAGCAGTGGATGCACACCCTGCAGCTCACAGCTGGCTGCCTGCCAGCATGGGGGTCTCTCCCAAGGTTGCTGACTCCGGTGTGGATTCTCCCCACCTTACTAGATCTTACTTAAACCTTGCTCCTCCTGCATCAGGCACTATCTGGGAGCAGCTTCCCAGGAGCAGGAAGCCCAAAGGCTCCCTTGCTCCAGACATCTGCTAAGCTGAATTACCCATCTCCTGACAGTGTTGACCCAGGCTGAGCTGTCCGGATCCATCCCCAGAGGGGGAGGGATGTGGAGGGCCTGATTCTGATCTCAGCCACCCCCAAGGACCAAGCTGGAGTCACCCCCTAACTGCAGTGAGATCAAGGCCAGATCCTGATGTCAGCTCTGCTGGGCCAGTTTGAAATCAATTTGAAGTCACACCCTGATGGCAGCAGGGTCAGGGCTGAATCCTGATCTCCCCCTGGAAGCCACCTCTTAGCGCTGGATAGTTCCTGTCAGAGAGCACCACTCTCACCCCCTCCCTGCCAACCCGATAGGCTAAGAATAGGGCTCTTGAGGGGTTATTTTGGGCGTAAGAGCATGTTCCTCTCTGGGTTTATCAGCCGGCCAGGGTGTCAGCTGAGACACCTGTGACATGGCCTCACCTTGAGAGTGTCAGGGTCTGGAGTTGGTGCTGAGAGCAGAGCGCAGCCCTCTCTGACCCGCTGTGCCCCATGGGCTGGGACAATGCAGGGGCCAGTAGGGTGGGGACCATGGGGCAGGGGCTGGGCTGGGCCTGGGGGCATGGGGGGAGCAAGTTAATAGGCCCCATTTCCCCTGCTGGGGCAGCCGCTAAGCAGCTGGGATTAGCGACTGAAACTGTGTCAGATTAATGTGAGCTCCCAGCTGGGCTCCAAGCTGTCCCTCCCTGCTCTGACCTTCACACACACCCCAGCAGCTTGGCCTGGCCCAGCCAGCGTGGTCTTTCAGTGAGCGCCCACAGGCCAGCTTGGCCCCAGCACCCCAAAGCCAGCCCACAGATGTGCCACAGCCCCCAACATCATCACCCTGCAGCCCCACATGCCTCAGGCACCTCTGCCCTATCCTGCAGCCCCACAGCTGCCCACAGTTCAGCACCTCCACACAGACACGTCACCACCCGTCATCCCCACAGCTCCCGACAACCCGTGCAAATACCTTGTAGCCTGCTGACCCCACATCCCCACTAGCCACCCTAACACCCTGTCCCACACCTTGCTCCAGCCCGCCAGCCCCACAAAGGTGCCCCAGGCACCCCACAACTCATTGGGCCCACACAGCCTCCAAGCCCTACACAGCTCATGGTCTGTCCCATGCAGATAGTCAACCATTCCCACAGCCTTCTACCCACTTCAGCCACCCCCTCACAGCCCTCTCCAGTACCAGGCCACACAGAGTGTCCATGCATTCATTCATCCCTCCCTCCCCACACATGCCTCTAGCTATCTGTCCAGGTCTCCATCTAGCAAATCCCTTGATGTAAACATGCTTCAGAATCGGCCCCTCCTGTGTGTTTTGGGATCTCAGGCCCAGACCAGAAATCACCCAAACATGCCCTGCCAATGATTGGGACAGGTGATGCCAGGGCTGGGTGTGAGCCAGGGCCCCCTGGAGTTGGGGTTTCCCAGTGTGGGAAGGCATCCAGCCAATGGAGTGGGTGAGGGGTTGGCATGGAGGGAATGAGGCCCATACACCTCATTTGGCAAGAATAATACAGACCAGAATTCTCCAAATTCTCTCTTTATTTCTGTATTTATCTGCATCACTTGGGTGATCTGGGGATGTGGGGGGCGGAGGGGGAGATCTGCCCTGACTCCCCCAGGCCCCTGCCTCTCTGTGCTACTGCACTATGGGGCTATTGACACACAGCTGGGTGGCTGCAGGCCCAGCCAGCAGGGGGCAGTGGTGCTATGTGGCTTTTCTTTAATGGCTTGGGCCCTCTCTGGACCCCAAGGCCCCCAACAACCACATCCCCCAGGAACAGACCCCTAAGCCTTGCCAGTTCCCTGGGGATCCTCAGTCATCCTAAGTGGCAGGGGAGCAGCTGGATCCAACATGGCTACTAAAGTGGCATTGTGGCTAGCAGAATGGGAGGGGGGGGAGGGAAGGGGGGGAGCTTTCAGGGGGTGCCACCCCCAGTTAACAGCATCTTTTCCCCCATTAAAAGCCAGAGCAAGACGGGGATGGGGCTGCTGGGGGAGCGGGACAGCTCAGCAGTGTCCTCAAAGGAGGTAGCAGCAATGAGCCCCAGTTACATACAGGGGGCCCCAACCCCTGACAATCCCAGGAGTGGGTGTAGAGGGGACTGGGTCTGTACAGGCTGGGCTCTGGGGCAGGGGCTGGATATTGCCCATGGGCAGGTGAGAGATGGGGCGGGGCGGGGCTGTCCCATTAGCATTAGGTTCCCCCCGTCTTCTTCGGGGGTGAAGGAGAGGAGAGACAGGCTTGGGCTCCCCCTGGTGCTCCCCTCTTGACTTCCCAGGGGAGACAGGCTGGGGGGTTCCCCTTGCCCAGAGTTCAGGTGTGGGAACCCTAGGGACCCCTTTGCCCTGCTCTCCTCAGCCACTGCTGCGTTCCTCCTCCCCCTTCTCCTCCTCCTCCTCCTCCACAGCCCCACAGTCTGATGCCACTGACCCATCATGTCCCACCGGGCATCTCCGTGGCCTCCAGGCCATTGCTTGCTCTCCCCTCCTTGCCCTTGTCACTAGCCAGGCCCCTTCCACTGCCACCACCCCCTGGCTGCTGCTCCTCCTCCTCCTCCCCCTCCTCCTCACGGCAGGCACTCAGTGCCACTTCGTTCTCGTAGCAGAAGGAGGCGCGGGTGGCCGTGGGTGGCACATGGAACTTGCGCTGCCCCAGCTCCTTGGCACTGCACTGGGGTGTGCCAGGCACCTCGTAGGTGCGGTGAAAGTGCCGGTAGTCCACCTCGTAGCGGCCACGACGTTCGAAGAGGACGGGCTCGAAACGGTGGCCCCAGCGCAGCTCCCCTGGCAAGTAGGAGCTGCGGCACTGCGTGGTCATGGCTGTGGCTTCTACCATGCCCTCCAAGATGACCACTAGCTCGAAGTTGGCGGCTGCCAGCTCGGATGGGCCGTACTCATAGAAGGGGCTGTCGCTGTCAATCTCATGGACGATGGTGACTGGTGACACCAGGAAGATGCGGTCGGTGCCATTGTCGAAACCCACGTCCACATCCTGGTGGTCCAGGGGAATGTATTCACCCTCCGGGGTCACGCGGGGCTGCAGGAAGGGCAGGGGGAGCATGAGTCAGTGGGATGAGGCAACCAGAGTCAAGTCCCACCCCTGCCACACATTTCATATACTATGCAATTCGCTGGTGAATCGCGCAATAAATTCAGACTGGCCACATGTGCAAAATAATTTATCCTGTTATAACAATGATCCTCCAGCTATAAAAAAAAAGCTGACCAGCTACAAAGTTAGTGCTTGAAAATGTGTAACAACTTTATAGCTGGTGTCTATCCAACATTAATATGAACGTGTAGCAGGGCTCTTAGTGTCCCCTGCCTAACCATGCTGGCACCCACCAGTGGCCGGGTGGGCAGCATTTGTGTCCTCAGCTCAGCCCCCCTCATGTGCACGTTCACACCCATAGGTTCCATGTTACACCCATGCACCACGCACACCCCTCCCTCCCTTGCTACTGATGTGTCCATGCCCCTAATAGACACACACATGACCTTGGCTGCTATATCTGTGCTTCACAGACACACACACTCATGGTCACTGGATCCATGCCACTTCTATATCAGCCTCCCTGCATCTGCTGTAGCTGTTTCCCCAACAGCCACAGCCACACACACACTGGATTCATGTTCCTCTCTTCACACCCAAACCCATACAATAGTCCCTGTTGCTGGATCTGTGCGACATACCCACCCACACAAAACTACTGGATCTGTGCCTAGCTTGCATGTGCGCACCCCCCCCCCCCCCTTACCTCACTTGCTGGGCCTACGCTGTGCAAATCAACCCCACCTGCTTCCATGACTCTCCCCAATGCATATGTCTCCCCTTCCCCACCAGTGGAGCGCTCTGAGAAAGGCCACAGGCAAGGACTGGCCATGGGTAGAGCAGGGCCATTGCAGAAAGATGGGGTCAGAGTAACCAGGGCAGGGGCTATGCATGCAAGTGGGCAGAGTCAATGCAGAGGGTGGGGCTACATTGTGGGGTAGGGAGGGGGCTAGGGAAGTGGGTGGGGAGCTCTGCTTGGGATATACCAGGGCCACATCTTGGGCAGGACCTTCAGATGTGGACGGGGGTCACTGCATGGGCAGATAGCCATAGTCTAGGGGTGGGGCCATGACAATGGGGGCGTGGCCAAGGGGCTCAGGAAGGACTCTGCCCCCTCCCCCCCAGCAGGTTCTCCACATGTGGGGATGGCATCTGGCTAATGGGGGCATCCCCACATGTGTCCAGTCCCTCCCCAGGCAGATGCCCCCACCTGCAGCAGCTGAGCGCGGACGTGGGCTTCCACCAGGTGGCTCTTGCGCAGATTAGCTACACGCCACATGAGGCAGAGCTGGCCATCCCGCATGGCCACCACAGCGCTGTTGCTGAAGACCAGGGTCTCGTTGCGCTTCTTGGGCTTGGCAATCTTGGCCATGATGGCGCCGATGATGAAGGCATCAATGATGCAGCCTGCGATGCACTGCAGCACCACAGCCAGCACTGCCGCTGGGCACTCCTCTGTCACACTGCGGAAGCCATAGCCGATGGACGTCTGGGTCTCCAGGGAGAAGAGGAAAGCCCCCATGAAGCTGGTGACCTGATGGAAGCAGGGTGTGACTGAGGTGATGGGTGAGGGGCTGTCGGTAGTGGTCGGGGGTGCCAGGTCCCCATGGAAAGAGGCAATAAGCCAGAAGGTGAAGCCAAAGATCAACCATGAGAGGATGAAGGACAGCGAGAAGATGACGAACATCCAGCGCCAACGGATGTCCACGCAGGTGGTGAACAGGTCAGTGAGGTAGCGCTGGCTCTTCTCGCTCAGGTTGACAAATTCCACGTTGCAGTGCCCGTCCTTCTTGACGAAGCGGCTGCGGCCCTGCTCCGGCACCTTGCCGTTATGGCACACGACTGAGGATGATGGTACCGCTGCTGTCTCCTCCTCGCACAGCTGCTCCGGCCTGTCGGTGCTCAGACGGCGGATGGCCCGAACCACACCCATCTCCCAGGCCTCAGTGGCCTTGCAAGGGAGGAGCCGCAAGGCCAGTTCTTGTGGCCCAGCCTGAGGGGAGCTGAGTGGTAGCAGGTGGGAGGAGATGGGGTTTAGTGGCCTGGCGCGTCACAGGGGGGCCACAGGTCCCAGCACATCCTGGAGTGGGAGAGAAGGGACAGTTTGGAGGAGGGGAGACCATGGAGCCATGGTGGTATAGGTGGGATGTGGCAAGGGGAATGGGGCCACCCCCTGCACATGCCAGTGTCCCAGGTCAACCTCATCCAGCCTGGTGGTCCACCCAGTCCTTGCCTAGACCAGCCCTGTAGTCAGTCCCATCTACCCCAGTATTCTGCCCCCTGGGTCAGCCCTGCTGGCTCATCTGGGATCTGCTATTCTGGGTCTATGCAGCCCTTGGAATAATGGAAGCTCCATCCTGGCAGGAGCTGGGAAGCACCAGACACTGTGGGATCCTGCTCTCAGTCAGCTAGGACCTGGCTGGGGGCAGCCTCTGAACAATAGGTGGAGTAGGAAAAGCCTAATAGGGCAAGGGGGCCCTTGAGGGGGGTCATGGAGGGTGGGCTATGCAATGGGAAGAAGCAGGTGGGACAGGATCTTGTAGGTGCAAAGAAAAGTCCAGTGGGATTCTGGGAGAGAACTGGAGCAGGGCTGGGGGTGGTCTGGGAGCTGGGATGCTTGGGTTCTCTCCCAGCTCTGGTAGGCTAAAGTCCTTGGTTCCCTGCCCCACTCCTCTAGCCTACTACCCCCCCAGATGTGGTATAGAAGCTAGGTCTCCAGGCTCTGTGTTACTTGTTCCTGTATTGGGAGCTGCAGGTTGGGGCTGCCCCCTGATAGGCAGGATACTGGGGTGCTCTTGGCAGTCCCAGATGCTGTCTCTGTCTTGGCTGCCTGACACCTTTTGTCTCTGGTGAGGAACTAGGGGCTTGGCTAGGGAACATGTTCCTCCTATGGCCAGCTCCCCTCAGGCAGTCCTGCCCCACATTCCCCACCAGGCAGGATCCCTCCCTCTGGGTATGGCCTCCAGGCACAGACCCTCCCAGCCCCCTCAAGGAAGCCAGAGGACAGAGCACATGTGAACCAGAGAGATGGGAATGGAATGAGGATGGAACCCAGGTGTCCTGGCTCCCAGCCCCCCTGATCTGAGCCACTGCAACCCATTCCCCTCCCCGAGGTGGGAGAGAAGCCAGGTGTTCTGGCTACCAGTCCCCCTTGCTCTAACCCATCAGACCCCTCTTCAGAGTTGGGATAGAAAAGGGGCATGGGGGTTTCATTTACTGAGGGAAGCTTTGGGGCTTCACTGCTCTGATCTTGCCCATACTTTACAATGGAAGGGATGGAGGCCCCTTGTGACTCCTGTGCAGAGGTGGGGAGGATTTTAGAAAGCAGGGAGCAGGGTTTTGCCATGGATAGGGGAGAAGAAGAGCTATGTTGAGGGGATCCCCCCACCATCACAAGGCCCCATAACTCTGCTCCACAGCACCGTGCCCTCCCCCCCAGCCACCAGCATTGCCCCCTCCTCCTCTCCGAGCAGCTTAAGTCACTGTCCAAAGCAGCTGTGGAGCTTAGGCAGAGATTGTGTAAGTGGCATTTCATGACAAAGTCAAGATCTAATCTCGGGCAAGGGATGCAGGCCTCACACATGCCAACCCCCTCTGCCCCCACTCACACACTTAGCCAGCCAGTGCCCCAGCCTGGGTGGGATCGGGGCCCCCCCAAAGGGGAAAAGGCTCCTGCCCCACCCTACCCCCTGGGCCCATCCAGCCTGGGATCCTATCCCAGATCTGCCCCATGGGCCTATCTACCCCCATGTCCCATCTTTAGGAGCCCTCAGCCCCTCCTGTGAGTAGGGAGGTGGTGTCTCCCTTGCATATGGTTCTGGAAAGATTGTAACTGGGTTGCTGTACCGAGCTCTGGGATGCATGGGTCTGAAAGGCCAGTGGCAGAAGGGGGCAGGGAAGATGCAGGGGGAACAGGTCCCCAAAAGTATGAGGTCCTTGGAACAGGACCACCCACGGTGGGGGAGAGACGTGGGTAGTACCCTGGCCAGAGTCAGTTCACCCAGCTGATAGGCACTGACTCCTGGTATGGGTGCATGGGGCACAGAGCCTCAGTCTGTTCCTCTACCTTTCCCCCTTGGCCTTTCCTGCCCTTATCATTGGCCTTATGGACCTGTGCACTCCAGCGCTGGGCACGGAGAACCAGTCATGGTCTCCCTGGTATCAGATATAGTTGAGATACCACCTCCCTTCTCAGACACAGGGCACTGGCAGCTCCTGGAGACATTGGGGTAGATGGGCCTGTGGGGCTGAGCCATGGCAGGGAGGGGGCGGTAGATGGGGCTGAGGAGGAGGAGACCCTAGAGGAGCAGACCCTAGCCCCTTCTGTTCCCTGCCTGCTGGTGCAGCTCAGCACCCTGGGCCCACTCAGCTGCATGTCCTTCCATGTGTCCCACCAGCTGACTGGGAGACTGACTTGGAGCCCAGGGAGGAATTCCTGAGTGAATCATGGGACCCTAGCCCCAGCCCAGAGCTGGGCATGGTGGCTCCAATTCCTGCTGCCAGCCACCCTGCACTCACATCTGCTCACATAGGCAGGAGGCATGCGTGCTCATATCTCCAGGGAGAGGGGAAGTATGAATATCTGCGTGTGTTTTGTGGGGTGGGGTGGAATGGGGGGCTTTGTGTAGAGGGGTGTGTGTGTATAGGTATGCATATTTGAGTGTATGTGCATGTGTGCGGGGGTGTGTGTATGTGAAGGTAAGGCCTTTGTATGAGGGGGTATGTGTATACATAGGGGAAGCCTTTTGTGTAGGGGGTATACATGTGTGGAAGCATGCATATTTGTGTGTGTGTGTGGAAGTGAGGCCTTTGTGTATAGGTGTGTATGTGTGTGTATACAGGTGAAGCCTTTGTGTAAGGGGGTACATGTGTGTGCAGGCATGAATATTTGTGTGTGTGTGTGTGCCTGTGTGGAGATGAGGCCTTTGTGGAGGAGGGTATGTGTGTGTGTGTGTGTGTGGGGGGGTTGCAGTCTTTGCATACGGGTGTGTGGAGGTGTGCATATTTGTGGAGGGGTGTGGATATTTGTAGACATTCATGCTTGTACATACAGGTGTGTGCATATAGAAATGGGATAGTTGTGCAGGAGTGTGTGTGTGTGTGTGTCTACCTATGTGTGCACAAGTTGTGTGAGTGTCAGGGTATGTATGTTAGTATGCAGCAGGCTGTACATGTGACAGCATGCGCTTATTGGTGTGCAGATGTGTGAGTGGAGGGCTGGTAGTGGTGGATGGCAGGTTATACTTCTGTTCAGGTGTGTGTGAATGACTGTGCCTGGGGATGATACGGATGTGATGTGTGGATGTGTGCTTAGGAGTGCACATTTGTGCTGAAGTGTGTGTGTATGCACGTGTGTGTGTTTTTCCATATTTGGAGGGAGATACTGATGTGCATGTGTGTGCATTAATCTGTGCCACTCTGAGAAGGCAACATGTATGTACATGTGTATGTGTATGCGTCTACAGATGCACCAGGGTCTCTGTGTGTGTCTGGCAGAGAGATGCCATGTGTGAGTAGGAGACTGTGTTCAAGCATGTGTATATTCAGGGAGGTGTGGTTGTGGAGTTTCGGGATGGGTGTGTGGGACTGTTTGTGTGTGCAAGGGTGTATACATATAGTGTGTGGGAGTGCCCCATATAGGAGCTGCTCTCTGCCCTCCGGACTGATGAGAAAATGTGGGGAGTGGTACCAGGGACCTCTTGTACCTCCTGCCCACTGCCTCCCTCCCCCAGAGTCCAGGCCCAGATTTTAGAAGCTGTCAGCTCCACTTTGGGCTGGGGATGGCTAATGTAATGTTGCAGCCGTACCAGTGACACATACTACTGGGGCAGCTCATGGAGATCAACCCCTTCATGAGACCTCAACCCTAGCAATGTCTCTCCACCCATGCCCCTGGAAGCAGAGCCCTCATATGCCTTGTCCAGGGGCCAGCCCCCTGCTCACCCCTCACTGTGCCCATATAGGGCTGGTCTATGGCACTGTGCCTGTTCTGTGGCACTATGGTACCACACCGTAGACTGGCCATGATCCAAGCAGGCATGGCTCCCTACCTAGGGAGCTGCATGAGGTGGGTGGGGGGTCCAGGCCCCATCCCCAAGGTGGTTGGGGAGATCCCTGAAATGAGGAGAGATGACTGAGGGAGTGAGGAGGGATGGGCAGCCAAGCACCTGGGATGAGGCATCCTCAAGGCAGAGTCTGTCCATGTGCCAGGAGGATCAGATTCCTTTGCCCAACTGGTTCCCTCGGGGCAAGGTCCAGGAAGCTGGTTACAGTGGGAAAGGTGTTGAACTGGAGTAGGTGTATAGGCGGGGGAGTACAATGGGTACATGGGTGTGTGTGTGTGTGAATATATATGCGTATATGTCTGTGATATAAGGGAGGAGTGGGTGCAGACAGGGTATAATGTGATGTGGGCAGGGCGTATGTCCATACAGACAAGGAGAATGTGTGTGGTCACAGACCATTATATGTGTGTGCTTGTGTATTTTTACAGTAGTGCAGTGGTACGTGTGTGTGTTTGTATGTGTGAGGGAGAAAACATACCAAGTTGTTTATACATATACCGAGTTGTTGCATATGGTTGTAGGGTGTGTGTGATATGCATATGCGTGTGTGTTTTTGTACAGCTGTGTTCAGTGTATGGGTACATGTGTATGTATAAAAGATTCTTGTAAGAATATATGGGGTTGCATTCAGCTATATGTTGCTGTGTGGGTGGGTCTGGGTTTGTAGGGCTCTGTGTGTTGTGATTGTTTAGGGCAATGTGAGCATTTTTTTGTGGCTGGGCATGTGTAGTTGTGTGTGGTTGTGTAGAGGAGGGACTTAGGTAGCACTGAGTATCTCTAGGTAAGTATAGGATGTGTGCCATTGCAAAGCTATGTGCAGTTGTGTAGGACACTGTGTGTGATGGCACAGGGCAGTGCATGAATTGTAGGGCTGCATGTTGCACTGTATCTGATTATGTAGCTGTATATGCTTCTTAGGTGTGTGGAGTTGAGTAGGTATGCGTGGGTGTGAGCAGCTTTGCATGTAGTACAGTAGTGAAGGTCTGTATAGCTGTGTACAGTTATGTGGGATAGAGCTGTGCTGGTTGTATTCCTAGTTATGCAGAGCTGTGTGGTTGTGCGTATAGACGTGCAGCTGCGTGTGGTTGTGTATAGGTGTGTGGTTGGATAAAGGTATGTGGCTACTTACCTCTATATAGCCGTATGTTCTCGCTAGCCTTGTGCGTGTAGTTGAGTAGTTGGATGCAGCTGTTTTGGTATGAGTGTATAGTGGTGTACAGGGTGTTGTGATGTGTTGCTGTGTGTATAGGTATCTAGGACCTGTAGAACTGTAAATAGCTGCATGTCATTGTGGTTATGTTGCTCAGTGTGTGGGTATGTAGGCCTTTGTGTGTACTTGTGTTGGGGGTGTGGTTATGTGCTGTTGTGGGGAGGGGCTGTGTGTGTAGTTGTGTGTAGTTGTGTAGGGCGTGTGTATGTGTGTGCACCTCCTTGTGTGTGGTTGCCTCAGTACACCTGATGTTGCTGCTCACCCCCTCACTCCTTCCCTCCTACCCCTCACGTATCGCCCAGCCACTTCCATCCAGCTGGGTCACCCAGAGTCACTGCAGAGTGGGACTGGGGTGGGTCCAGGACTCCTTCAGCTCCAGCTAGGGGGGGCACGCATACAGGCCTCTCCAGGCAGAGATGGCCCTCTGGGAGCCCTGATATGCTTCTGCTCCCCAGGGCACACAGGGGTATGATAGCAGAGGCCCTGGCCCCATACCCCAGTCTGGGGGATGCTGGCCAGTCTGGGGGGTGCAGGGAGCCCTGTGCCCATGCTGAACCCTGAGCACTGTCTGTCTGTCTCAGGCCAGGATTGTGGGCCGGCATCTGCCTGTCCATCCTTTAATGCCATACCTTTGCTTTGATTAATTAAAGCTGGAATAATACTGCGCGCACGTGGGGAGCTGATGCCAGAACCCGCCTCCAGCCACTGCCCTTGAGCTGCTGCCCAGAGGACAGCACTAAACCGCTCTGGTCTTCACCGGATACATGGCGGGACGATGCTCCATGCTGTGGTGCTGGTGACTAAGGGGACGTGGCCAGGGGTGTCTGGGGCATGGGGCCTGGAAGACACAGTCGGGCGCTACCAGAGGAGATCTGGTAGAAGACTAAGCCTGGCAGGGCAGGGCAGGGCCTGGAGGACCCAGAGCTGGGGAGGTTGGGCTGTGTGCTCGTCTCAGGGGATCAGCAAAGGGGCTTCTACTCAGCACATAAAGGGCACCCCCAGGGCTGACACCCAGCCCAATGCAGCCTCTTGCTGCCCCCAGCCCTGCGTGTCTTCTCCCTCAACTGGGTCCAGCAGCCTGGCAGGGCCCCTCCCTGCATGGAACCAGCCATTTGTGTCTTAGCTCCAGCCCCATGAGCCAGCTACTGCACCCAGAGGGGTCTCCTGGCTGTTATGGGAAGGGGACACCCATCAAGACCCTCCTTGCCACGTGTGGGGAGAAGTGAGACTGCCACCTTTCAGGTTCCAATCACAGACCCACCCAGGCCTGGCATCTGAGGCCCATGCCTGCCTGCTAGTGCCTAGTGGTTTCCCACCAGGTTTTCATACACACAGCTGCATCCTCCCTCAACCTGCACTCTGCCTGGGCCACAGCCCTGCCCAGAGCCCACTTCCCCCTGATGGGTCCTGCTCCATTTTCTTGGGATCTCCCATCCTGCTCCACCTTCCTCCTATGCCCACTGTCACTGCCTGCCCTGATAAGGGGCACGTACCAGGTCCCTGCAGCATAGGATGGGTGAGGTGAGGTGGGGTGGGGTGGGGTGGGGGGGTGGTGATACCCATAGCCTGGACACCCAAATGCCCAGCACCATAGTCAGGCCTTGATGCCCCCTGCCTGACTCTTGCTTAGGGCCCAGGTGCCCTCCAGTGCCCACAGCTGGGGCCCAGCTGTCAGGCCAGATGCCCCAGGGCTCAGCAATGTCCAGCTTCCTCACCTTCCCCATGAGAGCAGGGGCCTGGCACCCTTCCCGGCCAGTCAGATGACTCCTGCCCAGTGCCCTGATGCTGCCTGGGCTTCTCCTCCTCCATCTCCCCCATCTATTATTTATTTTTCTTTATAGCCTTAAAGGCCATTAAAGCACTAGCAGCACAGCCCCTCCCCCAGCCCTGTCAGGACAACAGCCCTCCCCACCCCCCAGTTTCCTACCCCAATATCTCAGC
The DNA here is from genome assembly GCF_030867095.1 of Alligator mississippiensis. Taxonomy (NCBI): domain Eukaryota; kingdom Metazoa; phylum Chordata; order Crocodylia; family Alligatoridae; genus Alligator; species Alligator mississippiensis. Next base: position 38,829,558 of record NC_081828.1, read on the forward strand.
CACAGATGGCCCCCTTGCTTCCTCCTGCCCCTGACAGTCCCCTCCCTGGGGGTCCCTGCTGATGGGGGGTCAGGAACGAGGAGGGTCAGAGCTCCCAGGACCAGGAGACACCTCTAACCCCCATTTCCCTCCAGGCACAGAAGTCAAACAGGGGTGAGGTTGGGGGTCCTTTACTGCCTGGTCCCCTGTCCCAGACCCTTGACTGGGGAGAAGGGCAAGGCCTGCTGGGATTCATCCAGCGGACTTTCACTGTGTCCGTCTGTCCCACCATCCCCTGCCCAGCCTGTCCTGCAGCTCCTCAACTGACAGTGTCCATCCAGCTATCCAGCTCGCCCTCTGTCTGTCTGTCCACCCATCCCCACACACATCCCTCCATCCAACCCCATGCCCATCTGTCCATCCGTCCACCTGTCCCTATACACAGCCCTTCATCTGTCCATGCCTCCCCCATACATCTCTCCTTCCCCGTGCATACAACTGTCTGTCTGTCCATCCTCAGCCCTATGCACTTGTCTGCCCACCCCAGACACTCCTATATTCCCATCCAGCCTTCCTTATATCAGGCTCCCTGTCTGTCCATCCTTCTGTCTCCCTCTCTGTCCACCCCCCGTATTTCTCTTGCTCTCTCTCTAGCCTCTGGAGTTTTCCCATGCAGTTTCCAGCCTTCACCTCCATGTTCTCGTCCACCCTGGGCTGGGGGTAGTTCTGATGCTGTCTTGCCTCCCAGACTGGGTCCTGGTCCCGGTCCCTTGGGACCCATGTCCCCCCACTAACTGCCCTCTGCCCTGACCTTGGCCAAGGGTCCCATTACCTGACTGTGCTGCGACTTGCCTTCATCTCTCTGCTCAGGCTGAATTCTTTCCTTCTTTTTCCTCTTCTTCTCCTGTGTGTATCTCTTTCTCTCCTCCTCCCTGGCGTATCTCTCTTTCTGAAGGTTGTCTTCACTCTATTCTTTATGTGGGACTAGGATGGTCCAGCCAGGGATGGGCACCTCTTGTCTTCCCTTCTCTGTCTTTTACACTTAGTTGTTCCACCCCCACTTCCCCCACTCCTTGCTCAAGGTGTGGGAATTGCAGACATGCCCTCACCTCCAGTCCCTGCCAGTCCCAAGCACTGGGATGAGCTCTCTCTAAGCTGCCAGATGGGGGGGGGGGAGGGGGGGGGGACGACGTGCTGGTGAAGGGAGTGTGTCTGGGGGAGGGAACCAGGTCCCGCCCCTGGCCTGTATGTCAGGCTTTGGCTGGGACGGAGCCTGGTGAATTGATAGCTGGGTCACCGGAGCGAGGGAATGTATCAAAGGGAGATGAAGTAAGAGACGTACAGAGAGAGGGAGTGAGAGAGGGACAGATGGACAGAAGGGAAGTAGAGGACGGGTGGAGAGTGAGAGAGCAGAATTGGGCATGAATAGAAACAAGTGATAGAAATAGGATGGAAAAGGAGGTATAGGTTCTTTCTTTCTCTCTCTCTCTCTCTCTCTCCTCCCCCATTTCCATGTTCTCTCTCTTGGCCCTCACTGGAGATGCCAGGCCGTAGCAAAAAGGGGATCAATACATGGAAAAAGTTCCCAGGGGACGGGCTGCTTCCTGCCGCTGTTAATGGCCTCAGAGAACTGTGCCCCCCATAGATGAGAAGGGGCCAAAAGCCCAAATGAAATGAGCTCAAATGGTGCCAGGGCCCCTGCCTTGCCCAACGCTCCAAAGCAGCTGTCTTCTGGGTGGGTGCCAGGGGGCTATGTGCACCGGAAGGATGCTCTAGTTTAGAGAGAAGGATCTGAAGAGCTGGCCTCTTTTTTCTTCACCCTCTGACTCCACCCAGTGTTAAGAACATCCCCCCTTCACACATGTACACCCCCTGGCAGGGGTTCAGCCTAGGCTGGGACCCTGCAGGGGGGCTCCCAGAGTAAGGAGAGTGCGGCTGTGCCGGTGCCATGGTCTCTTGCCTCCCCCTTGTGGGGAGATGGGCAATTACAGCTCCCCACATGGGCAGCTGTGGCACTAACCCTCTTCCCTGCTACCCCTTGTGCCCCCCTGGGGGCCTGTTCTGGGGCGGGGGAGGAGCTCATGGTAACACCTGGCTCTGCTCAACTCTCCCTGGCAGATGAGGCAGCTTCTGGGATTATGGAGCGTTGGTGTGGAGTTGGGCATCAACCTGAGAGCTCAGATTGAAGCTGGGTTCCTGCACATGTCCTCTGCCATCTGCAGCCTCTAGCCTGCATCAGTGTGCCTCTCCCACACCTAGACAGCAGGAAACAACACACATTTCCCTGAGGCCCAAGCAGCCAGCAGAGAGGGGGGGAGAGAGAGAGAGAGAGAGAGAGAGAGAGAGAGAGTGTGTGTGTGTGTGTGTGTGTGTGTGTGTGTGTGTGTGTGAGAGGCTGAGGGGTCAAGCAAGCATCATGTGCAACCCCCCCAGCCCCAATGACTCACGACAGCTGCCTGCTGCATGCCCAGCCCACAGCTTCTGGGAGACCCTACAATGACAAAGCAACACTTTGATGCAATGAAGAAAAGCCAAGCCAAGCCAGGCCAGAAGCCAAAACTCATTTCCAATCATCCATACATTTTATGAGAAGCGGAAAAGGCCCCGGGACAATCTTGCAGTGTTCTGGAGAGATTAACCATGTATGGAAATAATGCCATGGGCAGGGGTGTGTTAAGTTGGTTGATGGTGGGGTGTGTGAAGTTGGTTGATGGTGAGATGTACCTGGGGGGATCCCCCCAAGAGAAACTGGGAGGTGGGGTGGGAATGGCATTTAGCATAATAGTGGCCATGTGGCTGGAAGCCAACCCCATGGGTAACCTGTGGAACTTGCTGCTGCTGGGTCCAGCAGAGGCTGGGAGTCTGGTAGGATTTCAGGGGTACTATTCACCCTTCCAGTGACTGCCTGTGGTTGCCCAAGGGACCATGGTGCCAGTGCTGGCCCCAGAACCCCTCCTGGTGACCTGACCATAGCCAAGTCTGAGGAAGAAGTATTGGAGCTGCTGGTTCTAGACCTCAGACTGGTGGGAGATCCTGAGTGTTTTGGGGGCCACAATGGGCCCACAAGCAAGAGCCGCCCCCCCCCCCCGCATCATGCCAGGGGTTGTTTAGCTTTGCCTGACAGAGATCAGTGTTTCTATCTCACACCAAGCCCTGCATGGGCTCTTACCTCAGACTGGGGCTTCACTGCCATGTGGAGGTGCACCCCACAACTGAGCTGGGTCTTTCATGTGTTGTGTGGGTGCTCTAGCCAATACTAGCACTCCCTCTGTCTCATGAGGACCCATCCAGACCCTGATACAGATCAAGGCTCCCCCTTGTCATAGTGGGGGTTCCAAAGGCACCCCCCAGCTGGTACTGCTGCTTGAAGCTTTTGGGATGTGAAGGAGGGGTGCAGGCCCCCTTTTTTGCAGATGGGGAAACTGAGTCACAGAGGGACATGAAAGGACAGCCCTCAGAAAGCTACACAGGGACATCTGGGAAGGAGCTAATCACCAAATGCCTCAACTTCAGAGCCCAACTGCATTGGCAGGGAGCTGGGGTGCCTCCGCGCCACCCCCCCCCCACACACTTCTCAGGGCTGGAGCATGTTGCAACCCTCTTATTATTTATTATTAATTATTAATTCATAAATTAATCATCCACCATGAACTGGGCTGGGCGCTGAGCTGCAGCCACTTCTGGGGTGGAGCAGTCTCAAAGCATATTATAAAGCCAGCCCTTACTCCAGAGGTTTCATGTCCAAAAGCATCAGCCAGGGACTAGGTGACCCACAAACCCATTACAATCCTCCAGGGCCTCTCCACATATTCCTCCAGGAGAACCCCTGGTGTGTGCTTTCAGTAAAGGGCCGACACACAGCAGGTCCTACCAGGTCCATCCAGCAGAGGGCATCCACACGCCCCTGGCTGGCGCATCATCTAGCAGTGGATTGCTACGGGCTCCCTAAATGATTTTAGCATGAGGGAGTCTGTGGGTCTTTCTGTTGTTAGTAGCTGGGAGAAGTTGGGTGCCAACTTTCAGGAGAAGGTGCAAGAGCTGATGCTTTGGGTTCTGAAACTGGTGGGTTCAAATCCTGTTAGGGCCCCCCAGGAAGCAAGTAGCACTGGGGGGTCTGGATTTGTTACTTGCAGATGTGGAGGGGTGGGGAAGAAGGGCAGCAGCCCCATTCACCACACCTCCTGCACTCACCCTGTTCACCGGGGTATTTATATTCTATCCATTTATACATTACTAGAGATATGGAATTAATAAAACTTGCCTTTCAGAAGGCAGGAGACTTGGGACCTGCCAGGCAGTACCATAATGGATGGGGTGGAGTGAGAACCTAGGAGTCCTGGCTCCCAGGCCCACTCTGCTCTAACTGTAAGATCATGCTTCTCTCCCAGAGCTGGAAGAGAACCCAGGAGTCCTGGCTCCTGGGGCCTGTCATGTCCTAACTCAGGGTTGGGCAATTATTTTGGCTGGAGAGCCACTTAATGTGTGTTGGTAAGCTCTTGAGGGCTGGAGAGCGAGGGGTGGGAGGATGCCAATTCATCATATCTGGCCCCAGGCCTGTCTGTCCTGCACCCACAGCTGGGGGCCCCAGATGGATTGAGTGGGTGGGGTCAGCATGGAGACTGGCCCAGGACCCCTGCAGGCAGGGCCGGCTCAGCTGAGGGGATGAGCTGGGGCTGTGGGTGGATAGGGAGTGGCATCCTGGAGTGGGATGGACAGGCAGGGCCAGGATCATGGGGCAGTGATAGCATGGGGCCAGGACCTGGCCAAGCTGTGAACTGCTCCCTGCAGATCCCTGAAATGGGTGCTGGTTACACCAAATGCCACAACTCCAGAGCCCAACTGCATTGGCAGGGATATTGGCACAAGGCTGGGCTAGCAGGGAATTGGCACCCCAAGACAGGGAATTGACACCAATCACAGGGACAAGCAGGGAGCAGATCACAGCTCTGCCCTGGGCCTGGGCCCCAGTCCTGCTCTGTCCCAGCACTGGCCCCAGCCTCACCCACACCCACACCCACCTGTCCTGCTCCAGGACACCGCTCCCCACCCATCCACAGCTCCATCCAATCTGTATAGCTGAGTGCACCCTGCCTGTGGGGGTCCCAGTCTGGTCTCCATTGAGACTCGCCCCCCCACACCCAGTGCCCCTGGTAGTGGGTGTGGGGCAGATGGGCCTGGGGTACCCAGGCAGCGGGGGCTGGTGGTGGCAGGTCATGCACCTGCTCCTGGGCAGTGGCAGCAGGGGTTGCCAGGATGCCGAGTTTGGCTGCCCTGCCACCCCTGCTCTCCATCTGGCCCAATGGACTACAGCTACCAGAGTGCCCAAGAGCCACATGCAGGAGTAGGGTGGGCTGTACCAGGTGGCATCTCTGCACCTGTGGGCAGCAGGACTGGCTGCACACACCCCCACCCATCCCAGGCACAAGGAGCAGCCTGGGTCGTGAAGAGGGACCCACCACGTACCGGATAGAATCACTTGGCAGGCCGGATCCAGCCATGGATGCCCACCCCTGTCCTAACCACAGACCTATGGAAGGTTAATTAATAGTGCTGATGATCACCTCAGCCTCTTTACCTCCCCTTTGTCTAGGAGTAGCAAGTTCCACAGGTTAACACCACATTAAGAGTTATGACCAAAACTGATACCCAACTCCCCACTTTCCCCATTATCTGTGCTTACAGATCAGCCATTTTCCTCTTGCCCAGATGCTTGGGATCCACGCAGGAGTGGGGAATTAACAGACTAGGACAGGAGATGGGAGGAAGAGGAAGGGGTCATGGAACAGGACACTGAACATACTTGGAACATGCCTGCACAAGGGGACTACCCCCACCAAAGCCAAGTGAGCAATGGGCTGGGTGCATAGAGGGCTGCAGGTTGGGAGTGAGGAGCACCACGGAGCTGTGTCCCATACAGTAGATTTATCTAGAGGAGAGCAAAGTGTGCAGCTAGCAGTGACACAAGGAGGATGAGAACAATTCTGCCTGCAAAGAGAAATCATAGGACAGAATAACAGTGTCCTGTCAGCCCAGCAGGCCCCACTCTCCTCCAGGAGTTAGGGAAGACCCCAACCCCCATTTTAACCAACTAATCCTGCTCCTCCTGCAGGGCTGGGATAAAACCCAGACATCCTGGCTCCCAGATACTCCTCTGCTCTAACCACTTTACTCACTTTCCTCCTACAGCCGTTAGACCCAGCAACTCTGAAAGTGGCCAGGCAGGCGTGCCTAACTCTGGCCCTCTCAGCCACCCCCTGGTCCCAGGTTGTGGGTGTGGCCCCTACCTGAGTATGCTAGTCCATAGGCTCTGTTAGGAACAAGGTGCTGTCCATCCTTGGGGGGAGTGGGGCTCCCCCCCATAGCTGCAAAACAAACGCTTGTGAGGGAGGTGGCACCATGCCAGGGTCAAGGTCCCACTGGGCAACTTAGGGGAGAGCTCTCCCTTTGCAGCCACTGCAGGTCCCACTGCCCCAGTGCAGTGTTGGGGGGAGCTGTGCCATTGAGGGGCTAGGTAATGGCGGCTTGGCAGTGGGAGGCACTGTGCTGGCCAGGGCAGGTAGGGGGCACTTCCTACTTGGGAAAGAGCCAGAATCCCTGGGTGTGACAGATCTATTTGTGGCTAAGCAACTGGAGTCACCCAGGGAAGGGGGTGCTCAGTGCAGCTCACCTTTGTAATGAATCTTTTTCTCCTCCTGGAAGAGAAAAAGAACATAAGCAGGACAGGTCCCCACTGTTCTAACCCACCAGACTCCTTGCCCCTCCCACAGTTGGGCTGGACCCCAGGAGTCCTGGCACTCAACCTGTGTTCTAGCCCACCCTGTTCCTTCGCACAGCTGGGACAGAACCCAGGCTCCCTGGTTCCTGGCCCCATAGTATAACCCAGCACATGTTCCTCACCTTGTCAGAAAGCACATGGAGCGTGAGATTCAGACACTTCATCAAGGTGATACCTTTATTATCCACGTTCAGCACCTCCATGCTGTGATTTTCCAGTGGTTTTCCACCTGAGATCCTGGCGATGGTCTTGTTCTGGTGGTACAAACACCCCCAGCAGAGGTTAGTGGAGACCCCAACTCCCCCTTCCTTCCCACCTCACATGCAGCTCCTCAGGGGACAGGAGGGATAGAGGTAATGGCCTCTGGGTCCAAAGCATTAGTCCCTTGAGCTAAAGGAGAAACCTCCCTCACTTGGCTGAGGTGTGAGGGGCTATGACATTAAGACAGGATGGATGGATCTGAGCCTGCCAAGTGCTGGACAAGATTGCACCATACACGCACTGAGATTCAATCATTGTTAGATGCTGCTTTCCCCATGCTTCATGACAGAGGTGGCTGCATTTCAGTGTTAAATGAGGGGTTCCTTTGTAAACACCCCTCAATGTGCCCCATCCCAGAGACAGATGCATCTCTTGGGCCCTGCATTCACAGTGTTCACCTTAGAGACCCACTGCATTTCAGACTCCTTCTGATTGTCCTCCGAGATGTTGATGCGGGGGTGGGCGTTGTTGCAGGGGTAGCAGACTGTCTCTTCTTGGATGCTCTTGCCCACTGCAGAGAGGAAACAAGCCCAAGGTCTGCTTTGGCCTTCAAGAAGCTGGGGACAGAGGTGCCAGCAAAGAAAGGGAGCATCTGGGCCTGCCCCTAGGGATGAACATGTCTCCTAATCAAATGACTCAGTCTTCCTGCAGTGGGATTTCATTGCTTGGGCAGATGGTCATATAGTGCCCTGTGAGGACTGTGAGGATGCCCCCACTCCCAGCACACAGCCCCTTTTAGCCCAGCCCTGAGATCCCTCAGGCTTGTGAGTGCCTGTGTGTGCACACAGATGGAGCGCAGAAGTGACTCAGCAGAGGATGTGCTTGTGCATCACACCCCGGAAGCGCTCATTTCCTGCCCTCCCTCCCACCTCCCCAACACCCATCCTGGGAGCCACATAGTAACTCAGGCTGACAGTGCAGGCTTGTAGTCGGGCAATCTGGACTTGACACACACACATATATGCATACATAACTCTTTTTTTTGAAGTTTAATTTCAGAACAGATTCACTTGCCAATTACATTCTTATAGCCAGTTAAACACCAAATCCAAGGTTCTGAAACTCTGGACACAAAGTCTGTAGTATGCACATCTTAACAGTTTAACTCAGCAGGCAACAATGTAGATCCCCCCCCTCAATAACCCCTGCTCAGGGGATCTCCCCACGCAGACACATGCACAAGTCTTCACCCTCCCTGCTCCCTCCAAACTTGTGCTCATTCCACAGTGGAAACAAATAAATAATTTAAAAATAAATTAGATTTTGTTGATTTGTATATTTCAATTACAATTAAGTTTTCTTTTAAAAAAAATAAACCAGCTTAACATTAAATTTGATTTTAATACAGCCTAGGCTAAGGTATAAATATGTGCCTGTGTGACAACAGCAGAATACAGGATTATCTCAGAAACAATAGATACATCAGGAAATGCCCATACTGCAGAATATTTATGGGTAAAGAAGTAGAAGTAAAAGATATAACAAACTGTGAGCAAAACTTCAAGTGTTATGACCATTGCCTGGTCACACATAACGCTGCTAATGTAGCAAGGATATATATAGACACATACATACATTAATATAATCTAATTAATTATCTAGAAAACATATTACCAAATCTACTGTAGAACCTGCCTTTAGTTGTAAATCAACAAGTTTTAATTGTTATATCAATCAATGAAAATATACCTTTCTTTAAAAAACAAAAACATAAAAATATACAGTGGAGAAAGTTGATAATTAATTATTTTAATCAGACTTTTGGCTTGCTGACTTAAATAGAGACTTCAATCAGTCACTTCAATCAAATTGATTTATATCAATCCAACCCCCCCAGCCTCATTCTGATTTCACAGCCCTTACACAAGTTGAAAATTCTGGGCACATGTGCCCTCAGACTGGGCACAGGGGATCTGCAGTCATGATTGTGTCTCTTCACAGCAGCTGCATACACTCTCTAAGAAAGCCCTGCCGCCATTTGCATGAAGCATTCACTTTCCTTAGTGAATGGGGCTCAGGGAGGGCATTCCCCTACACGTAGTCTGCCTGATGGGCCCCACAGCAGCAATGAACAACATGCTTACATCTCAGCCAAGGCCCTGGGAATCAGGACAGGAGCCATGGCCTGGATCCCACAGTGTGCCATGAGCTAGTAGCTCCTAATATGGCCTCCGTCCATGCCCTGGGCCCATCCACCCTCCCCGGGGAGGCTGGGGCTCTCCAACCCCTCCTGGGAGGACAGGAGGCAAGGGGTGGTGGTCGGCATGGGGCAGTCCTCTTTGGTGGGTCAGGTACAGAGAGGAACAAACATAAACCAACCCCTGCCCTGGCACCAAGTGCCTCCAGTGCAATGGGCCTGCGTGCTCCAGCCTCCCGCCTCCAGCACATTTGGCAAGAAGACCTCTCAGGCATCTTGGTTCCCAGCTCCCTCTCTTCCTTTCCTCTCCCCAGGCTGGGATAGAACCCAGGCATTCTGGCTTGGCAGGATTCAAATGCAGCCCTGTCTGGACATCCCCTAGAGTCATCAGGACAGTTGCAATCATTGCCTGCAAGAGGTTCCAAGCCCAGCACTTACCCGCAGCTATGCTTGCACAACACAGGACCCACAGGCTCTTTTCCTGCCACATTCTCATTCACGCAGGGTCTGGGGTGGAGTGGGGAGGGGCAGGGGTGTCAGTCCCTGAGATTAGGGTGCAGAGTGACTGCCCAAGTGATTAGCTGCCCAGGAAGGAGCACTCTGCTGGCCCACTTCCTGAATCAGAGCCTCTGAGGAAAAGAAGCGTTACTCAACTCCACCCACAAAGACTAGTGATAAGGCCAAGCTGTCTGCTTTGAGCCCAGAGCCAGCAGCAGCTGTCCACACACCTGCTCTAACTACCAGGCCCCAGTATCCTCCCAGAGCTGGGACAGGACCCAGGAGTCCTGGCTCCCAGCCTTGTACTGTAACCTATTAGATACTACAAGCCTGAATCAGCCACTTCTCAGCAGTGTGGCTCAGTGGCCAGAGCACTGGGGAAGCAGCAGAACTGAAATCTAGTCCCATCTCTGCCACTGACCTACTGGGCAGCCTTGGCATGTCCCTTCCCCCACTGTGCCTCAGTTTCCCAATCTGGCAAATAGGGCCCTTGCACAGGGGATATCTGGCTGGAGCTTCTTGCTGAAGCAGTTCAGGAACGACGATTGGGAAGAGGGGGAGCCTTATTACTGCTGTTTATTATGGAGAAGGAAGGAGGCTGGTATGACATAGGGGACACATCTACACATTCATTTATGTGTGGTAGTTACTGTGCATTTAGTTGAGTACTCGCTTATTGAAGTACTGATTTCCCTCAATTTATGTGAGTTCTTTATATAAAAATTCACTCTTATGCAATCAGCATAGATGCCCCACCCCCACCCCAAGCAGGTGAGTCTGTGGGGGGAGGGGAAAGGGCCGTGGCCCCACTCACCCAAGCCTCGGCTGCAGTGGCCCCGGGAGCGGCCTGCACCAGCTGCCTGGAGCCGCTGGGGTGCACCGTGCTCTGCCTGTCACCCCCACACCTGGGCTCTGCTTGTCTGCATTTACCTCTGCTCTTGGGCTGCACCGTATCCTGGTGCAGGCAGCTGGTGTCGGCTGCTCCCAGGGCCGCTCCAGCATGGGGTGGGGTAAGCGCGGACAAGTGGAGCCCCGGGCGGCACGGCACTCACCTCAGCCCATGTTGGAGTGGCCCTGGGAGCAGCTGATACCAGCTGCCTGCACCAGGGCACGGTGTAGTCCAGAGGCTACAGGCAGCTAGCATTGGCCTCCCCTGGGGCTGTTGCAGGACGGTAGGAGGCGAGTGTTGCTCTGTTCCCTTTGCTTTGTTGCCTTGTGCAGCCCCAGGAGTGGAACTGCACCCCCTGCTCCTTCCCTAGTCCCAGCCTCCATCCCACTGTCCCTCCCTCCCTCACCACCATGGGAACCTATCCCTATTTGTAACATTGTAAATTGCGTTCGCTTTATGCGATTTCGATTTATGCACTGTTGTCCAGGAACGCATGTACTGCATCAATCAAGGGAAACCTGTACTAACTAAATGTGCAGTAACTATAGTTACTGCACAGTAGTGCTGGCACACAATTTTTTCATGATGGTTACTGCGCAGCAGCCTAATAACACTGCACAGTGGCTTATTAGAATGGTTTTTGACTGGTGTGCTACTGAGCAGTGTTACTAGACTACTGTGCAGTAAGCGTCTTATATAGATGTGTCTAGGGAGATCAATGGGCCACATGTATGTGATGGTAGAAAGCAACATGTTTTCACAGCGGGTGCTGCCTGGTGTCCCATACTGGTGTGGTGAGATCCTTTCCATGACAGTCATAGTGGCAGGGGGTTATTTTACTTAGCTGGGCCTGTAGGTGTGACCCAGGACAACAGGAATAGGGTGGTATACCAGCCTGGGTGGGCCCATGGGTCTCACAGCCCCCATGGCCCCCCAGATGGTGACTATCCTGGTGCCCACAGAGGTCTGGTGTCTTATCTTCACCCCCTGCCCTTCTGGTGACTCACCCAACCCCTCCTGTGAACTCCCAGTGTTCCCCCACAGGCTGACCACCTCCAAGGGCTGTGTCCTTGCTACCTGACCCCATACTGAAGTTGGCCCTGCTCATACTGGGGTTGACCCTGGTGTGGGGACTGGGAGTTTCACCAGCTCCCGAGGAGCAGGGGATACACAGTGTTTAGGAGGCACAGAGGGATGACACTAAGGGCCCTAGTGCTGTAGAAGCTGGTGCTATGGAGAACAGGCCCATCACTGTGGAGACCCATGCTCCACAGACTATTGGTATGGAGGCCTGTGCTATTCACACTGGCCTGCTGCTATGGAGGCCAGAGCCAAGGGACTATGGCTGTTGCTATGGAGATAAAGCCCATTCCCACTCAAGACCAGGCCTGTCACTGTGGATGTTGGCGTTCCAGAAACCAGGTCCATTGCCAGAGAGACCATAGAGACCAGTTATGCAGACTAGGCCTAGCCACCATGGAGGCTAGAGCAGCAGAGACCACATCCATCATGTGGACACCTTGGAGGCTTGTTTTGTGTGGACCAGACCCATTGCTTCAGAGGCCAGGGCTCCAGAAACTCTGCCCCTTGCCATGGAGACCAGGCCTACTGCACACAGAGACCAGGCCCATTGCTATGGAGGATGAGGAAGATCATGCAATGGAGACCAGCCTGTTGCTGTGACAGAGAGATCAGGCTGCCACTCTGTGTCTGATCCTGTTGGCTACAAAGGACCAACTCACAGGATCATCATAAAATTCTAGTTTATTGGATGGATGCAAAAGTCAGACCATAAATTTTGGTGCCAGTCCCCTCAAACACTCACATACATGCACACACTCACAGTAGCTAGTTCTGAACACTAAGGACTGGTGTCAAGATATACCTATCCACAAGTGCTGGAGTCTGCTGTTGATGGCCACTCGAGGCTTCTTTCAGTGTGATGTTGCTGCAGAAGGGGGTCGCCAGCTGGTCCTTCTGGCTGGACAGGCAGGGTGCTGGTCTGGTCAAAGAGGGCACCATTGGGGGTCAGTCTTTGCTGCCTTTTATCCCTCTCTGGCAGATTTTGGTGACTCCCCAATTCTCGGGCTTACCCAATCCAAGGGTCGTTGACCTCAAGGGACGTCCCTCTTGGTAGTTGCTGGATAGCAGCTGTCAACCCCAGGGGCCATGTCCACACGTACGTGCAGTCTCAGGAGTCTATTGATGAATTTTGATTGATTCACTGCCGTAATGAATGGAGCTCTGGAAGTGGTTGATCAGGGGGTATTTCAGCCCGAAGGGTCTGTTTCCAGTGTTGATTAGTTCAAATGGGGGCTTCTGTACCTTTAACAATGAAGTTTCCGGGAATTCCTGGCTCTTTATTGATTCTTTCCTCTTCTTGGTCTGTAATTTTGTAGGTGTTAACTGCCGCTCATTAAATTGTTTATTCAGATTTGCTACTGTGTTACACAATCAACCACTATTCATTCAGGGACCTGGTCCATACAGAGATTCATGCTGTTGCTAGCATTGTTACATAGTACAACTGACTTTTAAACTTAGAAGTACATTTGTAAAAGCATCTACAAGCTCTATTTTCACTGCAAATACACCTTATATAAAAATAATAATAAAATAATAAAAGAAAAAGAGAGAGGAAGGAAGAAAAGGTAGAAAAGAGAAAGCATCCCCAAAAGGGGGCAAATAGTGAAAGAGGGGCTTTTGCCATATGGAGGAGCTTCACATTGGGGGGGGGGAGGAAGCAAAAAAAGGGTTTCTTGCTACAATCCCACAGAGACCAGGAAAACCCCATTAAAGCCCAGGCCCATGGTTAGGGCCAGATCCCCATTTGACCCTTGATCTCAACCTCATTCCCTTGCCCACTGGCCCAAGTCCCCAATGAATTTTCAGTGCTCCATCCAAGAGAGGAGTGGGGTGTCGTGTCCCAAACACAGGGGTGGTGGTGGGGCACGTGGGGGCATCTGGGGGGTGTAGCGGGCAAACTGATTTATGTTAAGTGCCTGAGCATAACTTTAGGCCTTCCCAAAACTAAGCAATTAAATTGTACAGAGCGCCTTATGAAGCACTGGGAAAAGTGAATGCTATGATTGGTACAATGGGCTAACCAGGTACAGTAGTTTCCCTAAAAGGAAAGGAAACCAAAAATGGAATAGGATTGGAGTACCTTATCTAAAAAGTTGAGATAGGAAACTTGAGGACTAGAAAGCTTGAGATGAGAAAGTTACAAAAGCAGTGGACAAACAGAGACAGTGTGTGCATGTGTTGTCACCCTGTGGAGTTGGGAGCAGCCTTGGGATTCTTGCTTTGAGTAACAAGGAACCCAGGAACTAACATCCCACACACCAGCAGAGGATCTGAGGCTGGTAACACCAAAGGTTGCTGCTGTAATGTCTAAGGAACCTCTTGCCAGGTCCTATTTCAAGGAAGAATACTTGTAATGAGCCTAGGGGTTACTAAATAGAGTTCACTTGATACCAAATCAGATGAGGGGCCATGTCAATCCTTGGGGGTCTCAGATAAAAGGAATCCTTGGGAAAACAGGGGGGAGTCCCATGCTCATGGAGCACAGAGCCCTCCCCTCCTCCACCTGCACATGGTCTCAGCTATGATCAGTGCTAGGAAGAGCAGGACCCCGGCGCCCAGGCCCAGGCGGATGATGTTGCCCAGGGTGTAATCTAGCTTCGGAGGAACCCCTAAAAAGGAGAGAGGGAGGAGATGAAGGCATTGTGCTGGAGTGGGGTGGGAGGGAGGCTGTCACCACCAATCCCTTGCAGGGCTAATGAGCCAGATCTCCATAACAGCCATGGCTGGGTCCCCCACCCTTTGCTCTACAGTTCACCCTGGAGACAGGGGGCATTTTGCCTCATCCTTGTGCCCCACATCCAGACAGGGGGCAGTTTGCCCCATCCTTGTGCCCCACATCCAGATAGGCACAATCTGCTGTTCCAGGCTGCAATGGGTTGGATCCTGCTGTAGGGAAAAAGTTGGGAGTCTGTCAGTGGAGGGGGGAAGAAATAGGTGCAGGCTGGGTGGTGAGGATGAAGTGGCAGAAACAGTGACTCAGCAATGCCTTCCTCCATGACTACCTGCCACTGCCAGGGAGTTAATGAGGGTTCAATTCTGGGGAAAGGCCCCAGGCCCTGCAGCTCCCCTGGGGTAGGGCTCCCTCTTCCCACAGAGCTGAGAAAATTCCTCACTCCCCAGCCACAGGTTACCTGTGTAGAGGTGTAGGGCTCAGGGCAAAGCCTAGCTCTGAGCATCCATGCCACTGGTAAGGCAGCCCCCTGAGGGTCTGGCTATGGGTCAGGCTGGAAATGGGGATGTAGAGCTGGGGACCTCACCTCTCACCAGCAGCTCCACGGGGTTGCTGTAGTATGACCAGCTGGGTGGCTCATTCTGGGTCTGGTAGCAGCAGGTGTAGTTACCACTGTCCTCCCGCCGGGCATTGGTGATGGGGAACTCGCCTTTGTTCCCAGCTGGCTCTGTGTGCCGCAGGGCACCCAGCACCCCAGCCTTGTACAACAGAAACCGCATGCCTGTTAGGTTTGCCTGGCAGTGGATGATCACATTGGCTCCTGGGGTGATGTTCCTACTGGGGCTCAGGGAGATGGTTGGTGCTGGGAAGACTTCTGTCCAGGAGAGAGGGAGAGAGAGAGAGAGAGAGATTGAAACATCATACAAAACCCCACTTCCCAGCCTCCCCCTCACTAGGGGCAGTTGTAACCTGGGTCTTTCCCTTTGCCCATCCCCTAGGGTTTGGTGGCTGGTGACACACCCAGTGCTGGCATTGCTTCCCTAGAGGACCTGCCTTGGGTGCCACATTGAGCACTGACTCTTAGGCTCCTGCGATGTTACATATATTATGCAATTAATTGATCAATCCCACAATACATTCAGATTGGCCACATATGCAAAGTAATTATCACTCCATAAAAATGTCCACCCAGCTATAAAAGAGCCAACCTTTACAAAGTTAGTGCTCAAAAATGTGTAACAACTTTATAGCTGGTTTCCATCCATCTTTACATTTGCCCATGTGGCAGGGCCTGTCTTACAGTGTGCCAGAGAGAAACCAGAATCAATCTGGCTTGAGACACATCTCTTGTTACTCATTTCACAGCCATTGTCCATTCTCTGAATTAGAGCAGTCATTTTTAACACGTTGATGTTCACCAGCTGGTGTTCTTTAATAATTAGATTATTAATAAACTCATTAATTACTCCAAATCAGGGATACTCTGCATATTTCCCTGCCTGGTGCCACCTGTACTGGGGTCACTCACTTAGTCATAATATTTTATGAAAGAAACATTTTTTTCAGGCGTCACAAAATGCTCTTTTTTTACCATCTTTTCCTTTCCTGAAAAATGTGGGTTGTTTGGAAATGTTTCATTAGCACACTTTTTGCTTAGCCTCTTCCATTATGAAATAAGAGGAAAATCTATCAAAAATTGATCTAGACTGTCAAAATGAAGTTGACTTGAAATTAAATTGAACATTTCAATAAAACTTCTAGGGACAATGCATAAATACAATAAATTAGAGTTTGAAAGACAATGTGCATGAACTTTGAATGTGGCAATACCATTTCCAATTGAACAAATAATACAAGAACATAAAAATAAGATGCATAACATAAGGAAATAAAATGTATATTAAAAATTTGACAAAATATCATAAAAATATGCTAATAAAAGTCAAGAAGTAACTGGAAAGCTATTTAAATAAACAATCACTGTAATGCTATTGGGAAATGCAACGATTTTGGAAATGAAATGCATATTTAAATAATTTGTTGATGCAATTAACTAACAAACATGAAAAAAATAATAAAATGGACCATTCTTTCAAATTAAATGGTAAAATTCTGATAACATTTCGAAAGAAAAATAAAGATACATTCTTGCCTACATACTAGGAGAACAGAACAAATAATGCCTTCTAATAAAGTAAGAGTCATCATCTTGAAAGAAAAAGGAGCACTAAATGACACTGACATTTTAATGTTTCTAAATTCTATTGAATACTCTTAAGATCATATAAATAAAATATAGAATGACATTAGGAAAAAGAATAGGGCTGGAATCACTTACTGCCTGACAGGTAGGAATTTCAGATGGGATGCCTGTGTAGAAAGGAGACTTAGTTTAAGGGAGACAAAGTAGAGAGAGTAGCAGATTCCAGCCTCCCCCCCAAAGACTTTCAAATGCAGAATTATATCATGGAAGTCAGGTTCTATCTTCAGCTCTGGGTGGGCAGTGAGGTTTAGTACTTAAAGGAGGGAGATGGGACTCCTGGGTTCTATCTTCAGCTCTGGGAGGACAAGTCAGGCTGAATAGTTTAAGAAGGGGACTGGGACAGCCAGGACTCCTGAGTTCTATCTCAGCTCTACAAGGGATGTGGAGGCTGGTGGATCAGAGCAGGGGGCTGTGGGACACTGGATAGTTGGTGCAGGGGGCACACAGGGGTTGAATCGACTCAGCTCCTCACCAGGGGTGATGCAGGTAGAAGTGGCCACAGGTCCCGGTCCAGCAGTGTGGAAGGAAGAGCACCGTTAGTGAATTGCATGCTGCGGCAGCCTGGGGCAGCACCCCCTAAGCCTGGCAGTGTACATGCACAGAGCAAAGAGCTGCTTGTACCCTTACACTCAGCTCCAATTGAGTTAATAATTGGGAAGGATTTGCCTCCAACGATTAGAGATTAGGGGGTGGGGGCAGGGATGGGGAGGCTGGGGGCCAGGATCCATGGTTTGGATGGGTAAATCGAGGCACAGGGAGGGAAGGTACAGGAAGGGAGAATGGGGTTGGTTGGGTTACCACAGGGGGAGTTGGGTGTCAGGACTCTAGGGTCCTATTCCAGTCCCAGAAGGGGAGTGGGGCTGGGAGCTAGGATGTCTTGACTCAAGAGAACACAGTATCTCACCTTTCACCACCAGCTCCACAGGGTTGCTGTGGTATGACCATTTGGGTGGCTCATCTAGGGTCTGGTAGCGGCAGGTGTAGTTACCGCTGTCCTCCTGCCTGGCATTGGTAATGGGGAACTCACCCTTATTCCCAGCCGGCTCCACATGCCTCAGGGCATCCAGCACCCCAACCTTATACAGTAGAAACCGCATGCCTGACAGGTCTGCCCAGCAGCGGATGATCATGTTGGTTCCTGGGATGATGCTCCCACTGGGGATCAGGGAGATGGACGGTGCTGGAAAGGCCTCTGGGGAAAGAGGGAGATGGTCCATGAGCCAGGGAGACCACCAAAGGGGAAAGGTCCTCCCCCCCCCCCCCCTCCCCCCCGGCAAGCCACCCAGTTCCCTCCCTTGGAGCTGGTGTCTCTGAGGAAAAAGGCCTATGCCCCATCCCTGTCTCTTAAGCCAGCCAGTGCCCCCGCCCCATGAAAGAGGAAGGGGAAAATCTGTGTGCAGCCCCACTGAACCTCAGATAGGAGTGGGGACATCACTCTCTGGTCTGGTTCTGAGAAGGAACTTGAAATCCTGCCTGGGCTTCTTGTGTAGCTGATGGTTTCCTGCCCCCAGAAACCATTGTACTCTGTGGCTGCCTTTGGGGACCAGGATTCCCACTCCTGTCTGTAGAAGCTGCTGCCCACCCCTGGCTAAGGAATCCTCTAGTGACTCAGCCTCTCTCTCTGCTCACACTTCCTGTGTGCTGGGCCCAAGGGTGCAGGGCTAAGCTTGGTTCTCAGCAATTGCCCCATCATCACAGAGGCACCCTATGAGTGAGGCCATGGGCACAGGGACACAATCACCTTCATGCCCTACCTTGGCAAAGCTAGGGCAGACTTCACCTGCATCTTCCAGATGGAGAAACTGAGGCTCAGAGACAGTCAGGGTGGAAACAAAACCACTAATTTTGGGTGCACTATTTGACAGGCTTTCAGGCCCTTCCCCCCATCATATACCCTCCCTTCCTGGAGTAAGAGCGTGTCTGCAGGTAACTCACGAGGAGCAGCTGATAGGAGACAGGTCCACATGGCACCTGTAATGGAAAGTACAGGAGTTTGAATGCGTGGGTGACAAGAAGAGTGTGGGGCACACACTCTCCCTCTTTCACAGTGCATGATCCAAGCCAATGTGCTACAAACATGCCCCAGCCAGTGTCACAGCCATCCTAGGCATGACTTGCCAGCTGGAACCAGTGGATAAGGGAATGCTGCCCGGAAGTGTTAACTCTGAACCCTAACAAGGGCAAGTTCAATGCTAGCACTAGTAGCTGTTTCCTTCCCCGTAAATGCTCAGAGGAAAAGCAAGGGTTTCACACCCTCTGTGTCAAAGCATAGTCTGCTCTAGCCCAAGCAAGGTGCACAATTCAGCAGAGTTAGACTCACATATATAGAAGGCTGGACAATGGAAGAAACGTGGGGGGAATTTTAACCCTCATGTACAGACCAGGCAGCGTGCAGAGCCTCTGCTGGGAGGATTTTCATCTGCACTGCTGTGGATCATACTGCTGCATGACTGCTGTTCCCAGTGCAGAGTCCAAGTGGCTTTGTACGTGAGCACCAGATGGAGCTCGTTGGCAGCCCTGGTTGCATGCAGTGCCCACCTCCAGGGAAGTACCAGGGCAGATTTCCCAGGTTGTGCAATAGCCCAGAAATCCGCCCAGCATATAGCTGCAACCTTCTTGTCACAAGCAAAGGGGAAAATTACCTCACGGTGTGAGCCTCCACCCTGGTTTGGGCAGGATGCTACTTGTGCAACAGGAAACCACCAACTACAAGAGCAGGAGGGGAAGGTGAGGGTGGGGGGAAGTCAAGGTCAGGTGTCAGCTTCTGGGGACTCACATGCAAAAGTTCAGTAGCTGCTGCAATGTGGGGGCCCAGACCAGCTCAGGACCCTAGTTTGCACTGATCTAATCCCACCACTATAGAAGAAGCCTGGGGTGGCTATGTAGGGTGAGGTGAGGGAGAAGGGCCAGGTGCTGGGGTGAGAGACAGGGGTGGCTGTTTGTGCGGAAGGTGACGGTGAAGTGGTATGGATGTCATGGGGGAAGCAAGTGACTGTCAGGGAGGGAGGGTGTATAGCATGGGTGTGGGTTGGGGGATTGTGTGACAGGGGGCTATGAAGGGGAAATTGTACAGTGGCCTTTGGAATGGGGGTGTGTGTACGTGACAGAGAGAGAGAGAGGGAGAGGGAGAGGGAGAGAGAGAGGGTAGTTTGTGGATATGCATGTAAAAGTTGCAGCAGTTCTATGCATGTGTTTGCAGGCTGTGTCCATGAGAAGTGGGGTGGTGTGTGTGTGTGGTGGGAGTGAAAAATGAGTACTTTGTGTGTGGAGAGAGAATCTGTGTGGGGAGAGCAGTGTGGGGCTCCCTTAACAGAGAGGCTGACATTGTCACCATCAAACCCCCCCAGGAAAAGGCCTTGGTAGGTTGTGGGGCTCAGATCAAGGACTGCGGGCAGGCAAAGGAGAAGGAGAAGGGAGTAACTGACTTACCAAGAAGAACAAGAAAGGCTGGAGTGGGACCCATGGTGCTGGTGACTCCAGAGAAGCAGGCAGGGCTGGAGTGTACCCGGCGCTGTGGTGACTGGTTTTGGGAAGGATACGCTAGATTTAGCCTCTCAACTGTAAAATCTTCCTCCTTGTGGCCTCCTCCTGCCCACAGTCTCCTTGGATGTCGCAACAGCTTTTGAGACAGCCTGATCTGGCCATGGGGCAGAGGCACTGGCTGGCTCAGGGGGTAGGAACAGGGCAGGGACCTTTCCCCTTTAAAAAATGCTGGCTTCAGTACAGCATTGGGGCAAAGGGAGTGAGGCGCAATTATTGCGTTCGTCTCAGGGGGTTTCACAAGGAGGTATCAGCTCTAGCAGAAGCAGAGGGAATGCCCTGGCTGAAGAAGTCATTTGGGACAAATTCATTCCCATGGGCAATAGGGCTGGGAGGAACAAGAGTCATGGCTCCCTGCGGTGGTCTCTGGTGTAGATTTGGGGGTCTGAGGGTTTTTTTGACAGCCCCTTTCTTATGCGAAATGAATCCTTCAGTGGAGTGAACACATAAACCAATTTTATTAGAATTTTCAATTATGATTATTGCTAGAAAATAAAGAACAACACAATATATATCTAGATATATTTTTATGATCCAAGCATAAATAAGTAGTCTTTTAACTTAGAATCTCTACATCTTAAAATCCTAAGAATTTCTAACAGGTGTCCAGCCTGTGAATCTGACCCAAATTCAGAGACTAAATTTTAAGAGGTGTTGGATCTTCATTATGTCTGCAGACAAGAACCTCAGCCAGGAGTAGAGGAACATCTCAGAGCATTAAGCCACTTCTGATTCCCTTCCTTGAACAAAGGCTTACAACATTACTTGATAGAAATGTCAAAAATATAGTAACAAGAAGGTGCCATTATGTAATTCTGTTAGTTTAGATCAGTGGTTTGCAACCTGTGGTCTGTGGACCCTTGTCTAAACCCATGTCTAAAGGGTCTGTGAAAGATGACTATGATCAATCAAACATATGTAAATACCTACACTTACAGTTCAAAGGGGTTCGCAACTCTATTCAAAATTTCCAAAGGAGTCTGCACCTTCATTCAAAAATGTTTACGGCTCTGCAAATGAATAAAGGTTGAAAACCACTGGTCTAGATGGCATACACTAACCTAATCCCTTGGTCAACATGAGATGTCCTAAGACTGGCTAGTCTTCCATGAAGTTTCTCTCTCCTGTGACTGGGCAGTGGGCACTTCTACCTGTTCATTAATGTGCCATAATTACGGCGCATTAAGTTTAGTCCCTGTAATGACAGGTACTAACTTAATGTGCCATAATTGGCGCTATTGCACATTAGTGCAAACAAATGATCTTTTTGTGATGTTAATGCACAATAGACTAAATCTTTTGTGCATTAGCACGTTAGCATGGGTTTTGCCTGCCTTGCAAATGCACAGTAGGATGAGTCTACTGTGGTCAGTGTCTCCCGTAGATGTGCCCACTGAGTTCCTTTTACGTTACTTCCCTTATTTTCACTTATGTTAACTTGGCCTAACTTAAAGTGAACACAGCTAAAAGCTTACTACAGGTAATATAAGGCAAGATAAAAGGATTCTAGCTCAACACAAAGGTCTACCCTTGGGACGAATGCTACCAATTGGAACCAATGCAACACCACTTTTTGGTGAGCTGAGAGAGCTGTCCCAGTGTGTGTGTAGGAAGAATTGGCCTGTTTTGTGTCACAGCCCAGGTACTGCTCACAGCTAGTGGAGATTCCCTTCTTTTCCAGTGCCCTCCCACCTGTTCCCCCCGCCTTGGATAGTGCTAGGCACAAGGGAGTGTGCAATATTTCCACATTCTTCACACTGGGGCCTTGTCACCTGAGAGGAAGCAGAGCATAGGGCCTAGCTTATTGGACTCACAGGCCAGCGCTGCTGTGTCTACTTTCTCCTGAAGGCCCCGCTCCATTATGGCTGTCCCCACACCTGCCTGGACCTCTTCAGTGGATCCTGGAAACAGAACCCTCCCTTTGCCACAGCTGCTTCTATGGAGGAGACACAAACTCCTGGAGTCAATCCATTTTGGGGTTCTGGAACCACTCCCAGACTGGGCATGAACCCAGCACCCTCCCGAGACAGGATCCTCCTTCATCTCCTGCTCTGATCAAGTATCATCTTCTGCCATAAAAGAGATGCAGTGCCTCAGAGATGGCTGCATCTGTGCTAGATGAGAGGGCCCTGCATAAGCAGCTCCCCAATATACCCCACCATAGAGGTGGCTACATCTCGGCACCAAGTACACAGGAATCCCCTCACACCAGCCCCTAATGTGTCCCACACCAAAGGTGGCTGCGACTTAGAATTGGGGAGGGGAGGGTCCCTTTGTAAATAGGCCCTATGACCAGCCTTTAGAAAAGGGCCAACTACTTGTAATGCTTTTATAAATGACCTGCATGACTGCACAATAGCTCCTGGCAGACTCCTTACCCACAGGGAAGGAGCTAATCTTTCCTCTGGGCTGGGAGAAGTGAGGCATGAGCTTGACACATTGTGCTTCAAGGTGAGGGTAACATGCTAGCAGAGCTGGAATGAGAGCAACACCAATGAACTGAGCTGCCTAAAGAGACTCAGGACCCAGAGGCCCATACCAGACAGACAGCACCAACACTTCCCTGGAGGTCTAGTAGCCAACACTTACTGTTGCAGTCTATGACTCCCAGTCAGGAAGGATGCTGAAGGAAGGAACACAGCTCAGTGCGTGAAGTCCTGGCTTCAGTTACCACCAGCTCCAGCTTTTGGGGTGGCTGTGACCATAGGCAGATCTAGGCTTTTGAAAAGGGGGTGGGGAGGTGCAGATGATGTGGTACATCATTCCATAAAACACAGTGAGTGCTTTTATTAAGTTAAAAAGAAACTAGAAGCTTTACTAATAAGCTACTAGCCAATGGCTATATTATTCAGTTTAAGATTGGATCAAAAGCAAATACAAATTTGCTCTATCATATAACGCATTATGTTTAAAAAAATCCCACAACACTGAAGCAAAAAACAATCAACATTTATTGTTTCTTTGGTCCTGTAGCTATTAGATTTAAATGGACATCTCCTTTTTCAGATTCATAAAACAAAATCTAGACTTCTTGACTTCACTGAAAGTTATTTCCACACCTGAGTTTTCATAGATTTCATAGACATTAGGGCTGGAAGGGATCTCGGAAAATCATTGAGTCCAGCCCCCTGCCCCAGGGGCAAGAAGTCAGCTGGGGTCACAGGATCCCAGCAAGATAAATGTCCAATTGATTCTCAAAGGAATCCAGAGTAGGTGCTTGCACCACCTCTGGTGGCAGTCTGCTCCAGGTCTTGGGAGTTCAGACTGTAAAGAAGTTCTTCCTTATGTCCAGCCTGAAACGGTCTTAGAGAAGTTTGTGACCGTTTGACCTTGTCATCCCATGGGGTGATCTGGCAAACAGGTGTTCCCCCAGATCCTGATGTACACCCTTTATATACTTATAGGCAGCCACCAGGTCCCCCCTGAGCCTACGCTTTTCCAGGCTGAAGAGTCCCGTAGATCTCAACCTCTCATCATAAAGCCTGTTTTCCTGCCCTCTGATCATGTGCGTGGCTCTCCTCTGGACTCTTTCAAGCTTCTCCACATCCTTTTAAAATTGTGGAGCCCAGAACTGGATACAGTACTCCAGCAGTGGCCTCACCAAGGCCAAGTACAGTGGGAGGATGACATCCTGGGATTTGCTAGAGAAGCATCTATGGATGCAAGCCAGAGTTTTGTTTGCTTTGCCGGCTGCAACATCACACTGGTGGCTCATATTCATCTTGTGGTCAATCATGACCCCCAAGTCCCTTTCAGCTGTGGTGCTAGCAAGTGTAGCACTGCTGAGCCTATAAGCATGCTGCGGACTTTTCTTCCCAAGGTGCAGTTCCTTGCATTTTTTGTAGTTGATGGCCATCAGGTTTTCATCCTCCCATTTTCTGAGCCTGTCAAGGTCAGCCTGGATCACCATCCTGTCCTCGGGTATGGACACTTTACCCCAAAGTTTGGTGTCATCAGTGAACTTGGCCAGTCCACTCCAGACACCAATGTCCACATCATTAATGAAGACGTTGAAAAAGATAGGCCCAAGGACATAGCCTTGTGGGACCCCACTGGTCACAGTGCACCACAACAATTGACTTCCATCAGCTACCTCTCTCTTGGTCCGACCACAAAGCCAGTTCCCTAGCCAGTGGACTGTGATGTAGCCGAAGTTGCAGTTGGACAGTTTTTCTATAAGACGATCATGGGATACCAAATTGAAGGCTTTTTTAAGTCAAGATATATGATGTCAATCTCTTTTCCCTTGCTATGTCACCTGGTCGTAGAAGGAGATGAGATTGGTCAGGCAAGACCTATCTGCAACAAACCCGTGCTGGCTATCCCTCAAGAAGTTGCCTTCAGCCAGTTTGTCAAGAAAGGTCTTTTGGATGATTTTCTCCAAGATCTTCCTGGGGATGGAGGTGAGGCTGATGGGCCTGTAGTTCCCCAGATCTACTTTCCTCCCTTTCTTGAAGTTAGGCACCACGTTGGCCTTCTTCCAATTCTCTGGCACTTCACCTGAGCACCACGAGTTCTCAAAGATCCATGCCAGTGGCCGAGCTATGATGCTTGCTAGCTCCTTTAGTACCTTGGGGTGTAAGCTGTCTGGGCCAGCTAACTTGAAGGTGTCCAACCTCTCAAGGTGTTCCTTCACATGGTCAACATTGATGTGGGGTAATAGATTTATAGATGTTAGGGTTCGAAGGGACCTCAATAGATCATCAAGTCCGACCCCCTGCATAGGCAGGAAAGTGGGCTGGGTTCAGATGACCCCAGCCAGATGCCTATCTAACCTCCTTTTGAAGACCCCCCAGGGTAGGGGAGAGCACCACCTGCCTTGGGAGCCCTTTCCAGATTTTGGCCACTCTAACTGTGAAGAAGTTCTTCCTAATGTCTAGTCTAAATCTGCTCTCTGCTAGCTTATGGCCATTATTTCTTGTGACCCCCAGGGGTGCCTTGGTGAGCAGAGCCTCACCAATTCCCTTCTGCACCCCCATGATGAATTTATAGGCAGCCACAAGGTCGTCTCTCAACCTTCTCTTGCGGAGGCTGAAGAGGTCCAGGTGCCCTAGTCCCTCCTCATAGGGCTTGGCCTTCAAGCACTTAACCATACGAGTGGCCCTTCTCTGGACCCTCTCCAGGTTATCCACATCCCTCTTGAAGTGCGGCGCCCAAAACCGGACGCAGTATTCCAACTGCGGTCTGACCAGTGCCCAGTAGAGGGGAAGTATCACCTCCTTGGTTTTGTTTGTCATGCATCTGCTGATGCACAATAAAGTGCCATTGGCTTTGCTGATGACTTCAGTCACACTGACGACTCATGTTCATCTTGGAGTCCGTTAGGACTCTGAGATCCCTTTCTGCTTCCATGCTGCTGAGCAGGTCATTTCCTAGGCAGTAGGTGTGCTAGACATTTTTCCTCCCTAGGTGCAGCACTTTGCATTTCTCCTTGTTAAATTGCATTCTATTGTTTTCTGCCCATTTGTCCAACCTGTCCAGGTCTGCCTGTAGTTGTTCCCTGCCCTCCGGTGTGTCCACTTCTCCCTACAGTTTTGTATCATCTGCAAACTTGGACAGAGTACACTTCACTCCCTCGTCCAAGTCACTGATGAAGACATTGAAGAGTATCGGTCCAAGGACTGAGTCCTGCGGGACCCCACTGCCCACATCCTTCCAGGTTGATACCAACCCATCCACCACCACTCTCTGGGTGCGACCCTCTAGCCAATTTGCCACCCACCGGACTGTGTAATCATCCAAGTCACAGCCTCTTAATTTGTTCACCAGTATGGGGTGGGATACCGTATTGAAAGCCTTCCTGAAGTCTAAGTAAACAATATCTACCCCTACTCCTGCATCCAGGTGTTTTGTAACCTGGTCATAAAAAGAGACTAGATTAGTCAGCCGTGATCTACCTGCTATGAACCTATGCTGGTCCCCTCAGCATAATTTTTCCTGCTGGGCTCTCACATATATGAACCTTAATAATCTTTTCAAAGATTTTACCAAGGATGGAGGTGGGACTGACTGGCCTGTAGTTGCTTAGATCCTCCTTCCTCCCCTTCTTGAAAACAGGGACCACATTGACCCTTTTCCAGTCCTCCGGGACCTGGCCTGTGCACCATGAGTGCTCAAATATTTGTGCCAGTGGCTGTGCAATGACATCAGCCAGTGTCTTCAGTACCCTCAGATGGAGCTCATCCAGGCCTGCCAACTTAAACTCATCCAGTCCTTCCAAGTGACTCTGCACTATCTCAGGGTCAATGCTTGGTGGTCTGGCTCCCAGCTGTTGTCTCTCTACAATTGTGAGACTTGTCTTGCCCCTCATTTAGGAACACTGAGGCAAAGAACTCATTGAGGAGTTCAGCCTTGTCCCCCCTGTCACCAATTGCTTTTGCCCGTTCAGTAGTGGTCCTATACTGCCCTGGGCCTTCCTTTTGCTCCCTATATATCTGAAAAACAATTTTTTGTTATCCTTAACTTGGGATGCCATCAACTCCATGGTAGCTTTGGCCTTTCTAACTGCCTACCTACAACTGTGAGCTGAGGAGGCATACTCCTCTTTAGTAATTTCTCCCTGTTTCCACTGCTTATATGCCCCCCTTTTTGCCCTTAGGTTGCTCTGGATTTCTCTGGTTAGCCAAGGAAGCCTCTTGGCCCCTTTCCCCTCCACATCGGGATCATCTCCCTCTGTGCCCGAAGGATTGCTTCCTTAAGGCACAGCCACCCTTCCTAGCCTCCCATCTCACCAAATCTCTTACCCTGCAGTGCGTCATTGACTAAATGCCTGAGCTCGCTGAAGTCAGCCTTCCTAAAGTCTAGCACTTCCACCCTACTAGTTACCTTTCCCACTCTATGCCTTATGGTGAATTCTATTATTTGGTGGTCACTGTCCCCCAGGTGACCACTGATCTGTAGGTCCCCTACCATGTCATCCCCTGTTGCCAGTACCAAGTCCAGTAAGGCATTCCCCCTAGCGGGACCATGTACCTCCTGCATCAGGTGGAGGTCTTGCACACAGGATAGGAACCTTTGTGAACGGTGGGAATTTGCTGTCTGTGTCTCCCGGAGATGTCAGGGTAGTTTAGGTCCCCCATGACTACCACTTCCCTAGTCTTTATGGTCTCTGAGAGCTGCCTCAGGAGTTCCAAATCTAGTTCTTTGCCTTGGTGTGGGAGTGTGTAGCAGACCCCTATCACCAAATCCATCTCCCCTTGACCTCCATGTATCCTAACCCACAATCCTTCTACTTTCTCCTCCTCCAATTCCATTTTGATAAGGGTCAATGTATAATGCTCCTTGACATAGAGTGCAACCCCTCCCCCTCTCTTCCCTACTCTATCCTTTCTGTACAGCTTATAGCCCTCAATGTGTACCGCCCAGTCATGGGTAGAGTCCCACCAAGTTTCTGTCAACCCCACTAAGTCCTAAGTGTTTTCTGTAAGCAGGAGTGCTAGTTCATCCGCTTGTTCCCCATGCTCCAAGCATTAGTGTATAGGCACTTGAGCCTTGTGACTGGCACTTTTGTTGCCCCCCAGCTCTGTTGCCCAATGGGCCCCTTATTGCTTACCTGCTTATTGCTTACCTGTGCTGTACTGCTGGACATCCCATGGATTGCAGGTTCCTGATGTTCTCCTTCTTCTGCCTCCCTCGCCCTGGCCATCCCACACCGTATTGGGCAGGGCCGTCCCTTGGGGCTGGTGAAAAACCAATGCAAAATACCTGCTGAGCAGGTTGGCTTTTTCCTGGGTGTTGGTTGTCAGTTGCCCCATATGGTTTAGCAGAGGTCCAATGTTACCTTCGCTTTTCCTCCAGCTCCCCACATATCTAAAAAAGGACTTTTTATTGTCCTTGATACATGTAGCCAGTTGGAGTTCAGTAGCAGCCTTGGCTTTCCTGGTTCACTCCCTACAGGTTCGGACCAGTGCAGAGTACTCCTCCTTTGGGTTGGATCCAGCCTTCCATCCATTCTAGGCCTTTCCATTTAGATGCAGGAGGTCCACTAGTTCCCTGCAGAGCCAAGGGGACTGCTGTGCCCTTTTGCTACCTTTCCTCCAAGACAGGATAGACATTGCTTGTGCTTTCAGGATCGCTCCCTTGAGGAGCAACCACTCTTCCTGAACACCCCTCCCCTTTGGGTCACGGTCCCTTAGGGCCTTACCAACAAGCCTCCTGAGCTTGTCAAAGTCAGCTTTCCTGAAGTAGAGGACTTTTGCTTTGCTGACTGACTTGCCTGCTTTATGGCAGATGGTGAAGGTGATCAGCTCATGGTTGCTGTCTCCCAGCTTCCCTTTGATCCTAAGGTTGCTGATTAAGTCATCACCCATTGCCAGTACCAGGTTGAGCAGCAATTTGCCTCTTGTCGGTCAGTAGGCTTCTTGAGTCAGATAGAGCTTATCCACACATGAGGAAGCTTTGCAACCATTTGGATGTGGCTGAGCGCTCTTCCCACAAGATGTCAGGGTAGTTGAAATCTCCCATGACAACCATGTATTGGGAGTGTGCAGCCTCAGCAAGTTCCGTGGCAAATTCCTGGTCAAGCTCTTGATCCTGGCTAGGAGAGGTCTGTAGTAGACCCCCACCATTGTGTCCTCTATGCCTCGTTTACCTTGGATTTTGACCCAGAGAGTCTCCAATCATCCCCCCTGGGTGCCAATGTCAGCTTGCAGGGATGTGTAACTTTCCTTGACATAGAGAGCTACCCCCTCCCCTGCCCCTTTTGCCCACACAATCTCTCCTATACAAGGTATAGCCATCTATACCTGTGGCCCAGTCATAGGTAGAGTCCCACCAGGTTTATGTTATCCCTATGACTTCGTAATTCTTCTGGTTTAGCAGAAGGACCAGTTCCTTCTGTTTGTTCCCCAGGATCCTGGCATTGGTGTACAGGCACATAAGTGACCCACTGGGGGCCCTTGCCTTTCCTACAGATCGCTCTGGGGCTAGGGTAGGCGTGGGTTCCCTTGAGTGCCTTAGCCTGCTGGGTTTACAAAAACTGCCCAGTGGGCTTGCAGTGGTGGTACTCTCCTCATCCCCCAGGGGGCTCAGTTTAAAGCCTGGTCTAAAGTTAATGTTTTTAGTTAGAGTTAAAAACAGGCTGCAGGGCGAAGTATCTGCTCCTGATAATGTAGCTCCTAGCAGACGGCAGAATTGCTGAAGAAGGAATAGGTTGATTAGTGGAACATTCAGACCATTAAAAACAGAGAGAGGGTTGTTAACACCTGTGGGGTGAAGAGTTTAGAAGGAATTAGATGGAATATAGTGAGCCATGACGTTAATTGACTCCATCACTGCTGCTTGACTAGAAATGCTGCTGCAACTGCCAAGTATTGGTTTTAAACTTTGGGTGGAGCAGGAATTAAAGGGGGGTGCAAGTGCACCAGTGCAGGTCCCCTGGATCTGGTCCTGGCTGTGATGTCTTTTTTATGCTGTTGTAAAAGAATGGGCACCGCACATTCACAATGGACAGCTACCAGCCCTGATGAGTTCAGCAGTGTGGCATCTTTTGTGATCAAGGGGGAGGAGAACTGACTGGGATCCAGGGGCAGAGCTGCCTGGGGCTCAGGAGGGCAGAGATGTGGGAGCTCATGGGGAAAGGTGACTCAGGATCCCGTGTGAGCAGGGTGGGGGCTTATCTGACCAGTGCTGGATTAATGGGCAAAGGTAGAAGCTGATGCTTGCCACTGCAAATTCTTACCAGGTGCCTGTGGCCCCCAAAGGGGTAGATCAGCCCATAACCAGGTTGTGAATCTGTATGGCCCCAAGATGAAGCAAAAATTAGCCAGGAAGCCTGGGTACAAGGTGGGGAAAGAAGCATGGAAACGAGCCCAGGCCATGGTACGTAAGAGTTAACTGCAGGGAGAATGCCTGTCAGTGGAGTACTAAAGATGTAGTAGGGAAACCCCATTGCAGTACACTTTGCTGGGGTAATCCCCAACCCAGTATAGGGGCATGGCTGTATCAGGCCCCCAGGGAAGCTGGGTTTGGGTGATCCTGTGTTTATTATAAAACTAGAGGTTAAGCAGGCTACCAAGTTATATACAAAGAGGCTTAGGAAGATCCCCTTCCCACCTCCCCTTCCCTCTACCCCACCTGCTCCCTTGTGCAGGTCTGGGAAGGGTGGAGGGGTCCCAGAAAATGTTCCATGTAAGCAGAGTCCATGCTACAGCGCATCCTCTATAGGTGAATGACCTTGGTGGGCATACACCTTCGTGCCTCTATTCCAGAGATGTCTCTCCCTGGGCTCACACTTGGTGAGTTGAGGGCTGTCACTGATGGACCCCTGGTCTCACACTGACTGCAGCATAGAGGCTGGGCTCAACAATGGCAAGGGTGGGGTACCACTGCTTGTTCAGTGCCTCATGGTTCAGCTCAGTGTAGGTGATGCCATCAGCATTGGGATCAGGGTCCATCTGGGGCTGGGAGGGGAGAGACAGGTGGAGAGAGTGTCACTGCAGTGTGGTATGTGTGCATATAACCCCCACATATCAAACACACACTGCCAGTGTGGGTGCACACACACACATGCAGTGTCACACTTTACACATAGACTGCAATACCCATTGATGCAAAGTCACAAATCCCCCTAGTCACACTGAAATACTGTGCACACACTCAGATTCAGTGCATTTTGTGGGTAAAACACACATACATATAGTTGGACTCTGTAATATGGACCTCTGTTGGAAAGGGCCGGGGGGGGGGGTGTGTGTGTGTGTGTGTGTGTGCGCGCGCTAAGAGGCCCATGTGACCCATGCATATTACCTATCTACAAAAGGAGCTCTGATGCACTCTGCTCAGCAGAGCAATCCTGTTCTTAAATACATGTGGTTGTGTTATTTCCAAGAAGAGGAAGCAGTGACCGTCTTACGTATGCACATACATGCACATACACAGAGCAGTCTGGGCTCTCAGCTGCAGTTCCTTGGAGCCTAGCGTTGCTCACGGTCACCCCACCCCTACCCCAACTACCAGAGCAGAAGCTGGGGTGCTGGGGGTGTCAGGGTGAGGGGCTGGGCAGGGTAGGTCACATACCAGAGTGCACTGCTCTTCTCTGTCATCCACAGAGGAGTCTGGAACAGGAAGAACAGGTGAGTCTAGGCAGCCTAACCTCACGCCAGCTCACACAAGAATCAACTGACCCAGACATCTTCCCTTCCTGAGAGTTCCTAGCTCTTTGCAGCCTGCTCTCATTCCCTAAAGCTAGGGTGTGTCATTAGACCCATGATCCAGATGGGTAAACTGAGGCACAAGGGAAGAGGGAAGAGGTAGGAGAGGAATGGAGTCTGATGGGTTAGACAGCAGGAGACTTAAGTCAGAACTCCAGAGTTCTGTCCTAAATCTGGAAGGGGAGCAGAGTAGAGTGGGATAAAGCAAGGGGGCTGGGACTCAGGAGTATGTGATTCTGATTCTTTCTCCTTCCCCGACTCGTGTGTCTCTGGCAGAAAAATAAAATGAGGAAAACACTGAGGCCCTGGCAGGTGATGGGGGGAGGGAGTCAGGGGTTCCTAGCATAGAGGATGGTAGGAGGGAAGATGGCTGAATGCAGCCCCTGGCACAGGGCAAAGAGCTCAGCTAATAGGGCCACAAGGTACCCAGGACCCTGGTATAACCACCCTACTCTTGCCCACAGGAGCTGCTAATCAGGCTCTGCCCATGTAGGCAAACCCCTACAAGCCCTACCCCTTACTGAGGGTGTCAGCCCTGGGCCCCAGAAACCCTGCACCCATTTCTCTCTGTGTCACTCACAGATGGGGTCTGGAGCAACCTCCGAGATGCCAGGCCTGAAACAGAAGATTTCATTCAGCAAGGAGCAGCAGTGACCTGGGTGCATGCACAGAGCAGCCAGGTCTCCCAGCTGAGCTCCCATGAGCCCCACCTCCCTCAGCCTCCACAAGCATGAGGAGATTCCTTGCACACTCAGGTAGACACTCCCCCTGCCTGCCACTCCATGCTGTAGTTTACCAGCTGCCACCCTCCCAAGCTGGGTTAGAACAGGAGTCCTGTGGCTCCCAATCACCCCTGCTCTAACTCATGAGACCTTATTTCCCCTCTCACATCTGGGAAGAAGCCCAGAGCTTCTGGCTCTCAGTGCAGGCAGGCTGAAGGACAGTTAGGAGTGTGGATTTGTACCTGGTGTGGTTTGATGACACCTGACTTTTCCCTGCAGAGAGAGAGAGAGAGAGAGACATAAAGCAGAGTCTTCCAGGAGTCTGTCTGAACTGGACCCCTCTGCATGCAGAGGCCCCTCACCCAGCACTGAGATGCAGCTGCCTTTGGGGTGGGGCATGACATGGCAACTGGGGTATCCCAGTACTCATCCAGTTCTTCTGTAGATTTCTTGCCAGTCTCCAATCAAAACTTAAGCCAGTTTCAGCCTTGCTTAGCAGCAGATTTAATCCTTCCCTCCCAGGGAGAAGCACTTACTTTCTTGGATTTTTCTGTAGAAGAGGAAGGAAATGAAGAGGAGGAGGAGGAAGGCAGCTGTGCAGCCCCCCGTGATGATCAATACTGTTGGATTCTTCCTTTCTGGGTCTATTAAAGAAAGGCAGTAACTGGTGGAATCTGGTCCATTCCCCTCCTCTTCCCTCCCTTCCAATTCCCACTACAGACCCCTGGGTCCTGGCCAGAGACAACAGTACAGGCAGGATTCTGGATAACAGCAATGTGCAGAGGTCACTGCTAATGACAGGGAGTCATGAGGAGTTCCCCAGGTGACAGATCAGAGCAGCAGAACCACAGAATAGCCACAGAAACCAGCTGTGCCAGATGAGTCCAAAGGGCCAGTTTATCCCAGTATGCCCTCTCTGGGAGGCCAGTTGCTTCAGAGGAAGGTGTCAGGGCTCCCCTTAGCCATGGCTGTAGGGATTACTGCCCATGAAAGGAGGCATCTCCACAGTTGGGTTGAACCACCCCAGCCAGCCTCCTTGGCCCCTTGAAGTTAATACCCGGCAGGCACATTGTGTGTGCCAGTGGAGAAGTATGTGCGAGTGTGGGGAGGGAAGGCTGCTTGGGATTGTGGGAGATACTACATCGCCTGATAGGCCTACCAATGAGAGTGAATAGTGTTGCCATTTAAATGGCCATCATTAGGTTTCAGTATTAATGCCTATTAGGAAAAACACAGCTGTTTACTCTTCTGCCAGCTGCTATTTCAGGTTCTAAGCCAGTGATTCTCAGCCAGGTGGCTGCAGCAACCTAGGGTGCCTTGAGATCTTTTCAGGGGTGCTGCAGGGTGCTATAAATTTGTTAGTGCTATTGGGTGCACCAATATGATTCACAAGATGAACTCAGATTACAACTAGGAATCTGTTGTGTTAGAAAACATTTTGTCGTGCTGTGGCTTTTCTGAGCTCTTTGCAAGAGAAGAATTGCTCTATTATTTTTCTGCAGTCAAAAAACAAGTAAAAACTAAGAGCTGGCATTTTCAAAGAGGGGTCTTGAGTCTAGCCAGAGGTCCCATGAGTCCAAAAAGGTTAAGAATCACTGCTCTGTGAAAACCCAGACATATATGAGGCACCCCTCTCCCCTAGGATCTGCAGATACCAGCTCTCTGCCTGTAGTGGAGAGCAGGGGAAAGGCCAGGGGCACCTGACAGACTCAGTTTGCTTCACCCTAACCTCACCAGCTGCCAGCTGCAGGATTAAGGGCTGAAGGACTGGAGCCTTGGCTGGTCCAGCTTCTAATGGTAACACTTACGAGGTGTCACTGGGATCAGGGTCCTGTTGCACTGAGCACTGTCCTTGCCTCTTGCAGCTCTGCTGGTACCCCTCTCTTCTGACCCACAGCCCCTGCCAGTCCAGCCCTGGCCCCCTCTCCTATACATATGCAGCAAAGTTGATGCCCCTCGACTATAAGCTTCTATCATCCTTATTATCACTAAGTAACTGATCAGAGCAGCAGAGCCACAGTACAACCATACAGACCAACTGTGCCAGATGAGTCCAAGGCCCATCTACCCCAGTATATCCACTCTGGGACACCAACTGCTTCAGAGGAAGGTGCCAGTGCTCCCCTCAGTGGCAGCTGTAGGGTTTACTCCCTGTGAAGTGAAGTGTCTTTCCAGTCCCCTACTACTCTGAGCTTGGCTTGTGTCCTGCTGGAGGAAAGTTTAGATCCCAGGGCTGTAGTATGGCATTGTAAATGGAGGCGGTTTGAATGGCCCCACTTGGCTGGGCTGCTAGGAATGAGTCCTGTAATCTGCATAGCCACAGAGTCCACCCCTCCAGCACTGTACCTGTCCCAGTGCTCCCTTCATCTGTTGGAGCCAGTGTCCATCTAGGCTCAGTCTGATCAGTTCCTCCTAAGCAGATAGAAAGACAGTGTCAGGGATGGAGGCAAGTGGCTTGAAGCAGCAACTCAATGTTTGTCCCCTTTCCCTACAATACAGTACTTCTCTTTGCTGTCATTTTGAGGGGTTAGGTGGGTGCTCAGTGTCTTGGGAATGTGTCTCTTCATATCATATACCCCAAGAGCAAGGGCAGCTCCAGGGAACAGCCCTCTGGGAATGGAGTCCTACCCTGCAGTTCCCCTGGGTACAGGGGTCTCCCTTGCCCCCTCCATCCAGAATCTGCAGGGACTGTGGCTCTTTCCCCTAGATGTGGACTTCCCTGTGACTCAGTCACTTCCCTGGAGAGATGTCAACTCTGGAGGGGCTCAGGGCAGAGCCTGGCTCAAATATCCTGACCCAGACAGGCAGGACCCTCACCAGTCACTACAATATCCAGAGGGTTGCTGGAATATGACAAGACATATAGTTCTCCTGGGGGGCGGTAGCTGCAGCTGTAGCTCCCTCTGTGCTCCCAGGTCACGCTGGGGATGAAGAACTCAGCCACTTCCCCCATAGTTTTCATAGGCTGCAGCATCTGCTGAGCTCCAGCCTTGTGCAGGAAGAACTTCAGGTCCCGGTGCTGACACTGACAGGCACAGCGGATGGTGACATCTCGACCCAGAGCAATTGGCCAACTGGAGCTGAGAGAAATTCTGGGTCTGGGATAGCTGCAATCTGTGTGCGGGAGAGAGGCAGTGAGACATGGACCTGCACGGTCATCCGGCCCCAACCTCACCTGCCAGGCTGAGCCACAGGGCAAAGACAGGGTCCTCTGGGAAAAGGCTCCTTCCATGATTGCAGAACTTCCATGGAGGCCCAGAACATGGCCTAGGGAATGGGGTGCAGAAACCAGCCCCCTGCTCAGCATTTCTATCTATCATCACTAGCACATTGTTGGTCTCCATCTCCTTTAGTTCCCTGTACAGGGAATGACTCGCTGACCTGGGGGCTCTTTCTGGCACTCAGCACAGCAAACCCCAGCTGCATGGACACAGAAAAATCACTCTCCCAGGTCCCCCACTACAGTGTGAGAACAGGCATGGGGAGATGAGCTGTCCTTTGCCTCTGAGGGACAAGGACTACCTGTTCACTGCGTGTTTATGCAGCACCTGGCACAGTGAGGCCCTGAGTGCTCACACCTGTTGCAAAACCAGTTCTAATTCTCAAGGCAGTATTCACACATTTTCCCCCAACTGCAGGTACCTCAGTTCAGGGAGGTGATCAGAGATGTCCCAACTGTGAGGTCCCAAGAGTTGAAGAGCACTTCTGAAATCTGTGATTTGCTTCCCCTCTCAGGCAGTCTGCGACTGAGCCAGGAACTGCAGTGTGACCTCCTGGATCCTACCCAGCACCTGACATCACAGATCCATTCTTCTTCCTCCTACAGCCCCATTCACCACCCCCTGGACACAGACTGGGGCAAATGGGGTGTGATCATGGCTCCTGAATGCACTTGCACAAAGGGGCTGACCAAAGGCTGAACAAACAGCTTCCCTCAACTTCCAGCACCTGCTGCTCCCTGGTACATGCTAACCCTCCCAGTGTCTCAGTCCCTGACTGGGTATCCCCTCTGCTGGGCCACAGGGTAGAGCTTGGCTTGAAACATCCCGCCCATCACCAGCACCCTCCAGGGGGTCTGGCTATGGGTGAGGCTGGGAGCCAGATGATGAATTGTGCCGCTCACCTCTCACCACCAGCTCCACAGGGTCGCTGGACTCAGACACAGTGAACGGGTCAGATTTGCTGTGGTAGTAGCAGCTGTAGCTCCCGCTGTACTCAGTGCTCACACTGGGGATGACAAACTGAGCCTGAAACCCGATGGTGTCCTGGGGTGGGAAACTGCTTCCCACTCTGATCAGAGCAAACTTCATCCGTAGGTGTGTACCCCAGCACCGGATGGTAACAGCTCCCCCTGGGGTCACCGGTCTGCTGGGGCGCAGGGAGATGCTGGGTTTTGGGTGGCTGGGCTCTGCAGCGAGAAGGAAATCAGCTGTGAGACACTGACCCAGTGCTCAGTCCCCACTTGTCTGACCAGCCCCTGCCCAGTCCTGGCAGCCCCTGGGCACAACCCCCTGGGTGCTTCCCTGAGGGGCTACAGCAGGGGGGCAAAATACGGCCACGGGTCCAATCCGGCCAGCCCCGGCCTCGCACAGCTTCCAGCGGGGCTGTTCCCGGTGCTGCTCCGCTCCCCTCTGGCGGCGCCCCTGAGCTGAAGCTCCTCCCAGGGCAGGGGCAAGAGGAGGAGCGGCCTCTGGAGGCGAGCACAGCAGCACACAGCTGGGTGCAGCTCCGTCAGTAGCTGCGAGTTGGCCGGGGCCGCTGCCGCTCTGCTCCCTTTGTCTCCAGCTGCGGCTGCTCAGGGTGGCTCCTGCCCAGTTCGTGGAGCTCAGCCTCCAGCTCCCGGCGCCTTCCCCCAGCTCCACGCCTGGCAGGCGGAGCAGGGTGAAGGCAGCTGGGAGCCGGAGCTCCACGCGCTGGGCAGGAGCTTCCCGCCAGCCTGGAGCGGCGCGGCAGGGGCAGCAGCCGCGGCTGGAGACAAGAGGAGCAGAACAGCCCCCTCGGCCCCGGCCCCGGCCCGCGCACAGGTTCTGGCTATAGCCGGCGGGCGCTGCTGGGCTCCCTTCGCCTCCCGGTGACAACGAGAGCCTGGCCGGTTGCAGCCCCGCTGGGGACAGCCCTGCCAGAAGCTGCGCACCGGCTGGGCCGGTGGGTGCGGTGGGAGCAGGGTACTGGATCCCGGCCGGGCTCGGCCCCACGTGGAGAGCAGCAGGGGCAGCCCCGACGGGGCGAGCTCTGCTGCACGCGACCCCCTGGCTGGCTCGCAGGCAGCCCCCCATGTGCATTCACCGCCCATAGGGCAGGGTGGCAGGGAATGCATCATCCCCACCACCCAAAGCCCCATAGGGAGTTTCAGTGAGTTGTTTGGAGGGGAGGGTGCTGACCCAGCCCACCACAGCTCATCAAAACTCCCTCTGTGGCCCTTGGGCCCAAATAATTGCTCACCTGGTCTAGAGTTTCCAGGGTTAAGATGAGAGAGACAGAGCGAACCCACCCTGGGCAAGGCCAGATCTCAGCTCCCCAGTGAAGAGAGAGGAGTCCAGCCTCTGCAGCCCATTTGTTCCCTGGTTCTCTGCAGTCTGAAGTGCTGTTATACTGCTGTAGCTGGATGGTCCAGAGAATGTGCAAGAAGCAAGATCGTTTTATGCCAGCTTTACAGTCAGGGGACAGGTGAAACAAACTTTCGGTTACAGGATGCCCTTCCTTGGGGTCTAGGAAAGTCAGATACTTGCTCCACTTAGTATTTAGCTTAGGATGCGCTTTCATTTAACCCAATAATGTTAATTAAAAGTGGGAGTCAACGTTGTCGTTGACCTCATGGTGGAGGATGATCATTCCCATGGGTCAAGTAAAGGGTTCTAAATGAGTCTGTAGATGGCTAAGAAGGCCTATTCTAGAGCCACAGATTCTAGGTCAAATGCCACAGGTGGTGGTTAAAGGGAGGGTCAGACCATGGATTTTTTGTCTTGTTTCTCTTCCTTCTGTTTGTTGTTTTTCTGCCTCCAGGGCAAGATGGTTTTCCTCCAAGTAAGATGTACCTTTTCTTACCATGTAGCCCTGTCCTGGGGTAGTTTTTCCCAATTTGTGGTGTCAGTGCCACACTTCTTAATGTTTGCCTTGAGGGTGTCTGTGAAGCACTTGTTCTCCCTGCATGTCCTTTGTCCTTGGCTGAGTTGGGAGTACAGCAGTTCTTTTGGTAGCCATACATCAGGCATGCACACACAGTACCCTGTCCACTGCAGCTGATATTAATAATCAGCACTTCCATACTGGTGGTATTAGCGTTGGTGAGGACACTGGTATTTGTGTGATGATCCTCCCACTTTATACCAAGGATCTTCCAAAAGTAGTGCTGGTGATGGCATTCCAGCCTTTTCAGGTGGTTCATATAGGTCACCCAGGCTTCACAGATGTACAGAAGATTTGGGATTACCACAGCCTTATATAGTAGGAGCTTTGTTTGAGTCCTGATGTTGTGATTGTTGAACACATGATGATTCAGACTTCTGAAGGCAGAACTGGCACACCAGCTTCTATATGGGATCTCCTCAACCATGTTGGCCTTCTTTGAGAGAGAGCTGCCCAAGGTATGTGAAGTGTTCAACATTCTCCAGCTTTTGTCCATCTATGAGGATCTTTGCCAGAGGAGTTGACTAACCCTGAGCAGGCTGGTGAAGCACTTTTGTTTTTCTGATGTGAAGGGTCAGTCCCAGGCACTGGTATGCTTGAGAGAAGCAGTTAAGGGCCATTTGTAGGTTCTCCTCTGTATGTGCAATGACGGCTCAGTCATCAGTATACTGAAGTTCTGCAATTGAGGCCAAAATAACTTTGGTTTTGGCATGAAGGTGGGAGAGACTGAAAAGGTTCCTGTCTATTCTGTACTCGATGCTGATGCCATGTGGCAGATGGTCATGAATGAACATCTTGATGACTGCAAGAAAGATGGAAAACAAAACTGGTGTAATCACACAGCTCTGCTTGATGCCAGTTCAAATGGCAAAGGGCTTTGTAGCAGAGCCACTGCATAGGATGGAGGCAGGCATCTGGTCATGAGGGAGTCTTAGGATGGTGATAAATTTCCTTGGGCAGCCAAACTTTGATAAGATCTTCCATAGAGCCTCATGGTTAACAGAGCTGAAAGCTTTGGTCAAATCAATAAAAGCCATGTACAATTTCTGGTGTTGTCCTTGGCATTTTTCCTGGATCTGCTGGGCTGCAAAAATCACCTCCATCGTGCCTCTCCATGGTCTGAATCTTCATGGAGACTCAGGAAGGATTTCCTCCTTGGCAAAAAGGAGCAGTTGGTTCAACAGAATTCGAGCAAGGATCTTCCCAGCCATGGAGAGGAAGGAAATAGCAGTCAGAATTATTTCCCTTTTTAAAATGGTGACAATATTGGCATTCTTTAGGTCAGCAGGAATTTCTGCAGCATTCCAGATTTTGAGAAACTGTGTGTGGAGCTTGCTGGTCATACTTTCCCCACAAACTTCGAAGACCTCAGTTGGTATGCCATCAGGGCCAGAGGTTTTGTTATTCTTCATCTGTTTTATTGCCTGGTGGACTTCTTGAGAGGTAGGTGGACTGGCAAATGCTTCCCTTACTGGATGCTGTGGGACGGATTTGATGGTTTCATAAGTCACAGTTGATTCTTGGTTCAGGAGCTTTTGGTAGTGCTTTTTCCAGCAGTTTTTGAAAAGTGGGAGTAAACAGATTGTGAATATGTCATTTAAGGTGTAATTCTCTGCAGTATAGGTTGTAGGTGTTTAATAGTCTTTCCAGTGATTTAGGCTGGTATGTGACAGCAAAGTGACAGCAAACACTTTTTATGTTGTAGTAGGTTTGTCCTGGGTATTTAAGCATAATAAAATTAAGGTTGGAAGGGACCTCAGAGACGAGTGCCCCCCCCCCCCCCACCCAGCACGCTCCCCGGCAGACCTGGAAATGGACCGGAAGTACTTCTGGTCCACTTTTGGTTTTGCTGCTGAGCATGTCCAGGGAGGCGGGGGGCCCACTCCTATGGGACGCTTCATGCACCCCAGCATTGCAGCATTCACAAGCTGCGCTTGCTACCTCAAGGTACGTAGAAAGAACTTTTAAAGCTGTTTCTGAATCGCTGATTCTCTGAATCAGCATCGAATCTTCAGGTTCAGATTCGGCCTAATTGAATCAGGGACAGTGGTCTGAATGAAGGAATCGAATCACTGTCCCTGATTTGGGCTGAATCCGAATCAAATAGGACCTGCTTCGCAGACCCCTAATGCTGACAAAGGGTTTTTAAACTTGAAAGCTCGCTAAGAAAAATGTTTCCAACTCTTTAGTTGGTCTAATAAAAGATATCAGGTTTACCCAAAGAAACTTCAACTGTTGACACTTCCTCCAAACAATGGCCAAAAAGTATGCCTCCTATTCTCCCCAATATGCCAACTTGAAGAAAGTGGTTTATGAAGAAAGATTTTAGAAAAAAATGCTGTGTACTTCTGAATCTTTGCTATTGATCCTGAACACCTGGATTTGTTTATCGATTTCCACTAAAACTTCAAAAACTATCACCCTGGCATCATCCTTTCTTTGGAATACTCTTACAACAATATGCCAAGTTCAGTACTGCACACCAAAATGGCATCCTACAAACTGTACCCAAACCCCCACCACAGACCATACCACTTATCACTCCAAAATTACTAATCCTTCCAAGCACACCAAAAAAGCTGTAATCTAAAGTCAGGCCTTCAGGTACCACCACATCTGCTTTAAGGAGAGCATGTGACATCTGACTCAGCAGTCTATAAGCCACCTTTACCCTTTAAACAACAAGGGCCCTTTACTAGAGAAGCACCCACAGCTTTTAATGAACCACCCAAATACCCCACACAAACCTACTACTACACCAAAGGAGAACCTCTACTGACCACACCCCTAGTTGCTGTGTCTCATTCCAGCCAGGAGAAAGATTGTTACATATTTACAATTTATACTTGGAGAAGATCACTCCTTGAAAGAAATATTCCCAGTCCCATACACCCACTCTCAAACAACACCCCCAGAATCAAACATCACCATAAACAATCTGTCCACTGATCACACAAAAACAAATGAAAATAGACCCCAACTAAACAACAAAAGCAAAATTTGTCAACAGATCAAAAATGAAGAAGATGACAAAACCATCAGAACCAGGGATCCTAGCACGTGCCTCTTACACATGATCCATTTCTTTCAGTGCACCAAATGCCCTCACTACATGGAGAAAATAACCCAACCCATAACTACACTTCTAAACAAACTCCTGCAGACAAAAAAGATAAAGGACAACACCCCCCCTGATACCAGGGGGAGAACACTTGTCTCAGAGCAAATGCTTCATCTCTGACTTCATAGTCCTCAGATTCAAAGGAAACCTGCCAACACCTTCAGAAGACAGGTCTGGGAACAAACATTCAGAATTTTACTTCACAACAAAAACCATGGACTTAGCACAGGCAACAGTTTTCTGGCTCCTTAATACTTATCTGTCCCCTCTACCAGCCTCCTTATGCTCTTCAGGTGGTAACGGCCCTCTTCTCTTCAGAGTGGTCCTACTCTCTTGACAGAATCAGTTTAAACTATAGCAGACATCCTTTACCTGGTCTGTAAGAACTACTTCTAACTGCTCTGTGCTCCCCATTTGATGCCCATTTCCCATGTTAAGTGATCACATAATGGGGTTAAATGAAAGTTCTTGCTGAACCAGGTGTTTTCCTTAGGCTGTTTCTGCTTTCCCAACCCCAAGGAAGGCCATGTTGGGCTTTTTAACATGTGCTCTGGGGGTGGGGTGCTTTAATTAGAGTGGCCCAGTAAGGACAGGTGAAGTGTCTCTAGATTTACTGTAGCCTGCTCTGCACCTGTAGTAGATAGGACACAGGGGCAGGTACTTCAGTGTAGGCTGCACAAGCCAAGGGGGCCCTAGGCTCATGCTTCAGCAGCTCACCCAACCAACCTCAATGCTGCCTCTCTTATACTGCTGCAGGCACCTGAGCTAGCCAGACTAAATCTAGCACAGGCTGGGTTGCCTGCATATGACTCACACCTCCATCTGCTGAATATACACACACCTCAGAGCCAGCTGTGCTGGTGATAGGGTTGAGAACTGAGTACTTGCTACACACAGGGCATGTCTACACATGTGCATTTACTGTGCAGTAACTGAAATTACTACGCAGTTCGGGCACATAGCTACACGTGCATTCCCATACTGCACAGAAAATATGGTGACTTATGCTAACTTGAGTATCAATTTGATACCTGCATCATGCAGGTATCAAATTTACACCTGATTAGTTACTGCACAGTAACACATGTGTACACACCTTACTGCACAGTAACACTGCGTATGTGGACTGATTTGGGACTAACTTTAGTCCCAAGTCAGTTCATGCACAGTATTAATGTGCTTTAATGCCTACACGTGTAGGTGCCAGCCTATTCCCAGTAAATTAAAGCTGGCATAAATGCATGTGTAGACACACCTGCAGTGGGCATAAGAATGGCAGTATTTTTAGGTCTCTGGTGTTCAGTGAGTAGAACCTACTTGCCAAACTCACAGGCTCCATTTGGGGTGCTAATACCTCCATGCTGTGTTCATCTGTCATCCCACTGTGTTATTCTTTTGCAGAATATTGTGCCCCTGCATGAGCTAGTTCATCATACAGCTAATTAGTGGGCACCCAGCTTCATGTTACAATAAGTCTTGTGTTAGGCACATTGTGCCCCACTCCAGTCCCATGGTTACTAGTCCTCAGTAATATTGCTCCCCCTCATGTCTGTCACACAAATGCTTAAGTAAATTTACTAGCCAGATTTCATGGTAATTCTACGCTTCCAGTGCATTGGGACCTATTCCACCCACCAATAGCTTAGTTCCTTCAAGATGTCCAATATAATCCATCCTTTCAAAACCATTTGACTTTTCCTTACTTACTTGATCACACAAAGAATGGTCAGCACAAGCACCAACCAATCACCACATCATCTCTGATCCTACAATTAGTCAATCAGGATTTAACTGGCCATGTCATTATTGGGCACTTCTCAACCGTTTTTGAACTGGACAGAGCCACAGTGCCTCAAACCTATAGCAATGGGGTCTTTGCAATGACAACAAATGCCCTTGTGGACAAGTTCAAACCACGTCCCACACTGTTGACTCATATCCATTTACTATGCTACCTGGTGGCCTTCAAGCTCTTCACACTGGTGATAACATTGCCTTAAGGTGGTTGAAACAATATACCGAAACTGCTTATGCTAAATAAACAGAGTAGAATAAGGAGACCAAATTCCAGCACTCCTGTTCTCCACTCATAGCTCTGGGCAGGATGGGGTAGGTTGGTTTGAGCACCAGGATGGGAGTCAGGACACCTGGGTTGTGTTCAGATTTCCACGTGGGCTTGTGGGCAGGGTTGTGCAGCTCTGCCCTATAGTAAATACATGTGCTATAATACCACACACATCTTCTCCTCACTCTGTAATCAATATATAGCCCTAAGAAAGTTCTTCCTGCCCTGTAATTCCCACTTGGGAGGACCCCTGCCCCTGGGGTGTAGAGGGAAATATGGAGCAGGGAAAGCCCTGGACAAGGAACATCTTCTTTCCAGGGCTTACAGGACTTAGGGTGGAGCCACATTCTGAGCATCAGTCTTCAGCATGGAGACCTGCTGAGGATCTGGCTAGGGGTGAGGCAGAGACTGGGGATGTTGAGCTGGGCCCCTCACCTCTTACCACCAGCTCCACAGGGTCACTGAGATGCGACCAGTGGTTCTTAGCTGTTATGGGGTGATAGTCACAGGTGTAGCTCCCTCCATCTTCCTGGTTCATGTTGGTGATTGGGAATTCAGACATGTTCCTCCCACGTACTTCCTGCTGTGACCAGGGTGTACTTCCATCTTTGTACAGATAGAACTTCACGTCATGGTGTAAACCTTCACAGAGGATGGTGATTTCTCCCCCAAGAAACACCACTTGGCTGGGGATCACAGAGATGAAGGGTTTGGGGTATTTTTGCTCTGCTTTGAAAGAGAGACAATAATTACATGGGACAGACATTAACCCATCTCCCCTGCTCCAGCCCTCTGTCTAAATCTCTGCCTCCTTTGGACTCCAGCCCATGCCCTCCTTGAACTGTGCCTGACCAGTGGCTGTTTTGGTTCATCTCAGGTCCTGGCTGCTGCAGAGGTTGTCTGGTTGCTCACAGCTCTGCAGGCACAGCCAAGCCAGCAGAGAAACCAAGCTGCGAGGACCCTGCTGCTCTGGGTTTGGAGCAAATGAGCAAATGAAGTCAACTCTATGGTGGGTGACCTCCAACTGCTGC
Organism: Alligator mississippiensis; assembly: GCF_030867095.1. NCBI lineage: Eukaryota > Metazoa > Chordata > Crocodylia > Alligatoridae > Alligator > Alligator mississippiensis. Next base: position 38,873,872 of record NC_081828.1, read on the forward strand.
ACTGCAGAGTATTGTTACCTATGATTTGTAGTGCAAGAGCATCTGGTAGCCCAAGCCCAGCCCTGACCATGCCAGGTATGGTATAAGACCAGCACAAACCATGAGCATTGTTAGGCTACATCAGAGGTGCCCAGAGCCCTGGTACAGACTGGGATACTCAGGTTCCAGTACCTATCCAGTAAGAGCACGCTGGCGTTTGCGCAGGCATTCGCGCCGGAGGGCGGGCCAGGAGGGCCAGGAGTGGGACTCCTGTAGGGGTAGGGCGTAGACACCGCACAGGTCTACAAACAGCAGCTTATAGAATGGTGTCTACGAGGAGTGCTGCTAGGGCCTCTGCCCAGGGGGGCAAGGCTACCTGGGGCAGGTCTGAGGCCTCCACCCAGACCGAGCCCATGGGGGAGCTGATGTCCCCCTACCTCCTGGCCTGTGGGGGATCCCCAGCAGGGCCAGGGGGGCAGAGATTGGGGGCCCCCACACCTGTCCGGCAGGTGCCCATCTTAGGGCTCTGGAGGCGCAGGTGAGGGAGCTCCGGGAGGAGGTTAGCAGGCTGAGGGGGATCAGGGAGGTAGAGGATGAAATTGACAGATATTTCTTTTCCCTGCAGGCCCAGGCACCAAAGGAAGAAGCACCCCGGGGAATACCCTCCACAGCAGAGTGGCAGACGGTCACAGCCAGGACCGGAGCAGCTCGCAGCGAACCGGTACCAGCTTCTCCAGTCCGGCTGGTGAACAGGTACGAGGCCCTGGCAACCCTGCAGGAGATGGAAGGGGAGGAGGAAACCCTTGGGCAAGAAGAAACACCACGTTCTTCACGCTCCAAACAGAACAAGAGATCCACGAGGACCCAGAGGAGGAGGCGACGAGTGCTCGTCATAGGCGACTCCATCCTGAGAGGTACGGAAGGACCCATCTGTCGCCAGGACCCCTCGGCACGAGAGGTATGCTGCCTCCCTGGAGCAAAGATTCGGGATGTGACGGAGGTAATCCAGGCCAGGATCAAGCCCACCGATTATTACCCCATGGTCCTAGTCCATGTGGGTACTAATGATGCGGCCAGGAGAACCCCCGATCACGTGATGGCGGACTACAGTGCTCTGGGTGGCGTGCTGAAGGAGTTCGGTGCACAGGTGGTTTTCTCTTCCATCCTACCAGTGACCGGACGAGGAAGACGGCAGGAGAACTGCATCCGAGAGACCAACTGGCGGCTTTGGCAGTGGTGTCTCGAGGCAGGCTTCGGCTTCCTGGACAATGACCCGCACGTCACGACGAGGGACATGCTCAGCTGGGATGGGCTTCACCTGTCCCCCAAAGGTAAGCGTGTGTTTTCTACTAGGTTGGCGGAGCTCCTCCGGTGGGCTTTAAACTAGGCTCGTCGGGGGGAGGGGAGTACGAGGGCAGGGGAAGCTGTGGACCACCAAACCATGTGGCACCCACAAGGACAGCCCAGCCTGAAGAAAGAGAGCATTGGGAACCTGAAAGCCATGGGGTAGCCAGCACTACAGAACAGGTAAGAAACAAGAAGGTAAGAAACAATGGGCCCCTTGGGACTCGGAGCGGGGGGGCAGCAAAGGCACCAGTCGCAGGGCTCAAGTGCCTATATACTAATGCTAGGAGCATGGGGAACAAGCAGGATGAATTAGCGCTCCTGCTTGCACTAAACACCTATGACTTAGTGGGGCTAACAGAGACCTGGTGGGATTCATCCCATGACTGGGCGGTACATATTGAGGGCTATAGATTGTATAGAAAGGACAGGTCGGGGAAGAAAGGGGAGGGGGGGTTGCACTTTATGTCAGTGAGCAATATACATCAACCCTCATCAAGACAGAATCCGAGGTTGAGGAAGTAGAAGGATTGTGGGTTAGGCTACATGGGGGGCAAGAAGAAAGGGATTTGGTGGTAGGGGTCTGCTACAGACCCCCACACCAAGGGGAAGAAATAGATGCGGGGCTCCTGAGGCAGCTCTCGGAGACCATAAAAGCTAAAGAGGCGGTAGTCATGGGGGACCTAAACTACCCGGACATCTGCTGGGAGACGCAGACAGCAAGGTCCCATCGCTCACGCAGGTTTCTAACCTGTATACAGGACCTCCACCTGACACAGGAGGTGCATGGTCCCACTAGGGGGAATGCCATACTGGATCTGGTATTGGCAACAGGAGATGACATGATAGGGGACCTCCAGATCGGTAGCCATTTGGGAGACAGTGATCACCTAATAATAGAATTCAACATAAGACGGCGAGTGGGTAAGGTAACTAGTAGGGTGAAAGTGCTAGACTTTAGGAAAGCTGATCTCAATGCACTCAGGCGATTAGTCAAGGAAGCACTGCAGAGTAGGAGTTTTGATGGGATGGGAGCCCAAGAAGGGTGGCTGTGTCTAAAGGAAACGATCCTTTGGGCACAAAGCAAGACGATCCCTGAGCGAGGCAAAAAAGGGAAAGGGGCCAGAAGGCTTCCATGGCTGACCAGAGAAATCCAGGGCAGCCTAAGGGCCAAAAGGGGAGCACATAAAAAGTGGAAACAGGGTGAGATCACTAAAGATGAATATACCTCCTCTGCTCATGCTTGTAGGGAGGCAGTTAGACGGGCCAAAGCTACCATGGAGCTGAGGATGGCAACCCAAGTAAAAGACAACAAGAAATTGTTTTTTAGATATATTGGGAGTAAAAGGAAGGCCCAGGGAGGAATAGGACCACTGCTAAATGGGCAGAAACAATTGGTGACAGATAGGGGGGACAAGGCTGAACTCCTCAATGAGTTCTTTGCCTCAGTGTTCCTAAGTGAGGGGCACGACAAGTCTCTCACTGGGGTTGTAGAGAGGCAGCAGCAAGGCGCCAGACTTCCATACGTAGATCCTGAGATGGTGCAGAGTCACTTGGAAGAACTGGATGCCTTTAAATTGGCAGGCCCGGATGGGCTCCATCCGAGGGTGCTGAAGGCACTGGCCGACATCATTGCAGAGCCACTGGCGGGAATATTCGAATGCTCGTGGCGCATGGGCCAAGTCCCGGAGGACTGGAAAAGGGCTAATGTGGTCCCCATTTTCAAAAAAGGGAGGAAGGAGGACCCGGGCAACTATAGGCCAGTCAGTCTCACCTCCATCCTTGGTAAAGTCTTTGAAAAAATTATCAAGGCTCACATTTGTGAGAGCCCGGCAGGGCAGATTATGCTGAGGGGAAACCAGCACGGGTTTGTGGCGGGCAGATCGTGCCTGACCAACCTAGTCTCTTTCTATGACCAGGTTACGAAACGCCTGGACACAGGAGGAGGGGTGGATGTCGTATACTTAGACTTCAGGAAGGCCTTCGCTACGGTATCCCACCCCATACTGGTGAACAAGTTAAGAGGCTGTGACGTGAATGACTGCACAGTCCGGTGGGTGGCGAATTGGCTAGAGGGTCACACCGAAAGAGTCGTGGTAGATGGGTTGGTCTCGACCTGGAAGGGTGTGGGCAGTGGGGTCCCGCAGGGCTCGGTCCTTGGACCGATACTCTTTAATGTCTTCATCAGCGACTTGGACGAGGGAGTCAAATGTACTCTGTCCAAGTCTGCAGATGACACAAAGCTATGGGGAGAAGTGGACATGCCGGAGGGCAGGGAACAGCTGCAGGCAGACCTGGATAGGTTGGACAAGTGGGCAGAAAACAACAGGATGCAGTTCAACAAGGAGAAATGCAAAGTGCTGCACCTAGGGAGGAAAAATGTCCAGCACACCTACAGCCTAGGGAATGACCTGCTGGGTGGCACAGAGGTGGAAAGGGATCTTGGAGTCCTAGTGGACTCCAAGATGAACATGAGCTGGCAGTGTGACAAAGCCATCAGAAAAGCCAATGGCACTTTATCGTGCATCAGCAGATGCATGACGAATAGGTCCAAGGAGGTGATACTTCCCCTCTATAGGGCGCTGGTCAGACCGCAGTTGGAGTACTGTGTGCAATTCTGGGCACCACACTTCAAAAAGGATGCGGATAACCTGGAGAGGGTCCAGAGAAGGGCAACTCGTATGGTCAAGGGCCTGTAGACCAAGCCCTACGAGGAGAGTCTAGAGAAACTGGACCTTTTCAGCCTCCGCAAGAGAAGGTTGAGAGGCGACCTTGTGGCTGCCTATAAGTTCATCACGGGGGCACAGAAGGGAATCGGTGAGTATTTATTCACCAAGGCGCCCCCGGGGGTTACAAGAAACAATGGCCACAAGCTAGCAGAGAGCAGATTTAGATTGGACATTAGGAAGAACTTCTTCACGGTTTGAGTGGCCAAGGTCTGGAACGGGCTCCCAAGGGAGGTGGTGCTCTCCCCTACCCTGGGGGTCTTCAAGAGGAGGTTAGATGAGTATCTAGCTGGGGTCATCTAGACCCAGCACTCTTTCCTGCTTATGCAGGGGGTCGGACTCGATGATCTATTGAGGTCCCTTCCGACCCTAACATCTATGAATCTATCCATGGCTGGTTGGAAACATAGCTCAGTGTGAGCAGGATTCTCTGCTGCTTAAAGCTGTGAACCAGGCCCTGCTACAATTCCTCCATAACCCCTGTGGGTACAGGGGGGAGGCAGGAGATGTGGCCTGAGCTTTGGGGAGAAATTCTTGTGTGATGTAGGGTCGGGAATCAGTGTTACTCACCTCCCCACACCCTGCTCTGAGAAGCCAGCCAGCAACCTGGAAAGCAAATAGCTCATTAGTGACCAGATCCCAGCAAACAAAGCACTTTCACTCAGTATGTTGTTTCCCCCTTGATAGTCCCAAATTGTTTTAACTAAGAGGGAAGAGGCTCCAGGGCTCTTATCCACAGGAATTGCTGTCTTCCAGTTCCCACCTTTCACTCAAATCCTGGTCTTAGGGATACAATCTCCCATTTGGGCACATGAAACTGGTCTCAGACCCACACTTCCTCCTCCCCCCCCCCCCCCCCCCCCCCGCCTATGGGCACATGCCCTGGTTCCTGCCCCCCACCCATAAACACAGATCCTGGTCTTAGACCATGAATACTTGCCCTCATCTCAAATTCCCACATGGGCACAGGCCTTGATATTATGTCACTCTGTCCCACAGGCACGTAGCCTGGATGTCTCTAGAACTCACCCAGGAGGAGGATTGTGAGAGCTGGTGCCATGCTGGATGCACTGAACAGTCCCTTGTTGCTACTATCAACACCCCAGTCCCCAGTTTCACGGAGAGTGACATCCCAGAGCCCAAAGAAGGAAGTGAGTTGGGGCTGTGGCCATAGGAAGCCAGCAGTGCTCTCAGTGCATTTCTTCCCCATCACATGCTATTCTCTACACTCTCCGCTGTGGTCAAAGCAGATCCAGATCTCTGTAACTTCCAGCCAACCACATCCTCATCTGCAGATTGGCAGGGTCTCTTCCCTTCCACATGAGGAGCAGGAGTTGTGGCGTAGCATCTGTGTTGTGTAATGTAATGCATTGTGTGCAATGGAAATGTGATCTGAGTAGTAGGGTTACCATATTTCCAGTTTCAAAAAAGATGACACCTGTTGAGGGGGATACCTCACTCCCAACTCACAGACAGTGCCCCTCACTCCCCACCTGCATCCCCCGTCCTTGCTGCTGCCCCTCACTCCCAACCCACAGACCTCTGGCCCTGCTGGTGCCCCTCACTCCTGATCCATAGTCCCTCACCCCCACAGGCTATGCTAGTGCCCCTCAGTCCTGACCTGCAGTCCCCCAATTCCTGTTGCTAACCCTCACTCCTGACTTGTAAACCCCTGGCCCTGTCAGTGCCTCTCACTCCTGACCTGCATCCCCCTCAGCCCTGTTGGAGCGAGCCCCCAGCTGCCCCTGTTCCAACTGGGCCAGAGTGTGGTGACTCCAATTCCTGTAGGCGGTGGTGGAGCCAGTCTGGCCCTGGTGGCAAGGGTGGGAGGAAAGAGAGGATATTTGTGGTACTGCCAGCCCAGGGCTCCAGCACCATAGCCACTCCCCCCTGGGTAGTGTCTCCTGGCCTGCCTGGCCCCATGAGCAAGGTCACTGGCCTGGTGCTGCTGGCTCGGCCATGGAACTCCCCACTTCCCTCAAAGGCCCCCTTGCCCCCTTCCCCCATTGGAGGGGCAGGGGCCTACCCCCTGTCCTCCCTGCCCTGCCCCAGCCCCAGCCCCAGCCCCAGCCCCAACGCCAGGTCAGCTTCCCCAAGCTCCAGCTGCCCCCTGCCCTGCCTCACACACCCATCCCCCTCCACATATCCTGCCAGACACACACACACACACACACACACACACACACGCATGCATGCATGTATGCATGCACGCACATATACCCCCCCACCTCCACAGCCCCCCAGACAGCCCTGGCCCTCTAATCCCTGTCCCCCCACAGACTTACCTGCATCCAGGTGCTGATACTGCTTAACTCTACCCTGCCTGGCTGCATGCCAGCCATGTCTATGTGCATTTGTGCAAATGCACAGGTGCTCACTGCCTCCAATTACCCTCTCTCTGCTCCCACCAGTAGAATGAAGCAAAATCATGGTAACTGGTTCATATTTCAAAAAAACGCCTGGATGGAGATTGGAGGGTCCAAAAAGAGGACATGTCTGGGAAAACTGGAGGTGAGGGGAGGGACTGCATGTGCTGAATGTATATATTCCAGTGGTACTGACCACAACCTGTTTACATGCTCTTTAAGTGTATGCTGTTATACTTTCAGGAGTGTAGGGTATAGCCATTTGAAGTGGAAACTACACAACACGAAGAACCTTGCTGCTGTTAGACTTTGAATGACTCTTTACCTGTATTTGTCCTTTCCCTTTGGCTTGTTGGCTTGTGACCCTAATACCTAGGACTTTCTATATAAAAGTGAGAAACCTCCCCTTTGACTGTAATAGATTCATAGATAATAGGGTCCAAAGGGACCTTGGTAGGTCATTGAGTTCAACCCCCTGCCCTGGGCAGGAAAGAGCACTAGGGTCAGACAGCCCCAGCTAGGTGCTTATCCAGTCTCCTCTTGAAGACCCGCAAGGTAGGGGAAAACACCACCTCCCTTGGAAGCCCATTCCAGATTCTGGTAACCTTTACTGTGAGGAAGTTCTTCCTAATGTCCAACCTAACTCTGCTCTCTGTTAATTTGTGGCCATTGTTCCTAGTTACTCCAGGGGGTGCCCTAGTAAACAGAGCATTTCCTATTCCTTGCTGCCCTCCCCTGATGAATTTATAGGCAGCCACAAGATCACCTTTCAGTCTTCTCTTGCACAGGCTGAAGAGATCTAGGTCCTTCAGTCTCTCCTCTTAGGGCCTTGCCTGCAGGCCTCTGACCAGATGAGTGGCCTCCTCTGAATCCTCTCAAGATTCTCCATATCCCTCTTGAAGTGTGGCGCCCAAAACTGGATGCAGTACTTCTACTGCGGCCTGACTAGTGCCGCGTAGAGGGGAAGCATCACCTCCCTGGACCTGTTCATCATGCATCTGCTAATGCATGATAAAGTGCAGTTAGCCTTGTTGATCACTTTGTAATGATCATGCCTGACACTTGCAGGGGTTTGTTACAGTGGGTTTCCTTCAGCCACACACCTAGGTTGCTAGTACAGAGACCAGCTCTACTGGGGGAATTGCAGTACTTCATACAAGAAGCCCTAGGTGCCATGGCCCCAAGCAGCCTGGAAAAACTGCTGCCTGGCATATCAGATGCTTTGAGGAGGCCTCAGTCCCGCATTGTACCACAATGAGCATGGCGTCCCCAGCCATGAAGGGAGATTCTTTTCTGATCCCAGCTGGGCTCCGCTCCTGCCTGAAGCATAAGGGCTGAGGGCCAGGGACAGGTCATTCTCATATAGTGACACTGCAGAAACTGTTATTATCTGGGACTTGGTGAAAGACACGTCACTGGGGGCATTGTGGATTCCAGTCATGGCAACAGGATAAGTTTAAAAGCTGGCCATTTCCAGCAGTTCAGAGAAAGGGGAAGTCAGTGAATCAGAGAAAGGGGAAGTCTCCCTTGAGCTGACTCTTTGGTTCTGGTTTTGTATAATTATGCTAATTGCATGACTGAGCTGCCATCAGCTTCCCCAGCAACAATGCCATCTCTCTGCTCTTGGTGGGAAGCAGGGAATAAGGATTAGAGATGGAGGGACCAGAAGTCACAGAATCACAGAGAAGCAGGGCTGGAAGGGACTAGTTCAAGCCCTTGCCTGAGGCAGGACCAGCCCTATCCAAACCATCCTGTACAAATACAAAATCTGAACTCTTTATAAAGCAACAGCACAACACATAACACCCTCTCCTGCCAGAGGGGAAGCAGCGAAATGACAGCTGCCAATGTCCTGCTTCTATGAAAAGCTATTAATATATGCCCAAGAGATCCTGGGTACAAGAGATCCTGGGTACAGGGCTATGACTCCCACTACAGAGGATGGCAACAACCCCACCCCATGACTGCACCAATCTGACTGTGGGGATAATTCCTTCCTGACCCTCAATATGGTGATCACTCTGACCCTGAGCAAAGGGGCAAGACCCTTTAGCCAGGAACCAGGGGCACCCCCTGCCACCTCTAACTTTTTGTATCCTGGCCTGTGTCCCCATCATGCCTTCTCCTCACCAGCCCCATCCCATGGCCCCTCACACTGCCTGTCTCTCCCCCACTTTGCCTCGTCCTGATCCCTCACAGCCACACTCTGTTTTCACCCTGACTCTGCTGTGTGTTTTGGCCACTGTCACCCCTGTCTATCCCCCAACCAGTGTCCTCTCATGTCTGTCCTACTCTCCCACGTCCCACCAGAGCTGGGGGAGGAGGCATTTCAGGCTGAATCCATCCCATGGCTGTGCGGGGCTCTGCCCCATTCCATTTCATCTCATCCCTGCAGTGCCCAAACTGCCCTGGCTCAGCAAGGGTTTTGGCAGGAAAAGGATCTTGCCTTCATTCCTCAGCTTTAACAGATGTTCCCTCCACCTCCTCTCTACTTTTAACCTCACAACCCTATACACTCCTCCACCAGGGTCCTCAAGGCCCCTGCTTCTCCTCCACAATCCTTCCATCCCAGCCCCATCTCTCCTCGAGCTGGTACTCCTCATTTGACCCCATGGTCTCCTACAGCCTCTTCCCCCCACAGCCCTGCCATGTGCAGGGAAGATGGTTCCCCTTCCCACTGCAGAGCAGTGTAACATGCTGGTGAGGTTGCCCTCAATAAGGATGGCCGCTGTCTCCCAGGATTTCCAATAAGGCTGAAGCCAGGACCCTCTGAGTAAAGCTGGCTTCTGGGAGCAGTGCGTGGGGTCAGGGGACAGCACTGGATAGGGGGTTGAAGGAGAGCCGGTGGGTCTGTAGGGCAGAGAGGAAGGATGAGGGAATGGGAGGGTGGCGTGCTAGGTGTCCTGGGTATAGGGGTGATGGAGCTGAGAGGAGGAGACTGAGGACAGGAGTCATAAGAACAACCATTCACTGGGTCAGACGATTGGTCCATCTTGCCTGATATCCTCTGTCACACAGGGGCAGACAGAGGATGCTAAAGGGGAGAGTGAACAGAGGAAGGGGAAGGAGACATAAGTCATGGAGGAAGGGGAGAAGACAGAATGGCAGCTTTGAGATCCCTCCTGCTTCCTTGTTTCCCCTCATTGCTGAGTAGAGGCTTTGATGGGTAACCTCCTTACCCCCATTTGCTGGTCCAGCTTCTTGGTGGGGGGGCACAGCCTTTCTGCCTCCAGCCCCTCAGCCCAGCCTCTTCACATTCACCCAAACTGCCATCTGCTTCTGTCCTGTTTCCCCCAGACCTGCCATCTCCCTACTTCCCTGCTATTCGTTGTTCAAGCAGAAAAGGAGAGTGAAGGCAGTCAGTACCACATCCAGACTGTGTTCCTGGCTCCATATGCACCATCTTCTTTCATCAGTTGCCCTCAGAATGGGCTTCTCCATCTTCCTAGACATGTACAACCTATGGCATCTCCCCTGGGAAAGCTTGTTTATCAGAACATCCCCCTTGTGACATGACAGAGAACAAAATTATACATGAATCCCAGAGTCTGATCCTGAAGGTATCATAGCCCCCAAACCCCCATGATACTATATGTATATGACTTTACACCAATTCTTTTTATTTTATTTTATCTTCACTTGCCTGGCAATTCAGGCACTGTCCTCTGGTTAGGGACAGTTGATGCTACAACAATCAAGCTATTTTTTGTTCTGCAATTCTGCTGTGTTAGATGCTCTTGATAATGAAGCTCCCATTTCACAGTACTGTAGATTGTTTTCAACTCATTCCAGTGACATTATATTTGTTTTTGCTGCAATTTTCAACTGAATAATATAGCCTTGGCCCCTAATGCATTAGTAAAGATTATTGTTCATCTTTCCCTTGTAGAAATTTAGGCATTGCTTTATTTGTGATGATGTGCTACACCATCTGCACCCCCCCTTTTCAGAATTCTAGATCTGCCCCTGTCTCCACATCCTGCATTTTCCCTCTGGAAAGTAAGAAAGTCATAGTTAGCACAGGGGACCTAATTTATATCTCTGTGTAGCAGGCTCACCTTTCAGAGCTTGGGTTGAGTCCCAAGCTTGAGATCCTGCTGTTTTGATTGTTGGAGCCCAAATAAAGTCACATCCCTTTCCTGAGGGGAGGGGGAAAAGAGCTCTGCAGGACCTGATTGAAGACTGTAAACTGTCAGGTCTGGAAGACTTCAGAGGCGGAGCCCTGGAGCATATAAAAGGAGCTGCGGGCCCAAAACAAGAGGCAGATGCTGTGAGGGATACAAGAAGAGCTGAGCTGAGAAGAGCTGAGGTGTTCTCCCTCAGTGGGCAATAGGACCAAGGCTCCTGAAGCTGCTACTGGAGGAACGGCCCTGGGAGCGGTGTGAGACTGCTTGGGCCTATCATGGTGCACGGTTCAATGCCCAGACCCCAGGCTTTGAGAGCCAGGGAGCAGTAGAGCCTGCTTGGGTTAGCCATCCAGTGGGAGGTCGGAGCCTGAAGGGCCCAGTCTCTGCTAAAAGAACCCTCGATGCCAAAGCCAGGGCATGGGGAAATAGTAGTGCTGCAGCATGAGGCCCAGCACCCAGAAGCTAGCAGCTGAGAGGAGCTGAGCCCTCAGTGCCCAGAGTGGGGTACGGGGGGGGGGGGGGGAGGAACCCAGCGGTGCAGGAAAGGCCTGAAGAGGGGCTCTAGTAGAGTAGATCCTATTTAACTATGCCCTGACTGCCTCCACCTCAGGGAGCACGAGTCATTGGGCCCTTGGGTCCCACAGGGGAAAGATATTTGGGGTGGGCAAACCCAGAGAAGGGGCTGGGTGAGCAGCCCCCATCCTAGTCAAGGCCCTAAGGGGAGGGGCCCCTGGTGCTTCCTGGACACCCCTCACAAGGGACCCCATTGGAAGAAGAACTAATTTCTTACCATGGGTCAGGGACTATATTAAAGGAAATAGATGTTATTAAGAGTGTTCATGTTTGTGCCTTATATTTTGCGATTGAAATGTTGTATTGTGATGTTGTAAATAGTGTTATTTAGGGTTTGACCTTGGTTATTGGTTAATGTTCACTGTGTAAACATATGTAAATGTAGCCTGGGTGTACATGGGTTTGTATTTCCCGCTCCAATTGAGGGAATTATTGGCAGGATGGTGTGCTGTGGAGGGACACAACAGCCCAGCAGCTGCCTCCATCCCCTATAGAGTCAGGTCCAGTCAATCAATTATTTAACTATATACAGGTTTATCACAACAAAACTATTAAAGGGTAAGGACACATGTACAAGTTTACAAAAAAATAAACCCTATAATATATACACATACCACACCCACTTTGGGGGGCCTCCTACCCTCCCCTATGGGGACCCTTTCTCCAGGGTAACTTACTACTACTCTGCAGTCCCAGAGGGTTGCCTCTTGTTCTCCAGGTCAAGCTCTGTCCCTGCCAAGTTTTCCTGCTGCCCGACTCTGCTGTCGCCATCCTGGCTTAGGGCCACAGGCACAGCTGTGTGTAGTGGACACTTCGCTTTGTACTAGGGGTTGGGGGCCTGGACAGCCTTGTGCAGCACCAGGGCTCTGTCTGTTCCTGGACCCTCTGGGCTGCATTGTCTGCACTGAGCTGCCACCCTGTGTCAGCAGCTGTAGACCAGAGCCACCTCAAGCGGCTCCCAGGGTCTCTCACCCTCCATGCAGTACCTCCTGCACCAAGCTCCCAGCCTTGTTCCAGGGGTTGAGGACCTGAGCTGCCCCAGGGGCTCCAAAGATCCTGCTCCGTGCACCAGCCTGTGCACCATGTCTCTGGCCACATGCCAGAGGTTGCAGAGTTTTCTTTCTCTGAGGACAGAAGAGCAGCACCTTCATATCTGGGGTGGATGAGAGAGGGATCCCAGCTCAGTAGGATGTATGGAACATGGTGGCCTTTCCCAGGTGATATCACCTGAACTCCCTGAGTCTTGGAGGCATGGGTGAGGGGCTGCTGAGCCAGTGCCTGCCTTGTACTAAAGCTCCCAGCTCTTTCTGTCCCCAAGACAGGGGCAGCCTTTTAAGAAAGGCCTCTCTATTCTGTTGCCCCCATGTGTGCTGTGGTCTTTCTTCCCTTGGCCTTCAAACTATAGGAGCTTTGCTTCCTGATAGCTGGGGAAGCTCTCTAGTGATTTTGTTCCTAGTCCCCAGGGCTCAGAGCAGAGCCTGGATCTGGGCATCTGGTCCACCTGCTCCTAGAGCAGAGACCTTGAGGGTCTGTAACAGGGAACCCAAGCCCTGTTACTAGAAGGCAGGGTGGCCCCTTTAAGATGCTATTCTTCAAAGCACAGCCTGACAGCAGGGCAGGGGTTAAGGGCCAAGCCCTTAGGCTGGCCAGCTGACTATGAACATCAGGTGACTGTGAGAAGGCCTAGGGCCAGAAGTATATAAGCCCAGGTCTGAACAAGCCAGAGAGGGGATTGAGGTGGATGGTAGACTCCAGCAAGTTTCAAGCAGAGCTGCAACCTCTCTACAAGCAAGAGCATCCAGCAGTAGTGACAGAGGGGGAGCCCATGAAAAGAAATCAAGTAAGAAGGCTAAGTGCCACCCTTAATTTTGTTTTATAGCCCAGGTGCTTACTATTTTTGTTATAGTTTAAACCGGTGGTTTGTGGTTGAGGTGGTAGGAGAGGTAGAGACCTCGTTAGCATCCATGGGATGCAATTACAGCTGGGCCAGAGTCCAGCGCCAGACGGGTGTGAGCCGCTAAGGGCTAGAAAGCCCAGCACCAGAGGGGCGCAGTAGCTAAGGGCCCTGCAATAAGTAGCATATTAGAGTTAGAGCCTCAAAGTCAGGCCCTATCTAGTGGGTCTTAGGCTGGGGGACATAGCTAAACAGAAAGGGGGTAGAAGCCAAGTAGGCCGAGACCCCCAACAGAGTCATACAAATAACACCTGTGAGGCATAAGCATGTTAAGGAGATTTGGAGCATGCAATTGGCCCTTAAGGTAAGAACTCCTCAGCTTTGTGAGTGCAAGCTTAGGTTATACCTGGGGAGACGCTGGGGCAGCCTCTCCTCCAAGAACCAAGGACCATCAAGACATGGAAGGCGAGTGAAGGGGAACTTATGCTCAGAGGAGGTGGAATAGGAAATGCTGGGGTGCCCTCACGGGCTTGTCAAATACCGCCAAAAATGGCAATGTGTTATAGGGTCCCATGGTGGGTGAAGTTGGGATTGGTGATATGGAGCTTGACCCTTCACCTTTTATGCCCAGCTTCCTTGATTTGCTTCGCTGAGTTGATATGACCAGGAGAGAGGTAGTTAGTCATGGTAGCCTGAAGTCAGAAGGCAGGTAGATGTAGGGCTGTGCAAAAATGTGGATGACGATTCAGATTCGGAGATGATTCAGAGTCCGAATCTATGAATCCGGATCGAATTGCTGGAAGCTTTAGGCTTTCCAAATTGATTCGGAGCTTCTGTGTTACCAAGCAATCATGATTCACTCGGGGACCAGCTCAATACATGGCAGCTAGTGAGGATAATGTGTTAATCCTTGCTCATTAACTCCTACAAAACCACAAACTAAGGAGAAGAAAGAATCAATACAGAGCCAGGAACTGCTTCTGCCCCAAGACAGAGACATTCAGTTGCACAAGCACCCATGTCACGAGTTTTGCCTGTTAGCAGCAAAACTCGTGACATGGTTCTAGAGGGGGGTTCTAGAGGTGCAGGACTCTAGAACCCCCCTGCACCCATCTCCTTAACAGCTGGCAGGCTTTCTGGCCACAGCAGGATCTAGCAGCCAGGCCTGCAGTAGTTCCCACCCCCATGCCACAAGACAGACACAGTTGCACAAGCACCCATGTCATGACTTTTGCCTGTCAGCAGCTAGGGGTTCAGGGCCCCAGAACCCAGAAGCCCTTGCACCTATCTCCTTAGCTCCTGCTGAGGCCACAAAGGCTACCAGCTGTCATCAGGCCTGCACCTTAATACACACAGTGTGGCAAAGTAGGTGTCCTTGGCTAGCCACAGGGCTAGTTTTCTCACCAGCCTCTAGGCATTCCACCCTCCTGTCTTGTCTGCCACACCTTGTTGGTTATTAGTTAGGTTACTAATTAAGGCGGGAGGCTGCCCATTGTACACCCCGATATTTGGGGGGGGGGGGGGAGGGCTATCTGCAGCTCCATCCCACCCCTATACCACAGCCCAAGCCTCACAGATGGCATCTCAGGCAGTTAGCTCAGCTGTCACCTTCACCCATTAGCTATGGCCCCCAACCCTGAGGGCCTTTGGCTTCCAAAAGCCCTGGCTCCATCTCAGGCCCAGTTGGGAACCCGAGCTTCTTTGCTCTTCGTGGGTGTCCCTCGCAGTGGGCCCCTGGCCCCTTTGACCCTTTGGTCCTGGCCTCAGCATTGACCAGTCAAGTACTTGAGCGGGGTTTCCACCTCCTGCCTGCACTTATGGGTCGGGGTTCCCCATTCCCAGATCAGGTGCTCCTGGAAGTGTGCCTGGCCCTGCAGGCTCAGGTGCCTCCAGAGACTTACCTGGCCTAACCTGCTCTATTGGTATATAACTCACCCAAAGGTAGGGGCTGGGGTTAAGGTGCCCCTTACTCACCTTTCATTGGGGTAGTAACTGACTTGGCATTTCCTGAGGGCTCCCACACCACTGGGAGCCCCACCAGGCCACCCACTCCCAGCAAGGTGGTTTTAGGTCAGGACCAGGACCCTCCAAACCATCCCTTACAGCTCCTCCCTTACCTCCAGAATGTTCCAAACAGCCTTGCAGCCAGGCAATATTAATGCCTGGTCTGCCAGCAGCAAACTTCCCTGTTTTATATAGGCAGTCATAGATCTAAAATGGCTGCCACAGTTAAGCACCTGCTGGTTGCTTGGTTTGGCCTTTAAAGTGGCATGCACCCACAGTGCATGTCACGAGTTTTGCTTGTCTGCAGCTTGAGGTGCAGTTTCCCCCAAACCCCTGCACCTATCTCCTTGAAACTTGGCATGTGTTATGCTCTCAGCAGAGGCTACTATCCCTGCAAGTTTCATCTGAATCAGCCAAAAGACAACAAAGTTATAGATATTTCATTGATTCCCCATTATACTCTATGGCCAAATCTCCGAATTGGCTCCGAATCTTCTGAAGCAGTTCGGCTGAATCAAATTGGAAAAACAATTCGGATCCCCGAATCAAATCTCTGGCATCTGAATCGTCCGAATCTGAATCCAATAGTTCCCTATTCGCACAGGCCTAGTAGATGTGCACCTATACAGACTAACAAAATAAATTATCTACAGAGTGCAGAAGCTTCCATGAACCCAAATTCACTACATCAGATGCTCTGAAAGGACAGCACAGAGCAGAGTATAAAGTGAAGCAAGGATTAGAATACAAGAGATGCAGAAGCAGGAGGGACAGGAAATGGGGAAGAGACAGATCCATGGGCAGAACCAGCTTGATGATGGCAGATTGGATGTAGTTTTTCCATCCCAATCCTAGGCCCTGTCCCTTTGTTCCCTGGGCCAGGTGGAGCTGGGACTGTTTGAGGCTGAGTGGGGCTGTGGTAGGGCATTGTAAATTGAGGCACCTTGAACGGCCCTTGCTCAGCTGGGCTGCTAGTAAGGAGCCACAGAATCCACCCCTCCAGCACTGTACTTGTCCCAGTGCTCCTTGCATCTGTTAGGGCCATGATCCCTGTAGGCCCAGTCTGGTCAGTTCCTCCTGTGCAGATAAAAGGACACTGTCAGGGATGGGGGCAAGTGGCTTGAAACAGCAACTCAGTGTTTGTGCCCCTTCCCTGCAACTCAGCATTTATGTTTGCTGCCATTTCGAGGGCTGGATGGATGCTTAGTGTCTAGGGAAGGTGTCTCTCCATATCATATACCCAAAGAGCAGAAGAAGGCCCCAGGGAACAGCCCACTGAGAAAGGATATCTACCCTGCAGCTCTCCCTGGGACAAGGGTCCCTTTGACCCCTCCACCCAGAATCTGCAGGGACTGTGGCTCCTTCCTCTAGATGTGGACCTCCCTGTGACTCAGTTACTCTTCCCTGGAGAGATGTCAACTCTGCAGTGTCTCTGGGCCAGGGCAGAGCCTGACTCAAACATTCTGGCTCAAACAGGCAGGACTCTCAACAGTCACCACAATCTTCCCAGGGTTGCTGGGATATAACAAGCCATAGAGATTTCCCTGGGAGGTGGTAGCTGCAGATGTAGCTCCCTCTGTGCTCCCAGGTCACGCTGGAGAAGAAGAACTCAGCCACTTCCTCCATAGTTTTCATAGGCTGCAGCATCTGCTGAGCTCCAGCCTTGTGCAGGAAGAACTTCAGGTCCCGGCACCGACACTGACAGGCACAGCGGATGGTGACATCTTGCCGCAGAGCAATTGGCCAACTGGAGCTGAGAGAGATGCTGGGTTTGGGGTAGCTGGGATCTGTGTGTGGGGGGGAATCATAGAATCATAGAAGTAGAGTCAGAAGGGACCTTATAGATCTTCAGGTCCGACCCCCTGCCTGGGCAGGAAGAAAACTGGGCTCAAATGACCCCAGCCAGGTAGGCATCAAGCCGCTTCTTAAAGACCCCCAGGGTAGGAGCCAGCACCACTTCCCTTGGAAGTCAGTTCCAGATCCTAGCCGCCCTAACTGTAAAGTAGTTCCTACAGATGTCTAATGTAAACCTACTCTCCAACAACTTGTGGCCGTTATTCCTTGTTATCCTGGGGGACACTAGGGGAAACAAGGTCTCCCCCAAACTCTTCTGGTCCCCCTAGTGAGTTTATAGACGGTCACCAGGTCCCTCCTCAGCCTTCTCTTGTGAAGGCTGAACAGGTTCAGGTCCCATAGCCTCTCATTGTAGGGTCTGCCCTGCTGTCCCCGGATCATGCGGGTGGCCCTCCTTTGGACCCTCTCAATGTTGTCCACATCCCTCTTGAAGTGGGGTGCCCAGAACTGGACACAGTACTCCAGCTGTGGCCTGACCAGTGTCACGTAGAGGGGGAGGATCACCTCCTTGGACCTACTTGAGATACACCTGTGGATACACGATAAGGTCCGGTTAGCCCTGCCGACCATGACCTTACATTGTCGGCCCATGTTCATCTTGGAATCAGTGATGACTCCAAGATCCCTTTCCGCCTCAGTGCTCTCAAGAAGGGAGTTTCCCATCTTATAAGTGTGCTGCTGGTTACTACTGCCCAAGTGCAGCACCCTGCACTTGTCCGTATTGAAACACATCCTGTTTTTGTTAGCCCACCCCTGCAACCTGTCCAGGTCTTGCTGCAGTCTTTCCCTCCCTGCTAATGTGCCCACCTCACCCCAAATTTTGGTATCATCAGCAAATTTGAACAGGTTGCTTTTCATCCCGTCGTCCAAATCGCTGATAAAGAAATTGAACAGTGCAGGCCCAAGGACCGAGCCCTGGAGGACTCCGCTGCCCACTTCCTCCCAGGTCGAATATGACCCATCCACCACCACCCTCTGAGTACGACCCTTCAGCCAATTCACAATCCATCTGACCGTGTAGGCATCGATGCCACAGTCACCTAGTTTTTTAATGAGGATGGGGTAGGAGACAGTGTCAAAGGCCTTGCTGAAATCCAGAAAGACTACATCCACGGCGACACCTGCATCCAATGTTTTTGTGACCTGATCGTAAAAGGCAATCAGGTTGGTCTGACATGACCTGCCCCTAATGAAACCGTGCTGGTTGCCCTTGAGCATCATCCCTGATGCTGATCCATCACAGATGTGCTCCTTGATGATCTTCTCAAAGAGTTTCCCCAGGATTGAGGTAAGAGTGATGGGCCTATAGTTGCCCAGGTCCTCCCCCCTCCCTTTTTTTAAAGATGGGGACCACGCTGGCTATCTTCCAATCATCTGGCACCTGTTCCGAGCACCACGAGCGCTTGTAAAGCTGTGCCAGAATTGTGGAGGAACACGGATTTTGGGGTATTTTACGGAGTGACTTTGGGATTTTTTTAGCAGGGATTTTTCAGTTTTTAAATAGGAAACACCAGAATTCCAGCTAGGGGGGCAAGTAGCAGGGCCCAGGCAGAGGAGCCTGCTCAGAGCTTGCACCTTGGACCCAGCTGGAGGTGGCTGACCTCCTGGCCAACTGGGGCCAGGCAGACATGCTTTGACAGTTCAAAGCAGGCCACGCCACGCCACTGGGAACATCTTCTGGGTGATAGCTGCACAGATGGCTGGGCAGGGGGCACCCATGGCAGTAGTGCCACACAAAGGCCAGCTCTGCAGCCACAGCCCACTGGCAGCTGGCCCAGAGGGTAGGATCCCTCTACTGGCTGTGCAGTCCTCATCTGGGTCTGGCAGGTGCACAGCAGGTCAGAGCCAGGCAGCAGTCCCCACAGCCATACTGCTGCAGTGGGTAAAGGGTGCAGGGAACTCTCAGGGCTGCTTCAGCAGTCCAGCTGGCACAAGAGGTAGTGTCCCCAGGTACCAATTGGCTGGACCCCAGAAGCTCCTGAGAGCAAGTAGCTCTAAGCTACTTGACAGGGCAGCTTTTTGTACTGATGGGGCCAGGACAGTGTCGTTTTTTATACTGTTGGGGACAGCACAGGTGCTGGCCCTGGGTTCTAGCTCCCCCTGGCTGCAGATCTGGGAGGAGCGAGGCAGGATTATTTTGACCTAAATGGCATAATCTGCCCCACATCAAAGTGCACGTCCGAGCATAAGTCAAAAAGACCTGGCTTAAATTTGCACCTCTTCTATTCAAGCTGCTGCAAGAGCATGTACTTGCATGTGTGGACATGCCCCTAATATATTTTTAAAAGTTTTCAAACCAGCTGTGTAGTTCATATATCTGCTATCCAGTATCTTGCTGTGGTAGCTGTTTTCTGTTTCAGTATTCCATACTATAAAGGTCATGTTCTTTAAGGAAAACCAGACCTGAAGAAGGTAATGTATGCTTGGCATTACCATGGGGCAAACTAATTCTAATTGATGCAGGATTTCTACCTTTTGGAAAATATTCAACAGCATTCTGCATTCATTGCATTAATAATACTGTTGTCAAATTAAAGCAGTTTTGGCCAGCCTTATGGCAAAAAGTGGAAAAATACACCAGTTATTGTTTAGGAAAATATTTTATGTAGCTTGACTTACACCATGGATGATAACTTTAATGTTACCTACAGCAAATTTGGACTATTTTATTGCTGTGGAAGAAAGTTTTAATATTGCTCCTTTACAGTTGAATTTTATTAACTTTATAGTGGATATTATAGCATTTGTATTAGGTAGTTTTGGTATACCATCCTATGTTTAGTATGCATAATACATAGCATGTGTGTCTTTAAATATTTAGTATTATGAAATATGTGTAACAATATACTGTTCATAATGCTTTCATAGCTTTTGCATGAAACTTGCCACATGTGCCTGTGCCACAGCTCCCTCACCATTTTTGTCGCCCTCCACTAGGCTCTCTCCAATTGTCCACATCCTTTCTGTAGTGGGGGGATCAAAACTGAACACAGTACTCCAGATGTTGCCTCACCAGTGCTGAATAGAGGGGAATAATCACTTCCCTTGACCTACTGGCAACACACCTACCAATGCTGTTAGCCTTCTTGGCAACAACGGCACACTGTTGGTTCATATTCAGCTTATTGTCCACTGTAACCCCCACTTCCTTTTCTGAAGAGCTGCTGTCCAGCCAGTCAGCTCCCAGCCTGTACTTGTGCATTGGATTGTTCTGTCCTAGGTGCAGGACTTTGCACTCGTTCTTATTGAACATCATGGGATTCCTTTTGGCCCAATCCTCCAATTTATCTAGGTCACTCTGAATCCTAGCCCTACCCTCCAGCATATCTACTACTCCCCCCAGCTTGGTGTCATCTGCAAACTTGCTGAAGGTGTGCTCTATGCCATCTTCCAGGTCATTGATGAAGACATTGAACAAAACCAGCCCCAGGACTGACCCCTGGGGCACTCCGCTTGATAGTGGCTGCCAAATAGACATTGATTATTACCCTCTGAGCCTGATGCTCCAGACTGTTTTCTATCCACCTTACAGTCCATTCATTCAGCCCAGACTTCCTTAGCTTGCCTGTGAGAATGTTGTGGGAGACCGTATCAAAAGCCTTGCTAAAATCAAGGTACACCACATCCACTGGTCTCCCTACATCCACAGATGCAGTCATCTCATCATAGAAGGCAATCAGGTTGGTCAGGCATGACTTACCTTTGGTGAATCCATGCTCACTATTCCTAATCACCTTCTTCTCCTCCAAGTGCTTAGAAATGAATTCCTTGAGGATCTTGTCCATGACTTTTCCAGGGACTGAGGCAAGGCTTGACTGGTCTGTAGTTCCCTGGATCCTCCTCCTTCCCTTTCTTAAACATGGGCACTATGTTTGCCCTTTTCCAGTCATCTGGGACCTCTCCTGGTCACCATGAGTTTTCAAAGATGATGGCCAATGGCTCTGTAATCATGTTAGCCAACTGCCTCAGCACCCTTGGGTGCATCCCATTTGGACCCATAGATTTGTACACATGCAGCTTTTCTAGGTAGCCCTTAACCTATTCTTTCTCCTGTGAGGGCTGCTCTCCCCAAACTGTTCTGCATGGTGCAATGGTTTGCGAGCTGCCCTTGCCTGTGAATATTGAGGCAAAGAAGGCATTGAGCCCTTTAGGCTTTTCTGCATCTTCTATCACAAGGTTGCCTAAGGGACCCACACTTTCCTGGATCCTCCTCTTGCTACTGACATACTTATAGAAGCCCTTCCTGTTACCCTTCACATGCTTTGCTAGCTGTAACTCCAACTGTGCGTTGGCTTTCCTGACTTCATCCCTGCATGCCTGAACAATGCTCTCATATTCTTCCCTAGTTTTTGTCCAAGTTTCCACTTCTTATAAGCTTTCTTTTTGTGATATAGTTTACTGAAGATTCCCTGCTAAGCCAAGTCAAGTTTTCTGCCATACTTGCTAGTCTTCTTGCACATTGGGATCATTTGTTCCTGCACTCTCAGTAAGTCTTATTTAAAGTACAGCCAGCTCTCCTGGACTCCTCTCCACCTCAGTTTGGCTTCTCAGGGGATCCTGTCCATGAGTTCCTTGAGAGAATGGAAGTCTGCTTTTCTGAAGTCAAGGGTCCTTACTCTGCTGCTCTCCATCCTTCCTTCCCTCAGGAGCCTGAATTTGTGATCACTGCTACCTGATAAAAATGTGCCTTTTCATTTTAAGAGAGAAACACATGGATTTTTCTCTTTTGAAAAGAGCTTTCTGCAGGCTGGCAGAGTTCCAGCCTGGAAGGGGCTGAGGGGAGCAAGAGGAGAACAGTCAGGCAGGGGGCACCATGTCCATGTATATGTACATAGACACCAGGCAGCCTGGAGAGCAGCTCCCACAGGTAAGTCTTGAGGCAAGTGGGGGGAGGCAGTGTTGAAGCCCTCATATGGAGGGAGAGAGTTTGGCCAAGCAGGGCTGGGGCTGGGGCTGCTCTCCAGCTGGGGGATGTGTGGGACTTGGGGCCGCAATGTGTAGCTGCAGTGCCCCAGTGGAGAGAAGGGTGGGGCCACAGGTGGCTCACCCGGGGGGTGGGGTAAGACCAGTTCCCCACCACTGTGCACACTCCTGGGGGTGCAGGGCAGGCACATGCCTCCAGATCTGTGCATGGGGTAGGGGCGGGCTGCTTGCTGTGGACTTGGGCTCCCTGCTCTGCTGCCCTCCCCTGGGGCCTCTGCAGCCCAGTGAGTGGGATCTGGTGTGGCAGGGCAGAGCAGGGCTGGGCAGGGAAGCTTCTTGCAGCTGCAAGCTCCGCTCTGGTCTGGCGATGTGTCCCCTGCCTGCCTTGGAGCAGCAAGCCTGTAGTGGGCAGCCTGCCCCTGCAGACATCGGTGGGGCATATGCCCACCCTACCCCTTGGAAGCGCACATAGTGGCGGGGAGCTGGCCCCACTCCTGTCCAAGCCCACAGCAGCCATCCTGCACCTGCCCCACCGTGGGCTCCACTCCAGCTGTGTGGCCCATGAGGGAGGGGGAACTGGGCTCCTCGCTTGGGCCATACCAGCCTCCCATGGGCGGCAGCTGGGGCTTGGGACGTGCTGCAGGGAGGTGCAGACCTGGGTCCCTAGCCCTGTAGCCCTGGCAGCTGGGGCTCCCTCTGGCAGAGCTGGGGTGGGCAGGGGGCTGTGGGTGGTGGGGCGACGAGCACCAGCAGAGCTGGGGGGCTGTGGCTTGGAATGGAGGGACCTGGACCTGCGTCCTGATGAGCTAAGGGGACAGGGGGAGCTCTGACATTCCATGATAAAAAACCCAAAATCAAATACCAGAGGTGTTAGAATTTATTTTACGATAGTGATGGAGGTACTGGTAGGCTTCCAAATTGCTTTAAAACTGTAAATACAGGTTTTCCTTGCTTTATGCTGTACATGAGTTCCTGGAAAACAATGCATAACTCGAATTTGCATAAAGGGAACCCACTTTACAATGTAACAAATAGGGATACGTTCCAAGACCTCGACTGTACTAACTCCCAGACCCATTTCTACCACTTTTACAAGACAATTTTGGTACTCACCAACAGCAGACAGTACACACAAGCAAAGGGCACTATCACAACGGGGATAGAAACTACAGAGCCACATGCCACAGACAATGAGCGAGGAGCACAGATCCACACAGGAGACTATATTTTGGTGTGAGTCACTCCCACAATGCACTGCACAAAGCAGCTGACTTTGGGCTTCCACCACACCAATCATATAAGAGTAAATTTACCTCGCATATAACGAATTTTTGGTATATAAAGAGTCATTGCATAAGAGCAAATTTACACATACAGAACCCACATAAAGTGAGGGAAACCTGTATGTCAATAAAACATTATGTTCAATTGATACCTATCTATATATAGTGGCATTTCATTTTAATTGTGGATTTTTGGGTTTTTATGAGAGAATTTGCAATTTTTTTAAATCAGAGAATTTGTGTTTTTTTCAGGGAAAACCAGGATCCCTAATTATAACTTATCTGTTCCCTCTACTAACCTCCTTATAGTATCATAGGATCATACAAAATTAGGGTTGGAAGGGACCTCAGGAGGTCATCTAAAATCCAGCCCCCTGCTCAAAGCAGGACCAGCCCCAGCCTCAGCTATCTCATCCGTGCCAAGGTTTTGTCTAACTGGGTCTTAAAAACCTCCAGGGATGGAGATTTCACAACCTCTCTGGGTAGCCTGTACCAGTGCTTTACTACCCTCCTCGTGAGAAATTGTTTCTTAATATCAAAACTAAACTTCCCTTGCTGCAACTTGAGACCATTGCTCCTTGTCCTGTCATCTGTCACTGCTGAGAACAGTTCAGCTCCACCCTCTTTGGAACTACCATAAGCTATAAAACTAGGGGTGCTGTGATAGAGATTTTTTGGGCTGATACTGATGGCTGAATTTTAATGAGCTAAATCAGCCAATACAGATCTGATTGCTAATATGCAGCTTGGCAGCTTGGAGAGCAGTCTCTGGCTGGTAAGTCTGTTGTCGGGGAAGGGGCGGGGGGAGAGACAGGATGTGGGAGTGGTAGATCGAGGCCTCAGCAGTGAGGGAAGGAGTGGAGCTGGGGCAGGCA
Source organism: Alligator mississippiensis (assembly GCF_030867095.1). Taxonomy (NCBI): domain Eukaryota; kingdom Metazoa; phylum Chordata; order Crocodylia; family Alligatoridae; genus Alligator; species Alligator mississippiensis. The sequence goes on from NC_081828.1 coordinate 38,897,820, forward strand.
CTGCCCAGCTGGGGCAGGGCATGGGACAGAGCCATGAGCCGCTCGTCCAGGGGGCACAGGGAGGGAAGGGAACTCCCACCACTGCATGAACCCCGGGAGAGCATGGGAGGGGGGGCGTGTGCCCCCAGATCTGTGCGTGGGGTGAGGGTGGGCTGCCACTGTGGGCTGGGGCTGGGGTGGTGCCAGGCTCTTCTCAGCTGGGGGCTGGGCCAGGCTGCACTCAGGACAGGTGACAGTAGTGCTGAGAGGGGGGATTATGGGAGGGGCTGCAGCCACCCCAAAATTGGCTGTAACCTCCCCATAGCCTCCCCTCCCAGCATTGCTGCCACCTGCTCTGGTGCAGCCCCCTACCAGGAAGAGCCCAGTGCTGCCCCTGGTCCCAGCCTGCAGTGTCAGCCTGCCCCAGCCCCATGCACAGATCTGGGGGCACATGCCCCCCATGCCCTCCTGGGGTGTGTGCAGAGGTGGAAGCTATCCCCCCTCCCTGTGCCCCTTGGATGAGCTGCTTGTGGCTCTGTCCCATGCCCCACCCTGGCTGGGCAGTGCCTGAGCCCTAGCCCCACTCCCTCACTGAGGGGACCTTGATCTGACCTTCCCATGCCCCTTCCCTCCCCCCACCCCTTCCTCTTCCCAACTTAGCAGCTGGATGCTGCCAGGCTGAGCTCCTGGCCGCCTGTGTGTTGTGCTGTGGTTGCGTGCATACACAGGGGCATCTATCGGTGACATTATCGGCCACATCAGCCAAAAAAAGCTGATTGTTGATACTGTCAATTAGGGCTCTGCGAAGCTTCAGTTCACGATTTGATTTGGAGAAGATTCAGCCCAATTTGGAGGCTGAATCTCTGAATCTCAATCGAATCGCTAGAAGCTTAAAACTTTCTGAATTGATTTGGAGCCTCCGAATTGATTTGGAAAAGATTCAGAAAAGATTCAGCAATTTGGAGGGCAGTCTTCATGAGGAAACAGAAACTTAGAAGAGAGAGGGGGAGCACAGGGGGGAAGGTGGAGTGCGGGGGTGGGGGGTGGGTGAGGACTGACATCTCTAGCGGGCCAGCGAGTGTGATTTGTCTCTGTCTGCCCTTCCAATCACTGTGTCTGGGGGAGGGACATAGAAACAGTATAAAAGGCTTTGTCTGCAGGCTTGCTGTGCCTTTTGTGAGCTGGTTCTGGGTGAGCAGGGGATGGGGATGGTGGAGCCCTGCAAAGACTGGCTGATGTCATGAGCCCATACCTAACTCTTTGTCTCCTAAGGGTGTTTTGGACCTTCATTTCTCATTACACCAAAGGCATTGCAGACGACTATTCCAGAGGAGGAAATACTGTCATCTCCCTAAGGAGATGGCTCGACTTTAGGCTGTGTGCCAGTGACCTCCTACAGCTACCATGATCTCTCTTGCCATGTGGAACTCATCCAGCACTTTGGCCTGACTGATCGCACCTATGCCCTGTGTGGGAGAGGTAGGCATGATCGCCACCCCAGCTGCTCCAGATGTCAGAGGTGAAGTGTAAGGCTACCTGTGGCCCTGCCTTGCGCAGCTCTTCCCTCAAGTACTCCCTGCATGCCTCATTCAGGGAGGGCATCACCATCCTGCTAAAGGTGGTGCATGTGGGCACTTGGTAAGATGGGACCACAAGCACTATGAGCCGCCTGAACTCTGGCCACTCAACTAATGAGAAGGGCTGTCCATCTAGAGCAAGCATCTCCCCAATGCTCTGGATGATCTTGCTCACCTTTGCAATGCACCCCCTCTGTCTGCAGCTTTCCTCCACCACTCTAGGGTGGCCTGCCTCTGCTTTGGAGGGACAGGGGCTTTGGAGCAAGTGGGGGACTTCCCTTTGGGCACAGTTATACTGGTGCCAGGCTGAGGAGGAAAAAAAGCAAAGGGGTGCTGCCTCCTGAGATGCAGCAGCATCGCCATGGTGGTAAAGTGTTTCACCTCCTTGCCCCAGCTGATCTGCCTTCAGCAGTGCTGGCAGATAGCAAACCTGGGATCATCTGCCACCTCAAAATGATCCCACACTACACTACTCCCCCACTTCTGGGTTGAGGGTGGGGGTCCTGCCTTATCCCCCTCCTCATCAGGCGCACAGCAGCAGGAAGAGCTGACTCAGCTGAGCCACTTGCCTGAGCCTTCACAACCTCAACCTCAACTTCCTCCAAGGTGCTTTCCAGAGAAGGAGACCTGGGTCAAGGGGAACTTTGAGGCGTGTGGAGCACAATCTCAGATTCCCCCTCGTTCCCCAGAATTTCTCTTGCTAGGGTGCTCAGGTCCCCTGGTTCTAGATCTAGCTCCTCCTCTGGCAGTGGGAGGCTCATGCTGGGAGATGAAATTGGGGTGGAGGAGACTGTTATTCTGCTGGTGGTGCCTATTTCTGGAGTTAGGGGAGGTAGTGCAGGTACAGGTACTGCTCCCATCTCCTTGCTTCCACTGGCAGGAGAAGCCTCATGGCTGACAGGAAAGAGGATGTGTGTATGTTTGGGAGATGGGGGGCAGAACTTTCAGCTCTAGCTCTCTCCCTACTCCCTCTAGCCCCTCTCCCTCCCCTGCCAGATGACTTGGCACCTGCCTTTCCAACATGCTTCATATTAATCTTTCCTGTACTGGAAAATGTGTCTGTGTGTATAACTAGTAAGAGAATATATGTCGTCTTCTTCTCTGATATATGACTGACTGTGTCTGACTTCTTCTGTGTTGTGTTTTGTTTACTGTTTTGTGTTGTGTAGTGTACCTAAAAATCTATTCTCTTCTTCTTCTATGACTATCTGACTTCTGTGTTGTGTTAATCTAATTTCTTCTTCTGTGTGGTTTTTAGTCTGTATGTAACTAATTATAACTAATAATATTAATAACTATATATGTAATCTCTTCTTCTTCCGCTATGAATGTTTGACTTCTTCTTCTATGATGTACGTGTGTGAGTGTGTGTAATGTGTGCTTCCCTGCACAGTGATGGATCACACTGCCGGGGAAAACACAGCTTTCTTTTTCAAAAGTTTTGGAAAAAAAACAAATAACAAATATAAATTTAAGAAATTATTTGGATAGGGATAAGTAAAGTAGAGGGATTCTAGTTAGTAAGCTAAACTAAACTATACCTTATCCAATCCTTTCTAAGAACAAAAAGTACCAGGTGATTGATTAGGAAGCCAAGCCAGTCCATTATCTTTCAGACACTGTTGCTCACTCAGAAAGAAACAGCTCATAAAAGGCACAGAAAGCCTGCAGACAGAGGCTTATATGCTGTTTCTATGTCCCTCCCCCAGAAACTGTGATTGGAAGGGACTCAGAGAGAGATCACAATCACTGGCCAGCTAGAGATGTCAGTCCTTCCCCCCCTGCTCTCTCTCCCTCATCTCAGTTTCTGTTTACCTGAAAGATGACCTCTGAACCTCTGAATCTCCAAATCTTTTCCGAATTGATTCAGAAAGTTTTAAGCTTCTCCCGATTCAGATTTGGAGATTCGGCCTCCAAATCAGGCTGAATCTTCTCCGAATCAAATCATGGACCAAAGCTTCACACAGCCCTAGTGGTCAGACACCAGCGATACCATGGAGATCTGTGCAGGTGAGGGGTCTGGCTCCTAGCCCTGCACCCAGCATCCCCTGAGTGCAACTGTCAGGGAGGCTTTTGGCTGATGGGCTAGATATTCATATCCAAGCTCTTTTCTGAGCCACAGGACCTGGTCCCCAGGGGGTTCCATAGCCAGCGGGAGCTGCAGCCCTTGTGAATTTGGCTGCCAAGTGCATAGGGGCCTGTCCAAGTGCAATCTATCATAGCAGTTACAGACTTAACCAGGACTCAGAGTATCCTGATTCACTTCCTGACTCCAGCACAAACTCTATTATGAGCATGGACAAATTACTAACTGCCCTGTGTTTCAGATTTCCCATCAGCACAATGGGAAAGATAATCCTTCCTTCTCCACTTCAGCTCTGTGCAATTTGAAGGCTCATTGGGAGATAAGCTGTCTCCCCAAGCTCTCCATGTAGCATCTGGCAGTCCCCTTGATGCATGGAGGCCACTGGATACTCTGGGTCTTAGGGCTGGGTCTGTTTAGGTCCAAGCTCTTGGGATTCTCTCTGCTTTTGGGAAAAATACTGCAGAGGAATTTTTACCTCTTATCCCCTCTTTCCACCCATTACAGACACACTGAGATACAGCCATGATGGAGCTGGGTTCTTTGTCTAACTTCCTATCTCCTCCCACTTCAGAGCCCAGGTGCCCCAAACCCAACATGGTGGTGATTCCCATCAGAGAGATCACCCTTGGTGCAGACATGACCATCCAGTGTCAGACCCACCACAGGAATGTGAGATTCTTTCTGTACAAAGATGGATATCCAACCCTGTGGCAGCCCATACAGCCTGCAGGGGTGGTGGCCGTGTTTTTGATTCACTGTGTGAGACAAGATGATGGAGGGAACTACATCTGTGTCTACCACAGGATATTGGAACCAGGCATCCGGTCATATCCCAGCGACCCCATGGAGCTGTTGGTGAGAGGTGAGGAGCTCAGTGTCCCCACTCCATGCCTCAACCATAGATTAGCCCTCACAGGAGCTGCATGCTGATGTGCAGAGGCTCAGAGCTAGGCTCTGGAGCCCAGCAGAGGGGATGTCAGTGTCTGAGGCACAGCTGGAGTGGGGTGTTCTCTACCCAGATCAAGCAGGAGCTCTGGAGAAGGCACCTGGAAGATACTTGCCCCCAGGGGTGGTCACAGGACAGAGAGGCCTTTCCCAGCAGTATGCTCCCTGGGGCTGCCCCCCATGAGCTGATTCACAGAGAAATGGGCATCCAGGGATCTGAGCAAGCACCTGCTTCACTAGGTCCCTAGATTTGGCAGGATAATAAATGCCAAGTTCTGAGTTGGCAGGTGCTAAATTATCATTTTAGCTCCTTCCCTCTGACTCTGGCACTCATTTCTGCTCCTCTGTAGCTGTCAAGGGACAACCAGACAAGACTCAGCCTGATTTTCTGCCCACAGCACAGAGCAAGGCCATGATAGAGAAGCTACTGACAATGCAGGGCAGATGGGGGGCTCTTGTGTAACTGCCCTCAACTGCAGACACCAGCCCAGCATCCTCCCTCCCGCAAGGAGCCCCATCCCCTGCCCAGTGCCTAACAGATGCCTCTTTTCCCCCACAGTGGGAACTGAGCTGACTCAGCCTCAAACAGTGCCAGCTCCACCTGACCCAGGGAGCACAGGGACAGGTGCGGGGAGTGGGATGGACAATCCACATCCAATCAGCCATCATAACCGTCTTCTTCCACTCATGGATCCTTCCATGCTTCCTGTCCCTCCTGCTTCATCATAAAGGTGTTCCCTGGGGCTGCCCCTGCTCTTGTGTTATACATGATATAGAGGGACACCTTTCCCAGGCACTAAGCACCCAACCAACCAATATGGCAGCAGAGAGAAGCACTGAGCTGCAGGGAAAACACACAAACAGTAAGTTTCTGTTTCAAGCCACTTGCAGCCACCCCTGACAGTGTCTTTCTATCTACACAGGAGAAACTGAACAGACTAAGCCTAGATCAATACTGGCTTTGACAGATGTGGGGAGCGCTGGGACAGGGAAAATAAAGAAGGGGTAGACTCTGTGGATATGCAGACTGCAGGACTCATTACTAGCAGCCCAGCTAAGCAGGGGGCATTCAAAATGCCTACAATGAAAATCCCCTACCTCAGCCTAATGAAGCCTCAAACAGTGCCAGCCCCACCTGGCCCAGGGAGCACAGGGACAGGGCCTGGGAGTGGGATGGACAATCCACATCCAATAAGCCATTGTAACAGGTTCATTCAACCCATGGATCTGTCTGTTTCCCCCTTCCTGTCCTTCCTGCCTCCCCATCTATTATATTCTAATCACTCACTCCACTTCATATTCTGCTCTGTGATGTACTTTCACAGCATCTGATTAAATGAACTTGGGTTCACAACAGCTTCTGCTCTCTGTAGATATCTTATTTTGTTAGTCTGTAAAGGTGTACACCTACCTGCTCTGTGACTGACTTCAGGCTACCTCTCTCCTGGTCATATCCCAGAAACTTAACGAATCTGGGCATAACAAGTGAAGGCCATGGTAGAGTAGCTGCTGCCAACACAGGGCAGATGGAGGCTCCTGTATAACTGCTCCTAACTGTCCTATCCCACAGAATCTGTGGCTGCAGGGGTCCCTGCAGCCAAGGAGCTGTGACCTGCTCACCCCCTGCCACCTGTGCCATGTTTAAAGGGCTTGATGCAGGCAGGGAGCTCCTTTCTGGCTGAGTTGGGGAGGAGTTCCTGGCTCCGCTCCCGCCCTGGCCCCAGCCCCAGCCCCAGCCCCAGCCCCAGCCTTGGTCCTGGGGAGGTAACCCAGGCATCCCCAGCATGTGCCATCCCCTGCTCCCCACCACAGCGCAGCCCACATGTGCGCAGCCTGGCCCCGACTATTTTATTTCAGTGAGTTTATACTGCAATTAACCATAATTTTGATTTTTTGATGGATCAAGGGCCCCCAAAACTATATCTTGCAGGGGCCCCCCAAAACTTGTGAGCCGGCCCTGGGTCTTAGGGAGAGCCTACTGTTGTTCAGGTGTTGGGCTTTGGCCTTCTCAGCCTCCCCTTTATTTACAATATCTATCGAGCTATACACTATACACTATCTATAAATCTACACACTCTTTAGCTAAACAGTATACTCCATGGGTGACTGGTGCCTCCTGAGTCTGGGGGGGCACCTGCATTGGCAGTGGTCAGTGGTATACCATGGGTTTCCAGCACCTGGGAGCCAACGTTTCCCTTGTCCCCACCCCCCTCCTCCCATTTTGTGACTGATTGCCAAGCATCCCCTGGCGGCTGACCGCTGAGCTGGGGAGGGGGATGTCCCCCAATGGCACCCCTCTCACCCCTCCCATGTATTGCCTATGGTATACTCTAAATAACTGGCTTCTTTTTCATGCTTTTTCTCCTTGGTTCTTTTGCAACTGCAAAAGTTTTCTGCAGGGAGGGGGAAAAACGAAGAGGATGGGGTTTTCGACCACAGTCCAAAAATCACTCTCTTGACCCCCCAACCCCACCCCGCACAAGGTTGGTGGGACATTTCTGATATTACCTATATGTCACCCAGGATGCTGCATATCCTGGGGGGCAGGTTTGGCAGGCAACATCTAACTGGATTATTCTTCATGTTTCTGTAATGGGAATGTCAATTATAAGGAATAGGAAGGTTTGAAAAATTCAATGAAGTCTTAGGGGTAACACACATAAATAGTTGCAAACTTACCATTCGGGTGATGCTGCTGTGCTCTGCAGTTATGAACACCGTGGTGGGCGCAGCTGGTGAGGGGCATGGGTGGGGAGTACATGGGCACGGGGGAAGCATATAAAGTACCGGTGGTGAAAAGACTTTTAAAGCAGTGGGAAATCCTGCTTGTGCAAACAAAAAAGCAGTTGTGCTGGCGTAAACGGGAAATGGCGTGGCATGTAGAAACGACCTCTGGTCCCAGAGTCTCACCACCCAGGCTGGGATGGCTCCCTGCTTCCAGCCAGGTGCTGCCTCTAACCCCACGCTCCTCTACGACCCAATCCCGATTCACTCGGATGCATGCAAGATTTTAGTCCTTTAACTTTTTAAAAATCTTTTTTTCTCTCCTTTCACTTTATTCCCCTTCTGCCCCCAGTTCTCTCTTAATATAAGTGTGTTACAGTAGGATAATGGGATCATGGCAGGAAAGAAAAGAAAACAGCAGGCAGTCACTGTCTGTCTTTGTAGAAAGACTTTTATATGCAGTCTTTCTCTTTTAATTCAAACAATCATATTTCAAAAAAGAATATCTATTACAAGAAAAAAAATGTTGAAAAAAGAGTAGGGTTACAGAAATCCGAGTGGAAGGTTAGTGGAAAAGGCGCTAATGTGAGGATATTTTCCATATTCCAGGAAACTGAAGGATGGGCAGGCTGAGAACTGGCAGCATATGCTAAGCTAAGGTAACTCAGTATTGCTAATGGAAAGATGCTTGGTGTTACAGCCCATTGCACTAGAGTAGAAGCAAAACCAGCATGGATTACAAAGTTAACATTTACCCTGCACAAACCCACATGGCTTTGTATATCACAAGGGAGAAGACAGAAACCTGACGATGAACTTGACAAAAGCTGCATTTCCCCCTGTCTGTCTCCTTTATTAGGAAGGAGTGAAAATGCCTGCATATAGATGGATTGGAGGGAGGGAGGGTGGTAAGAAAGAAAAGCCAAGCATTCCTAAGATAGCCTCAGATACAGTGTGTGGGGTTGGAGCGGGGAAGACAGGGGATAAAGTGCAAACAAGCCCCTCTCAGCTGCTCCTGTTGCTGCAGTGGGAGAACAAAGAGAGGGAGCTTGCCCTAACTTGGTGATAATTGCTCTCCTTGAAATGTGAAGTGGCTGGGTAATATCCCACATTAACAAGAAAAGGATCTAAGACTGTGAATGAAACGTAGTAACCTTGACAAATAGCACTAGGTACCCCGCCAGGCTGCCAGAAAAATGAAGACTGCATAGGAAGCCTGAGAACGATGCCTGGACAGATAGGATTGCCAGTGCCATCAGTACCTGCACGGTGTGGTTACAGGAAATAGCAAGACAGGCACGCTGAGTGTGTGACCAACTGTCCCCAGGGCAACCCGGCAGAAAGTATTCGTGAGAAAGGGAGAGAGAAGGGCTTTCCAGCTTGGAAACATAGAAGGGCAGTATTGCTTATGTGGTCATAATTGCTTATAATTATTGATCATCCCCTGTGCTTGTAGAAAAGATTACTAATATAATGAAACTCATTGCATATTGCCTGCTTCTTGCTAATGCTTACCTTGGAGAATCAGTAACGGTAATGGTTAGTTATTTCTTTAAATTATGGCTAATAAATTATGTAAATAAATGTTTCTGCCTTCTTTTCTTTCAATGTGGCAACCTCCAGCAGAAGATAATCAGGCTAGGGTGCCAGCCTTTGTGCCAAATGAACCCTTTTTTACAACATGAGGAAGGGTTCCCTAACTTGCCAAACTGGGAAAAGCAGTACATATACAAGAGGCACAGGGGTGGAAGGGTACTGTGGGTTGGGGATGGGGAGGGGGCACACTACCATGTCCAGGGGGTGCTCTGGTTGTGAGTTAGGGCCAGCAGAAGGGCTCAGGGTCCTGAGTCCTACAGTGAGGAAGGAAAAAAAGGGGCATTCTTTCAGGGGTAGGGGCAGCAAATGGGGTGATGAGTCTGACTGTGGGGGGAGACAGTGCAGTCATGACTGGCTATAGGTTATCTGCAGGCGGCACCAGTTCATCTAAGGGCATCTTACCTGCTGCCATGGGTCTGACTGCTAGTGGTGCAGCATCCACAGCCAAGGAAAAAGAATGGCATTCTTTCAGGGACAGGGGCAGGGGCAGGATATGGGGTGCTCATGCTGTTGTCACTTTGGCCAGGACATGGCTGGGGGAGTGCGTGGTGGGTGGGGAGGAGGGGTGGGTGTCTGTACAGGTACATAGATGAACATAGGTACAATAAACATATTTTGGGTTGGGTGGACTGCAGCATTTGTCATGCAAAACACCTGGCCTTCAAAAAGACACATTACACCCAGTTATCAAAACAGGGCAGCTGACCTCATCCATTTGTAAGTGCAATTCGAATGATATCTGCTGGACAAAGGGGTGAACTACAAAAAAGTTGCAACGCCATCTGGTGGACAAAGGGGCTTTGAGTGCATTTGTGTTTGCATGTAATGAATCCATGGACGCGATGCTTTAATTTGTGGTAAACTAAAGTAAGCTATGTCCTGATGAGTTTTACTTTAGTGCACCAAAAAGACTTAGAGTGTCAGGAAGACCCATATGTGCAAACAGTAATGCTGCTGGAATGCAAGAAAGGGAAAAATCGTGACATGTACAAGAGCCTGGAGAAACCATTTTCTTTTGCTGTTTTGCACAGCAGGCACCTCAGTTGCTTTTGCACAAATCTGTTTGTAATTTTTCTCTCATATATTCATGTCTTCTCTGTGCTGCTGGTAGAACCCCTCTGTGGCTGCTCCTCTTATGCTGTGTGTTTGCATGCGAGCTTGATCACTAACTTTGACCAAGCCTGTAGCTTGGTGCAGACCGTGTGGGTTCTTCATGCTTTCTCCTCCAGGCTTCTTCCCCATTCATTCCTATCACTGTCCTGACTCCACTTGCCTGTTAGGACAGGATGATGGCTTGAGTTAGCCATTTTGCACAGCTGGGCATTGCATGCAGCTGTTGCTTCCCCAGATTCCCTATTACACTCAGGGAATCTGCGGAGGCAATGGGCAGGTAAAGGTGCGATGGGATCTAATGCGTGATCCACACAGTCATGCCTACTGCTAGGCCACATGGGCAAATTAGGAGCTGTGACTGTGGGATTGAACATTAGATGTCATTGTGTCTTACTGCCTGTGCAGGGGGAGACTGATCCTAGGAAGAAGCAGGCACTTGTGGCTGGGACCCCGCTCTGCTGATAGGGCTCCCATCTACAAGGATGCTTCACTACAGTGTTGAGATTTCCCAGCGGCAGAACTACCCTACAGTTTGCAGGGCTTAGAGTCCATCAGATACCAGAATCTCAGTCTCAGCTGTTTGTTGGGCGCAGCTGGGGTGAGTCTGTCATCTGATGGGACTCTTGGCCCTGGCAGCCATGAGGCACCCTTATGGCTGGGAGATTGCAGCAACTGGGATCTCCCAGGCATAAGGGGAATAGGCTACAAGTGCAGGTTAAAGCTGGATAGAAACCAGCTATGAAGTCATTACACATTTTTGAGCAACACCCTTAGTGCTGGTTGGCCCTTTGAAAGGCTCCATAGTTGATCTGCACATGTAGCCAGTCTAAATTAATTATGCAGTTAACCAGGCAATTGCACAATAGATGTAATATTTGGAGGTGACTTCAGTAAAAAGACATCTCTTGCCACGGACACATTTTGAGTTGGATGAAAATGCTTCCAGAAACTTTTAGGAGGTCACCCGGGTCCTCCAAGGGGCTGCTGGTTTGTCCAGAGGTTGCTGGAGCATATGGCAAACCTTTGCTAGCTACATCCAGCAGTGCAGCTGCTCTTGTTCTGCTTCCCAGTGCAAAGTCCTAGTTTTCCCAATATAATCTGAGGCAGGTGAAGAGATAGACCCCCTCCCCTCCAATGCCCATCTACTCAGAGAGGGGCCACAGCACCGGGATTACTGTTTCCTCTTTGTTTCTGGAGTTTTTTCCTTCTCCTTCAGAAATGGTCTTGCTTTTCATTGACACCCCAGTTGAAGTCCCCTCCCTCCTGACACCACATCCCATGGATGAGAACAAAGCATTGGGGTCCAGATAGGGCAGCACTGTGGCTTTATTACTTTCCTTGTCATCAAATGACTTCTACTATCACCGGTTCTTCATATAATTACTGTGCATCCCACTCTGCTGGGAAGCTATTTACTGCAACAGCAGAAGTTCAGCACTGAGTAAGGTGTCCCAGTATAGGCAGCCCCCTATGCCCCACCCCAGAGTGATCCTGCATTGCCCTGGTGAACACACATTCCTGTCTTGGGGGTAGGGACCAGTCAGAGCTTGGGGTTGAGCACTGACAACAAATCTAGAGATGAAGCAGGATGTCAGTTAATGTAAAGAGCTGCCTGGGGGCATCCCCTCTCCCCCTGCACTGAATCCCCTGTTTGGCTCCCCAACACCAGCCTGTGCTGGGGCAAGGACATGGGGGATACAGTGAGGGAAGGGCAGATGGGTGGTTCCCAGTAAATCTTCCCTGGAAGCAGAGTCCACACTAGGGTGCTGCCATTGCAAGTTAATGGCTGTCACCCCCTCGCTGGGCAGATACATCCCTGCCCCTCCACTCTTGGGATAATCCATCTGGGTTCATGCTAGGAGTGTGGGGGTGGGGTGGGGCTGCCACTGAAGGACCCCTGGGTCAGCTTGACCATGGTGTACAAGATGGGTTCAGTAGGAGTGGGGGCAGGGTTCCACCCCTTCCTGTTCAGACCTTCATGGTTCAGTTCAGCATAGGTGATGCCATCAGCATAAGCACAGAGCCTGTCCTGGAGCTGAGAGGGGAAGGGAAGAGCAGGTAGGAAGACAGTCATTGGGGTATGTTGCATGGGTACGTATACAACCCTACACCCACGTGTGCATGCGTGCACACACACACACACACACACTCTCATATTACTATGCCTGCTTACACAGGCACCCATGTTGATAGAGGCACAAATATTCCCAGTGTAAAAAGCACATGCAGGTTTACTCACACACTTGTGCTTCACACCCTACAACCTACAAGCATGACCCACAAACAGTCACAGCCATAACAACCTTCTCACACCCAATCACACAGCTAGGGTGATCACCCATCCCTAATTGGGTGGGACAGTCCCGGAATGAGAACATCAAGTCTTGGTCCAGGGCTGCAGGACTCTGGGACAGTATTTATCCAAGATACACAGCACTGTGCAGGGATTGGGAAACTGCAGGTCTCCCCTTGCAGGCTGGCAGCAATCCAGCCTACAAAGGGCTGCTGGGAACATAACGCAGGGGGAGCCATATGCATGTGTGCCTGCCTGCACACACACACATGGCTAGAGATATAGCCAGGCAGTGTGGAGAGCAGCTCCCTGAAGGTAAGTCTAAGGTGGGACAGCATAGATGGGGCATGGCAGGGGCAGATCTAGGAGGGAGTAGGGGGCTGGGGGCACTGCACAGCTCTGCTCCGGCTGTGCCACTGGTGGAGGTGGAGGGAGGGCTGGGAGACGTGGGCATCACCCTACACACAGCCCATATGCATGTGTTCAGTGGTGCACTGCAAACACCCACAGATACACAAACACAGCAGAGAACAGATGCAGGAGCAAGTCCCACAGAGACAGCAGTGAGGCCAGCACACAGGCATGTGCATGCATGAAGCAGTCTGGACTCCTACCAGGTGATGCTGTGAGTCCACCACCACATAGCAACCCCATCCCCATCTCAAATCAAAGAGCCCCAAGCAAAACGCAAGGAGCTGGAGGAGGGGTTGGGGTCTGGGGCCACACAGGCCCAGTGTGGGGTAGATTGGAAGGTGCTTACCAGGGTCTCTGCCTGATTTCCTTCAGTGACAGAAGAATCTATAACACAAACAGCAGGTGAATCTGAGAGGCCTCATCTCACACTGACTCACACCCCAGCTAGCACTGACCCTCTGTCTCTCCCATCCACCTGCCCATCTAGGAGATCCTGAACCTTTTACAGCCAGCCTTCACCACTACAACTGGGGCAGGTCATTAGATCCCAGTTACATAGGAATAAACAGAGGCACAGAAGGAAAGCACAAAGACAGAGATAGATTCTTGCACGTTAAAGCCTGGGTGCTGGGAGCCAGGATTCCTGCAAACCATCCCCAGCTCTGGGTTGGAAGGAGAGGCTGGTGGGTTAAAGCAACAGGCAAGGGGTCTACAGTAGATGGGGACTTTTCCATCTCTCACTCCCCTCCATCCTGGGATGGTTCATGGAGGCCAGAAAATGAAGATAGATTAGCTGTTTTATTGATGGAAGCCCTCCCTGCTCTGCAATCTGCCAGCAGGCCCTGTGGATCAGGCCCTGCCTTATGGGAATGAACCACCCCAAGCTCTCTCCCCTTAACCCCGCACTCCCCTTTTGTGTCACTTAAAGACAGGCTCTGAGGCCTCTGGAGCCCTCAAATCCCTGTAGGGGTGAAAGAGAAAAGAAGCTCTTGTAAGGGTCACAGGTCCTCATGCACAGGGTGATTCCCCCATACATGCAGTGAGAGCCAGCCCAAGCTTACATCTCCGCTCCAGACCTCCCAGCCCCCTTCCTCCAACCACTACCTCCCACTTCCTCCTGGGAAAGAGCCCAGGAGTCCTGGCTCTCAGCCCCTCTGCTCTAACTCATTTCACCACACTCCCTCCCAAAGCTGGGAAAAGAACTCAAAAGTCCAGTCTCTCTGTCCCACTCCCAAACCCTAGTCATCACGTAAAGCCAAAAGAAAACTCAGGCATCCTGGTTCCCAGGCCTGCTCCCTCTTGTTTTAACCCACAAAACCTTACTCCCCTCCCACAGCTGGGGTACAAGTCCAGCAGCTCCGGGGGAGAAGGATGAGTGTGGCTGGGATCCCTACCTGCTCCATATTGGTGCCCAACCTTTCCCTGCAGACAGAGATAGAAAATCCTCCATAAGTTGATCTGTAACAAGTCCCGCTGTGCCTGGGCCCCTGTTGCTTCCCCCACACAAGGCATGGGGGATGAAGGGGCCAGGGGAGAAGTGCTCCCTCCACTAGAGGTGCTGAGCTGAATCCTCTTGGGGCACCAGGCTGGGTCAGAGGGTGCTGTCTGCAGCACTGTCCAGTAGGGTCAGTTTCACAGCACAGGAACAACTGGAAACAGAACGGAACCTGGATTCCTGCAGGGCTCATTAGTGATGCTGGTTATAATGAACTTGACCCATAGGCAAGGCACTTCCCTTGGACCGGTGTAACTAAGGTGCCTGCTGCTAGCTCGCTGGCACTGAGGTGCAGCTGTCTCTGGGGTGGGGGTCAGAGGCTGTTTCTACAGGGACTCCTCCCTCAGCATCCACTACAATCACACTCACTGCTCCTTGCAGGGAAGGCCCTCTAGCACCACCCTAGGTCAGCACAGGCTGTGAGGGGCCAGGGCCTGCTACTGAGCCCCCACCCCTCTTCCCTTGTTTCCTTCCTAGTCTCCCATCCAGGCACTGACCTTTGCCAGCCTGGTAAGCAGCTGAGAGCCCTTCCCTTCCTGGCACAGCACATACCTTCTAGCAGTCTTCTGTAGCAGAGGAAGGCCATGAGAAGGAGGAGGGGGAGGAGGAGGATGGCACACACCACAGCGATGGCAATGGGGGTGGCCTGGTTCCATAAGTGTTCTGGTATGTCTGAGACAGCAGGACAGGCAGTGAGTACTGGGAGGGGCTGCCCTAGCCCCTCCCATCGCAGATAGTGCTCAGGGACTGGGACACCCCTGGCTACAGGACTGCAATGGACTAGGGTGAGTGTAGGAGACTGCAGAACTTCATGTTTGGGGACCAGGGGCAGAGGAGACTCTGGATAACAGTGGTCAGCAGGCATCACTTCTAGTGATAGGATTGTGATGGGACACAGTGGGGATGAAACTTTTGTCCCAGGTGCTCTAGTCACCCAGCACTCACAGCCCAGACCACTGGGGTAGATTGTGGCAACCTTCTTGTGGTCTACTCCATCAGTTCCTCTTTGAGGGTGTAGCAAAACCCCCAGTTTTTCTTTTTTTAATTTATTTTAAAATGCATTCCCTCCCCTTCCCCAGCCATTTCTGACTTTTTCTCTCCCTCTCTATTCCCTATAGATAAGTATAAGTAAGCTAAGATGTAGGATAAGCTTTAACATTTTATTTTAGGTAGTAAGTTTTATTGTTCTCTCCCCTCTTTGCAAATAAGTTCCCTGCTATTGTGATATCGATACCCACTGTTTTATAAGTGATAATAAAAAGGGGCATTCATTCATTATGTTTGTACTGCTTTTATATTGTGTGATTACTGTTTTAGGCCTATATATGTAAGTTAGTGTAAGTCATATCAAGTTTCCATTTTGTATGTCAAACCTCCATCTTGTGTCCTCTGCCCGGGCATCCCCTGTGTTGCAACTGTATGATTCATGTATCCCTCCCATGTAAATTGGTTCCCGGATGAATGAGAGTGATTGGGAATGATTGAAATACAATGGTAGCAGGCCTCTACTGAATGGCCTGTAATGACCAGGCCATCACCTCGCATTGATTCATCCAGGAACCACAGACCTCACCCAGGAACAGAGACAAGAACCCAGTATTTGAAAGTCAAAAGACCCTGCAGAACCAGCAACTCTACCATTGTACCCCACCATTACAGATACCCGAAACTGCACATCCCTGCATGGAGCACACATGCTCAGTACACCAGGGGCTGGCCCTTGCCTGGGCATGCCTCCTGTCACTAGGGTCACACAAGGTCTGTCCCTATAAAAAGGGGCAGTGAAGACAGACCCACTGGGATGCCGTCCATCTGAACCAGCACCATGCCACACCACCTATCCACCCAGAGGCCCTGCCGGCGACCCCCCTCTGGACAACACCTACTGGACAAGGACCCCTTTCCAGCCTGAATAGGTAGCTATCACCCCCCACCCCGTCTTCAACCAAGGACTTGAACTCTGCTTCTCCTTCCTACCTGGACTTCAACCCTTCCATTGAGTCTCTTTCTCCTGCTGCCATTGTGAGTGCTTGTGTGTGTGTGTGTGTGTGTGTGTGTGTGTGTACCAATAACTTCATGAGGCTGTGTTGTCTGTTTAATAAAACTGTTATTTGGACCCCTAAGTTGGGTTTTGCTTTACTACGGTTTGGCCCTGCTCCAATCTCTGCTCCTCGCCCCTCTAACTTCTGTCTCATTTCTCCTGCTTCTGGCTCACTGCCACCTGTCCTGAGCTCCTTTTTGCCTCCAAACCCCCTCTTTCTTTGCCACTGTCTTATCCCCACTGCCTTTTCCTTTTCCCCTGAGCAACCAGGTTTCTGCCTCAGTTTCTTTCCTGGCTGTCTCCTCCTTGCCACCACTTATCTGCCCCCCCAAAATATCTGAGCTGTCTGCTTCAGTTTCCAGTCCCAGCCTACCTTAAGTAAACCCAAGCCTTAGTTCTTCAGCCAGTTTCTCTATAGTCCACTGGTTCTAATCCTGGTTCTGGCAACTTTCACTCTCTACACTTTAACTCTTTCTCTCACCTGAACCTTCCCCCAGGTACCCCAAGCACACACATACACACTGTACCATCCAAGTTAAGAACTTAGATGTGTGTGTGTGTAGGTAGGTTGTATGTGTGTGAACTGGTGAGTGTGTGTGTATATATATATGTCATTGTGTGCATGATATATGAGCTAGTGATCTGTGTCTAACTTTTGGGGTGTATAGTGTATGTGGTTGAATTGGTGATAGGTATGCATGTGCCTAGGCTGGTTTGGATGTGTATGTGCCTGAGCTGGTAGTGTGTGTGTGTATATCACAAATTGCACACCGCTGGTTATGACCTATCACCCATCCCTTGAACCTGTACGGAAAATCCTCAAAAAATTGCAACCCATATTAGAAAAAGACCCTATTCTTATAACGATCTTCCCAGAGCCACCCATCCTAGCCTTCAGACAAGCACCGAACCTTGCCAACCTCATCACCAGAAGCAAACTTCCTCAAGCCCAGAACACACCAAAAGGATCCAGACCGTGCCATGACAAGAAATGCAAAACCTGCCCCCACATCTCCACCACCTCCACTATTACTACACCCCACAACAGAGCCATCAGCATCCCAGGATCTTACAGCTGCACCTCCAGGAATGTAGTATACCTCATCCAATGCACCAAATGCCCTGATCGAAAATATGTAGGAGAGACCAGACAACAACTGCACACCAGAATGAACGCACACCGGAAATCCATCAAAGACAGAAACACCCAATTACTGGTGGGGGCACATTTCTCACAGGAGGGCCACTCTCTCTCCAATCTCTCAGTCCTGATCCTCAAGGGAAACTTACACAACACATCCCAGAGACGAGCCTATGAGCTCCATTTCATCAACCTGCTGGATACTAGAGATCAGGGACTAAACATAGACACTGCATTTTTGATACATTACAATCTGCCTGGCAACTGACTCCCCAGCCCAGCCCAGCCCAGCCCAGCCCCTGGCTTCTTTACTTTTCATTCCATCCAGGAAGAGCACACACCAACTGCTGCAGCTTCCTTAGCCTGACGAAGGGTTTTTGAACCCGAAAGCTTGCTTAATAACTATTCTCCAAGCATTTGGGTTGGTCTAATAAAAGATATCAAATTCACCCAAGGAACCTTGTCTGCCTATATCCTTAGACCAACACGGCTACAACCTAAACCCCTGCAACATGGAAGATATCAAATTCAGCCGTCTGAAATGGAAACTGTACAACATGAAAAAGAAAGAAGCCAGACTCAACAGCGACATATATTTTCTAAGCCTTTGCAAGAAACACAACTTCTTTCCCCGAGGACTAAACATCTACAATCCCCTGACTACTACACACAACTCCAAATATGCTGCACAGCTATGCAGAAGAACTTCAGAGAAAATTAGAAATCATCTACTTCACCTACTCTACTCCAAAAGAGACCAATTCAGAAAGGAAATCGTCATACACTACAACAACTTAAAAGACAGAAATCCATGCATGTTCCCTGACAATATACAGCGGATACAAAGAGACTACGAAAAACTTTCTACAGCATTCATCCTACATAAAAAGAAGAAATGGGACAAATTACTCCAAGAACAAGCTCCCCAGCCACAAAACAACCATCAGAGGAACAACACCAACACCTTACGACCTTCCAACCTCAGACTTGATGAAACTGCAAGCAGCAACCAACCCACAAATATTATCAATCTCTCCACACACACGCTTACCAAAACTGAAAAATCTGTCCTTTCTAAAGGCCTAAATTTCTGTCCAGAAAAATACCCTAATAAAATACTTCAATGTGGAGAACTAGAAGAATTCTTCCGATGCCTGCGCCTCAAACAATATTTCCACGACCAAACTGAACCCACTCCCGACAACAACTCATCCTCTGACAACATTCAAGAAAAGATCAATGCCAAAAAACCCAAAAAAAATCAGATTGGACACCTCGCAGTGGACGAAACCCTAACCTTGACAGCTACATTGACTGCTTCAGGGAAAGAATGAACAATGAAAAAATCAGCAACACGTGCCACCACAACAACCTCTCTCTACCAGAGAAAAAGGCCATAGAATCTCTAAGATCTAACCACCAAATAGTAATAAAACCAGCAGATAAAGGAGGAGCCATAGTCATCCTAAACCGTGAGGATTACATAAAGGAAGCCAACAGACAGCTCTCTGACACCACCTACTACAAAGAACTACAAGAGGATCCTACTTCCCTTTTCACCAAAAAACTCAACAATACCATCAAATCATTTCCTATCATATCCCACCATGGGACCCTAACTGAGGAAATATCAGGTGAGGTGGGAGAAACCTCCCTAAGGTCCGTTGTCGAGCTGTAATTTGATTGACAGACAACGCGGGTAAAGAAAGACAGCTGTTTATTTGCTCGAGCAAAGACCATAAAGCCAGCAAAAGGCAAAATGGCCCCCCCTCAAGGGTGAGGCGATCTTTTATACTTCTTACAACAAAGCAAGACTATATGGTTAACAAAAAGCAATACTTGGGGCAGTGCTTTATAAATCTTTGTAACAGCATATTTCTATTAAGCTGAACTAGCACTTTTAAAAGCTAAAAGTTAAGTAACAGTAACATTATAATATGTTAGCAAAACCTTACACAGTAGAAGATACTTCTCAAGGACGCAACCAGTGTACACCCAGAACAATGGTTTCTCTGTCTTATCTTACTTCTTGCTATAGCTGATTTTTTTTAGCACACAGACACAGATTCACTTTTTAACTCAGAAAATGCTTGGTGCAGTTAAAATGATTACTTGACACAAGCAAAGGCCTAGCTATCATTCTGCCTTGTGGTCAGCTGCATTGCTAGGCCACAGGTCATGCCTTGTATTCAGCTGTAAAGCTAATACTTCTTAATAATCCAAATTATTGTAAACCTAACAGTATGCTATCAGAAAACTATTCTATTTCAGGGTAATAACAAACTTGCGCACTACAAGGTTTTGTTGAATCCATCCTAAAACCGCTTGTCACCCACAGAGCAAGTTTTGTCCAAGACACCACAGACTTGCTACAGAAACTTAAAAACATAGACCACCTTCCCAGCAACACACTCCTAGCCACCATGGACGTTACCAGCCTATACATCAACATCCCACACCAGGATGGCATCCATGCCTGCCTTACATATCTACAGGAACAAGATTACAACCCAGAATACAGACCCAAAGATATCACTGAGCTTATACACTTCATCCTCACACACAACAATTTCACTTTTAATAATCAACACTTCCTCCAGATGATGGGAACAGCTATGGGCACTAAAATGGCCCCACAGTATGCCAACCTTTTTATAAGCCACCTGGAAGAAGACTTCCTCAAGAACTGCACCATCAAACCCTTGCTGTACTTACGATACATCGATGACATCTTCATCATTTGGAGTGAGAACCTGGAATCTCTGATTGAGTTCCACCAGAAATTCAACAGTCACCATCCCTCCATCCGACTTTCTTTAGAATACTCCAGCACCAACATCCCCTTTTTAGACACAATGATCAGTATCCAGAAGGGTAAAATACAGACCATAGTATACAAGAAACCCACAGACCAACATACATATCTGCACAGAACCAGCAATCACCCGAAACACACCAAAAAAGCTGTGATATACAGCCAAGCCCTCAGATACCACTGCATCTGTACTGAAGAGAACACCCGGGATTGCTACCTCACCAATCTTAAAAAGGCTTTCACCCAGCAAGGACACTCCTCCAGAGAGGTAGATCGCACGTTTGAAAGAGCCACCCGGATACCACGTGAAGAACTGCTGCAGTACAGAAGAAAAACACCCACAAATCGCACACCGCTGGTTATGCTGTATCACCCATCCCTTGAACCTGTATGGAAAATCCTCAAAAAATTGCAACCCATATTAGAAAAAGACCCTATTCTTATAAAGATCTTCCCAGAGCCACCCATCCTAGCCTTCAGACAAGCACCGAACCTCGCCAACCTCATCACCAGAAGCAAACTTCCTCAAGCCCAGAACACACCAAAAGGATCCAGACTGTGCCATGACAAGAAATGCAAAACCTGCCCCCACATCTCCACCACCTCCACTATTACTACACCCCACAACAGAGCCATCAGCATCCCAGGATCTTACAGCTGCACCTCCAGGAATGTAGTATACCTCATCCAATGCACCAAATGCCCTGATGGGAAATATGTAGGAGAGACCAGACAACAACTGCGCACCAGAATGAATGCACACCGGAAATCCATCAAAAACAGAAATACCCAATTACCGGTGGGGGCACATTTCTCACAGGAGGGTCACTCTCTCTCCAATCTCTCAGTCCTGATCCTCAAGGGAAACTTACACAACACATCCCAGAGACGAGCCTATGAGCTCCATTTCATCAACCTGCTGGATACTAGAGATCAGGGACTAAACATAGACATTGGATTTTTGATACATTACAATCTGCCTGGCAACTGACTCCCCAGCCCAGCCCAGCCCAGCCCAGCCCCTGGCTTCTTTACTTTTCATTCCATCCAGGAAGAGCACACACCAACTGCTGCAGCTTCCCTAGCCTGACGAAGGGTTTTTGAACCCAAAAGCTTGCTTAATAACTATTCTCCAAGCATTTGGGTTGGTCTAATAAAAGATATCAAATTCACCCAAGGAACCTTGTCTGCCTATATGTGCAATTGTGTCACACGCTCCTGTCTAACAGTGCAATATTAAGATTCTGAGAATTGGCCTGACCTCACAGGTCAACAAGGGAAGCTAATGCCACACTTCCATTGCAACCCCCATATTCGGATTCCACCAGCCAAGTAGCTTGTGGGACTGCTAGCGGTGTTCCCCCGCCTAGTGCCCTTTTTAAGGTGGATGGTTACAGCCTCTTGGTCCACAGCACTAGTAGACAATGAATCTCCATCTACCATCCTACAACACAACATTGAAGGAAGCAGCATAGTTAAGCCTCTGTCATTAGTCAGATTGCTGCTGAGCACAATGCAGCTGTCATTCTGTTTCAGGAAGCACACTGTGAATCCCCTGACAGACTCGAAATGCAAGGCTTTAGTCATGCTGCCTTCACCCTCAGCAAGTCCTATGGCCTTGCAGCCTTTGTCACATGACACAGAGTGGTGCCAATTTGCTTCCTCACCAGACAGCAATATTGCGTGGTTCACTATCAAGATTAGTGACACTTCCTTCCTGAATATTTATAAGCCTCCAGGAATTCCTTCTTCTGCCCATATGCCAACAATCGAACACCCATGCCCTGTATCTGGTGATTTCAACTCACAGCTCAAGAACAAGGGCTTTAAGAACATAAATCTTGATGGGGAGTTCTTGGCTAACTGGGCATCATCAAACAACTTGGACCTGATATTTGACTCCAGAGAACCTGACAGCTTTGAATCAAGTGACTGGGAGAGGGACAGGGGTGTGCCTTGACAGCTGGCAGGCTTTGTGGCTGCAGCAGGGGCCACCACCCCTGCAGTTTTCACCCTGCTGTGCCTTAACACACACAGTGTCACCCATGTCATGAGTTTTGCTTGTCCGCAGCTTGAGGCTCAGTTTCCCCCAAATCCCTGTACTTATCTCCTTGAAACTTGGCAGGCTTTGTGGCCTTCACAGGGGCTAGCATGCTTGCAGTTTTGATTCTGCTGTGGCTTAACATGTACAAGTGACATGAGTTTTGCTTTCAGGATTTCGGGGTGCAGTTTCTCCGAACTTCCTGCACCTATCTCCTTCAAATGCGGCAGACTTTGTGGCCTCACCAGGGGCTAGCAGTCCTGTAGTTTTGACCCTGCTGTGGCTTAACACATACACGACACAAGTTTGGCTCTCAAGGTTTTGGAGTGCTGTTTCTCTGAACCCCCTGACCCTATCTTCTTGAAACTTGGCACACTTTATGCCCTCAGAAGGTGCTACCATTTCTGCTAGTTTCATCCAAATCGAGCTGGAAATGACAAAGTTATAGCCTGTTTTGTCCTTCCCCATTATATCCTATGGGCTAAACGTCAAAACAGGGTTGAAACAACAAAACGTTTCAACGGAACAAAACGGAATAGCCGTTTTGTCTCAAAACAAAAGTCAAAATGAAACACTGTTCTGTTGAAACATCAAAATGCTGGTCGAAACAAAAAGCTTCCGTTTCGCACAGCCCTACACAAGATCATTGGGTCCAGCCCCACTGCACTAGGCAGGAAAGGCAATTGGGGTTAGGTGACCCCAGCAAGGTGACCATCCAATCTCCTCTTGAAGATTTCCAGTGTAGGTGATTGCACCACCTCTTGATGGAGTTTATTCCACTGTCTGGACACCCTAACTGTGAAGAAGTTTTTCCTAGTGTTCAGCCTGAAATGGCCACAAACTCCAGGAAGACCATTACTCCTCGTTTTCCCCAAAGGTGCCCTGGTGAACAGTTGTTTGCCAAGCCCTTGATATATTCCCCTGATATAGTGGTAAGCTGCTACCAAGGCCCCTCTTAGCCTTCTCTTTTTTTGGCTGAAGAGACCCGAGTTCCTCAGCCTTTCCTCCTATGGCTTGCCTTGCAAGTTTCTGATCATACGGGTAGCTCTTCTCTAAACTCTCTTAAGCTTTTCCGTGTCCTTGTTGAAGTGTGGTGCCCAGAACTGGATATAGTACTCCAGCTGCAGTCTCACCAATGCTGAGTAAAGTGGAAGAATCATTCCCTGGTTTTGCTTGAGATGCATTGGTCGGTGCATGTCAGAGTATTGTTTGCCCTGCTGGCTACAGCATTGCACTGACAGCTCATGTTCTTCCTATGGTCTATTATTACCCTGAGGTCCCTTTCCGTTTTGGGGCTAGTCAGTTACTCCTGTACCTTATTCCTGTATATTGTATGTGGTGAGTCTGTGTGTGTGTGGGGGTGTGTGTGTACATGTCTGTTGGGGATGGGTGGGGGGGGCCTGCCTGTATTCTAGGTCGTGGGACCTAGACAATGGTTGGGGAGAGTGGTGTAGGAGGTGTGTGCAGCAGAGCTCCTCAGGTGGTGCAGGTACAATCCACACTCCCCACCCCCCTGGCATAGCCTGGGTAGGTGACAGAGCATCAGATACAAAAACAGTTAGAAATGACAGCAAGTGGGAGTTGGCTCTGGAGAAACTCCCTAGTGCCCTGGACCTGTGGCTCTACATTTCTCCCTCTTGCAGGGACTGCAATCTGCAAAACCTGCAGCCCCATATTATTTGTGTTGTTCTTGTCCCCTGCCAGGTTGCTGCCAGATACTGCAGTTTTGTGTATGTGCGTGTGTGTGCATGCGTGCGTGGGTGGGTGTGTGTAGAGAGAGACCAGGGGCACAGGCAAAGGGTGACTAGCTCAACTGGTGGTAGGGGGGAGAGAAAATCAGTGCCTGAGCTGGCACTAGAATTCAGCCTCTAAGCCAGAGGTGGGTAGTTATTTTGGGTGGATTCATAGATTCATAGATGCTTGGGTTGGAAGGAACCTCAATAGATCATCATTGAGTCTGACCTGCTGCCTATGCAGGAAAAAGTGCTGGGGTCATATGACCCTAGCCAGATGCCTATCCAGTATTCTCTTAAAGACCCCCAAGGTAGGGGAGAGCACCACCTCCCTTGGAAGCCCATTCCAAATTTTGGACACCCTTACTGTGAAGAAGTTTTCCCTGATATCTAGCTTAAATCTGTTCTCTGTCACTTTGTGACCATTGCTCCTTGTTACCCCAAGAGGCACCCTGGTGAACAGAGCATCTCTGATCCCTTGTTGCATCCCCCTAATGAATTTGTAGGCAGCCACAAGATCACCTTTCAGCCTTCACTTGCAGGGGCTGAAGAGGTGGTCCAGGTCCCTCAGTCTCTCCTCATAGGGCTTGTCCTGTAAGCCCCTAACCATACGAGTGGCCCTCCTCTGGACCCTCTCATAGATTTCATAGACATTAGGGCTGGAAGGGACCTTGGAAGATCATCGAGTCCAGTCCCCTGCCCAAAGGGCGGGAAGTCAGCTGGGGTCATAGGATCCCAGCAAGATAAGCATCCAGTTTGCTCTTGAAGGTGTTCAATGTAGGCGCTTGAACCACCTCCGGTGGTGGGCTGTTCCAGACCTTGGGGGCTCAGACAGTAAAGAAATTCTTCCTTATGTCCAGCATGAAACGGTCTTGTAGTAGTTTATGACCGTTTGACTTAGTCGTCATCCCTTGGGGCGCTCTGGTGAACAAATGTTCCCCCAGATACTGGTGGTCACCCCTGATAAACTTATAGGTGGCCATCAGATCACCCCTGAGCCTGCGCTTTTCCAGGCTAAAGAGCCCCATGGCTCTCAGCCTGTCATCGTAGGGTCTCCTTCCCTGACCTCTGATCATGTGTGTGGCTCTTCTCTGGACTCTCTCAAGCTTCTCCACATCCTTTTTGAATTGTGGAGCCCAAAACTGGACGCAGTACTCCAGCTGCGGCCTCACCAAGGCCGAGTACAAGGGGAGAATGATGTCCCGGGATCATTATCATTAATGAAGATGTTGAACAATATGGGTCCAAGGACAGAGCCTTGGGGGACCCCACTGGTCACAGGACACCATGATGAGTGACTTCCATCAATTACTACCCTCTGGGTCTGACCACGGAGCCAATTTTCCAGCCAGTGGATCGTGGTGGACCCAAGGCAACAATTGGCCAGTTTCACCAAGAGGTGATCATGGGATACCAGATCGAAGGCTTTTTTGAAGTCAAGATATAGGACATCAATCTCTTCTACCTTGTCCAGGTGATAGGTCACCTGGTCATAGAAGGAAATGAGATTGGTCAAGCAAGACCTACCCGCGACAAACCCGTGCTGGCTATCTCTTAAG
Source organism: Alligator mississippiensis (assembly GCF_030867095.1). NCBI lineage: Eukaryota > Metazoa > Chordata > Crocodylia > Alligatoridae > Alligator > Alligator mississippiensis. The sequence goes on from NC_081828.1 coordinate 38,923,372, forward strand.
ATGTTGGCATCGGCCAGTCCATTAAGGATGGCCTCTTTAATAAACTTTTCTAAGATCTTCCCCGGGATAGAAGTCAGGCTGATGGGCCTTTAGTTAGCCGGATCCACTTTCCTCCCTTTCTTGAAGATAGGCACCACATTGGCCTTCTTCCAGTCTTCGGGCACTACACCAGAGCGCCAAGAGTTTTCAAAGATCCGTGCTAGAGGCTGGGCTATGATGCTCGCCAGCTCCTTGAGTACCCTGGGGTGTAGATTGTCAGGGCCGGCTGACTTGAAGGTATCCAGCTTCTCAAGATATTCCTTCATGAGGTCAGCATTAATGGAGAGCAGGGGATCACCCTCACCCGGACTTCCCTGTCCCGTAGCGGGCATGGGCGTCCCATGGGACTGATGAAAGACTGACGCAAAGTACCCATTTAATAGGTTGGCTTTTTCCTGGGCGTCAGTTGTCAGTTGCCCCATCTGGTTCAGCAGGGGTCCAATGTTGCCCCTGCTTTTCCTCCGGCTCCCCACATATCTGAAAAAGGACTTTTTATTGTCCTTGATGCTCGAAGTTAGTTGGAGTTCAGTTGCAGCCTTGGCTTTCCTGGTATGCTTCCTGCAGGACCGGACCAGTGCAGAAAATTCCTCCTTGGCGGTAACTCCCATCCTCCATCCTTTGTAGGCCTTTCTTTTTAGCCTCAGGAGGTCTGCTAGGTCCCTGGAGAGCCAGGGGGGCTGCTGTGCCCTCTTGCTGCCTTTCCTCCAAGATGGAATAGACTTAGCTTGTGCATTGAGGATCGCTCCCTTGAGGAGCAACCACTCTTCTCCCCTCTCCCTGGGGTCATGGTCCCTTAGGGCCTCACTGACAAGCCTCCTGAGCTTGTCAAAGTCGGCTTTCCTGAAATCAAGGACTTCCGTGTTGCTGACTGACTTGCCAGCTTTTTGGTGGATGGTGAAGGTGATCAGCTCGTGGTCGCTGTCCCCCAGCTTCCCATCGATCACTAGGTCGCCGACTAGGTCATCCCCAGTAGCCAGTACCAGGTTGAGCAGCGCTTTGCCTCTCGTTGGCCCATAGACTTCTTGAGTCAGGTAGAGGTCATCCACGCACGAGAGGAAGCTTTGTGACCGCTCAGATTTTGCTGAGCGATCCTCCCACGAGATGTCCGGGTAATTGAAGTCACCCATGACAACCATGGTCCTGGAGCATGCAGCCTCAGCCAGTTCCTGGGCAATCTCCTGGTCAAGCTCAGGACTTTGGGTGGGAGGTCTGTAGTAGACTCCCACCATTGTGTCCCCTGTGCCATGTTCCCCACGGATTTTAACCCAGAGGGTCTCCAGTCATCCACCCTGGTCACCCATATTGGCTTGCAGGGACGTGTAGCTTTCCTTAACATAGAGAGCTACACCCCCGCCCCTCTTATCTACATGATCCCTCCTGTACAGGGTATAGCCATCTATACCCGTGGTCCAGTCATGGGTGGAGTCCCACCAGGTCTCCGTTATCCCTATGACATCGTAATTATTTGCATTGAGCAGGAGGATGAGCTCCTCCTGCTTATTCCCCAAGCTCCTGGCATTTGTGTACAGGCAGGCAAGTGTCCCCTGGGGGGCTTCTTCCTTGCCCACAGATTTTACCAGGGCTGGGGCCGGGGTGGGCTCCCTTGAGTGCCGTGATCCGCTGGCTTTGCAAGTATTGCTCAGTGGGCCAGCAGTGGCGGTAGTGCCCCCGTCCCCCAGCGGGCTTAGTTTAAAGCCCGGTGGAGCAGGTCAGCCAGTCTGGCTGAGAAGAGCCTCCTCCCTAGGGGAGAGAGGTAGAGGCCATCTCTTCCCAGCAGCTTGCTGCCTCTCTCACCAAAGAGCGGGCTGTGGTCATGGAAGCCAAAGCCTTCCCAACGACACCAACACTGCAGTCTTTGGTTGACTACATGGATCCTCCACTCCCTCCTCAGCCCATAGCCTGAGACTGGGAGGATCGACGAGAACACCACCTGTGCCCCCAGACCCTTTAGCCCCGCTCCCAAATCCCTGTAGCGCCTCATGACCCAGCTGGGAGCGCTCCGAGCCATGTCATTGGTGCCCACATGAATAAGGAGCATGGGATAGTGGTCTGTGGGTTGGAGGAGCTTTGGGATCCTCTCCGCAATGTCCCGGATGCAGGCCCCCGGGAAGCAGCAGACTTCCTGGGCTAAGGGGTCGGGGTGGCAGATTGCCCCCTCAGTCCCCCTCAGGAGGGAGTCTCCCACAACAAACACCTTACATTTTGTCTTGGGGACAGCAGGGGTGGGAGCTGCAGTTGGGTCCATGTTGCCTGCGGGAGCCGGCACCTCAGCAGGCTCTGCTGGAGCAGCAAGAGGTGCGTACCTGTTGCTCAGCTCTGGCGGGGCAGGGGCCTTGGTGTGGTGGGCCTTAGGGCCCTTGACCACCTTGGTCCATGCCCCTGGCTGGACAGAGCGGGAGGTCCCGGAGTCCTCCTTTGGCGTGGAGGGAGACTGTGGTCTACCGTCCGCCTCCCGGGGGAGAAGGGCCTGGCAGTAGGAGTCTATCTCCTGCTCGCAGTCCCTGATGGCACGCAGTCTCTGGACTGTGGCCTGGAGCTCCTCCAGCTGGCGTGCCAGAGACCCCAAAAAGGAGCAGACCCCACAAGGAGAGGTAACTATGCTCCCAGGCCCCAGAGCCTGAAAAAGGGACAGGCAGCCCCCGCAGCCAAGAGCCAGGTGCTCTGTCTGCATGGAGCCCGGAACCAGGGGCTCCGTCTGGGTGGCCGTCTCTGAGGTGCCAGAGGGGGGGGGCCGCGGAGCCCGAGGGGACCCTCAGGGTGCAGTGCGTACCCATCCGTGTCATGCCTTTGGTAGGCTGGCTAGGGCTGGGGCTGTCTACCCTGGGGGGTGCGCAGGCAGGGTCTTGGGCCTTCCCGTGCGCCCTCCCATGCAAACTCCACGCTAACTCACACGCCAGCGGCGAAGTGCGCCTGTTTGCGCAGCCTGTTCACGCGGCTCTGGTCACGTGGCTCCCTGGGGGGCTGGGCGAAGTAGGGGCCTGGGCGGGGCTTGACCCAGCCCGGCTCCACTCAGCCGCCTCCTCCCACACACTAAGGGGTTAGCCCCCTCTCTCCACGGGCCCCGCTTACCTCCGGCTGTGCTGGGGGTCAGTGGGGGGCTCCGCGGCTGCTGGAGGGTTTCTGGGGGGCTTCGGGGCAGCGGGGGCGCAGCAGGCTTTCACCCGCGCGTCTCTCGCCGCTCCTGAGCCTAACTGTTTTACAGACTGTTTCATAGACTAACTAATTTCATAGACTTTGTAGACATTAGGGCTGGAAGGGACCCCGGAAGATCATCCAATCCAGCCCCCTGCCCCAGGGGCAGGAAGTCAGCAGGGATCATAGCATCCCAGCAAGATAGACATCCATATATCTCTTGAAGGCATTCAAAGTAGGTGCTTGAACCACCTCCGGCAGCAGTCTATTCTAAACCTTGGGGGCTTGGATAGTAAAGAAGTTCTTCCTTATGTCTGGCCTGAAACGGTCATGGAGGAATTTGTGACCCTTTGATCTTGTCATTCCTTGGGACGCTCTGGAAAACAGATGTTCCCCCAGATCCTTGTGAGCACCCCGATAAACTTATAGGTGGCCACCAGATCACCCCTGAGCCTGCCTTTTCCAGGCTGAAGAGTCCCATAGCTCTCAGCCTCTCTTCATAAGGTCTGTTTTCCTGACCTCTGATTATGTGCGTGGCTCTCCTCTGGACTCTCTCAAGTTTCTCCACATCCTTTTTGAATTGCGCAGTCCAAAACTGGATGCAGTACTCCAGCTGCTGCCTCGCCAAGGCCAAGTACAATGGGAGAATGACATCCTGGGATTTGCTTGAGAAGCATCTATAGATGCAAGCCAGCATTTTGGTTGCTTTACTAGCAGCAGCGTTACATTGAAAGCTCATGTTCATCTTGCAGTCAATCATGACTGCAAGATGAGGGAGCTAGCAGGGGTTATTGCAGGGCCCTTGGCATGGCTTTACGAGCACTCGTGGTGCTCAGGCCAGGTGCCAGATGATTGGAAGTTAGCCAATGTGGTCCCCATCTTTAAGAAAGGGAGGAGGGAGGACCCGGGCAACTATAGGCCCGTCAGTCTTACCTCAATCCTGGGGAAACTCTTTGAGAAGATCATCAAGGAGCACATCTGTGATGGGCTGGCATTGGGGATGATGCTCAAGGGCAACCAGCACGGTTTCATTAGGGGCAGGTCATGTCAGACCAACCTGATTGCCTTTTATGATCAGGTCACAAAAGCATTGGATGCAGGTGTCGCCGTGGATGTAGTCTTTCTGGACTTCAGCAAGGCCTTTGACACTGTCTCCCGCCCCATCCTCATTAAAAAACTAGGCAACTGTGGCATCTATGCCTACACAGTCAGATGGATTGCTAATTGGCTGAAGGGTCGTACTCAGAGGGTGGTGGTGGATGGGTCATATTCGCCCTGGGGGGAAGTGGGCAGCGGAGTCCTCTAGGGCTCGGTCCTTGGGCCCGCGCTGTTCAATTTCTTTATCAGCAATTTGGACGATGGGGTGAAAAGCAACCTGTTCAAATTTGCTGATGATACCAAAATCTGGGGTGAGGTGGGCACGTTAGCAGGGAGGGAAAGACTGCAGAAAGACCTGGATAGTTTGCAAGGGTGGGCTAACAAAAACAGGATGCGTTTCAATACGGACAAGTGCAGGGTGCTGCACTTGGGCAGTAGTAACCAGCAACACACTTATAAGATGGGAAACTCCCTTCTTGAGAGCACTGAGGCAGAAAGGGATCTTGGAGTCATCATTGACTCCAAGATGAACATGGGCCGACAATGCGAGGTCACGGTCGTCAGGGCTAACTGGACCCTATCGTGCATCCACAGGTGCATCACAAGTAGGGCCAAGGAGGTGATCCTCCCCCTCTACGTGACACTGGTCAGGCCACAGCTTGAGTACTGTGTCCAGTTCTGGGCACCCCACTTCAAGAGGAATGTAGACAACATTGAGAGGGTCCAGAGGAGGCCCACCCGCATGATCCGGGGACAGCAGGGCAGACCCTACAATGAGAGGCTACGGGACCTGAACCTGTTCAGCCTTCACAAGAGAAGGCTGAGGGGGGACCTTGTGACCATCTATAAACTCATTAGGGGGGACCAGAAGGGTTTGGGGGAGACCTTGTTTCCCCCAGTGCCCCCCGGGATAACAAGAAATAATGGCCACAAGTTGTTGGAGAGTAGGTTCAGATTAGACATCCGTAGGAACTACTTCACAGTTAGGGCGGCTAGGATCTGGAACCAACTTTCAAGGGAAGTGGTGCTGGCTCCTACTCTGGGGGTCTTTAAGAACCGGCTCGATGCCTACATGGCTGGGGTCACTTAAGCCCAGTTTCTCTCCTGCCCAGGCAGGGGGTCGGACCTGAAGATCTACAAGGTCCCTTCTATGATTCTATGATTCTATGACCCCCAAGTCCCTTTCGTCTGTAGTGCTAGCCAGCGTAGCACTGCCAAGCCTGTAAGCATGCTGCGGATTTTTCCTCCCAAGGTGGAGAACCTTGCATTTTTCAGTGTTAAACACTGTCAGATTCTCGTCTGCCCATTTCCTGAACCTGTCAAGTTCAGCCTGGATCACCTTCCTGTCCTCAGGTGTGGATGCTTTACCCCAAAGTTTAGTGTCATCAGCAAACTTGGCCAGTCCGCTTCTGATACCAATGTGCACATCATTAATGAAGATGTTGAATAGTGTTGGCCCAAGGACAGAGCCTTGGGGGACCCCACTGGTCACAAGGCACCACGACAATTGACTTCCGTCAACCACCACCCTCTGGGTCCGACCACGGAGCCAATTCCCCAGCCATCGGATTGTGGTGAGGCCGAGGCCGCAGTTAGCCAGTGTTGCCAAGAGGTGATCATGGAATACTAGATTGAAGGCTCTCCCTTGTCCAGGTGATAGGTCACCTGGTTGTAAAAGAAAATAAGATTGGTCAAGCAAGACCTACCCGCAACAAACCCATGCTGGCTTTCCCTCAGGATGTTGCCATCGACCAGTCTGTTAAGAATGGCCTCTTTGATAATCTTTTCTAAGACCTTCCCTGGGATAGAGGTCAGGCTGATGGGCCTATAGTTTGCTGGATCCATTTTCCTCCCTTTCTTGAAGATAGGCACCACATTGGCCTTCTTCCAATCTTCGGGCCCTTCACCAGAGCGCCAGGAGCTCTCGAAGATCTGTGCCAGGGGCTGAGCTATGATGCTTGCCAGCTCCTTGAGTACCCTGGGGTGTAAACTGTCAGGGCTGGCTGACTTGAACCAGCCTCTCAACATGTTACTTCACGAGGTCAGCATTGATGGAGGGTAAGGAATCTCCCTCACCCAGGCCTCCCTGTCCCATAATGGGCAGGGACGTCCCATGGGACTGGTGAAAGACTGATGCAAAGTACCCATTTAGCAAGTTGGCTTTTTCCTGGGCGTTGGTTGTCAGTTGTCCCATCAGGTTTAGCAGGGGTCCAGTGTTGCCTTTGCTTTTCCTCTGGCTCCCCTCATATCTAAGAAAGGACTTTTTATTGTCCTCGATACTTGTAGCTAGTTGGAGTGCCATCGCAGCCTTGGCTTTCCTGGTTCGCTCTCTGCAGGTCTGACCAGTGCAGAGTATTCCTCCTTGGAGGTGGATCCAGTCCTCCATCCTTTGTAGGTCTTTCTTTTTAGATGCAGGAGGTCCACTAATTCCCTGGAGAGCCAAGGGGGCAGCTGTGCTCTTTTGCTGCCTTTCCTCCGAGATGGAATCAACTTTGCTTGAGTGTCCAGGATCGCTCCTTTGAGAAGCAACCACTCATCCTGAACTCCCCTCCCCTTTGGGTTGCGGCCCTTTAGGGCTTCACTGACAAGCTTCCTGAGCTTGTCAAAGTCAGGTTTCCTGATGCTGAGTCTATCAATATCCTTCTTGAAGTACGGCACCCAAAACTGGATGCAGTACTCCAACTGTCTGACCAATGCCACATAGAGGGGAAGTATCACCTCCTTGGATCTATTTGTCATGTATCTGCTGATGTATGATAAAGTAAGGTTAGCTTTGCTGATGATTTTGTCACACTGACAATTCATGTTCATCTTGGAGTCCACTATGACTCCTAGATCCCTTTCCACTTCTGTGCTGCTGGGAGGGTCACTTCCCAGCCAGTAGGTGTGCTGGATATTTTTGCGCCCTAGGTGCAGCACTCTGCACTTCTCCTTGTTGAACTGCATCCTATTGTGTACTGCCCACTTTTCTAACCTGTCCAGGTCTGCCTGCAATCGTTCCCTACCCTCTGGAGTGTGTACTTTACCCCCCAATTTAATGTTGTCCACAAATTTGGACAGAGTACACTTCTCACCCACATCCAAGTCACTGATGAAGACATTGAAGAGTACAGGTCCAAGGAGCAAACCCTGAGGGACCCCACTGCCCCCACATCCTTCCAGATTGATACCGACCTGTCTACTACCATTCCCTGGGTGCGACCACTAACCCAATTTGCCACCCACCAGACTGTATAAACATCTATGTCACAGCCTCTTAATTTATTTATGAGAATGGGATGAGATACCGTATCAAGGACCACTTCATGAGTTTTGGTGAGCTGTCAAAGGCCACACATGTAAAATCTTTCAGAAGATATCATTTTAACAAAGGAGAGATAAAAACAAACCATATTCTAAAAATTAAACATCTACTGTAACATATCTTATTTCAATTTCAACATAATTGTTGCTGCTTTATATTTTGTTGAGTAGTGTATATAGAGGCAATTGCATCATAGCTCAAAATAAAGTCTTACTTCTGTATATTGTGTGTGGAGGGGGGTGGGGGTTTGTGCACATCTGTTTGTGGTGGGGGGGATGGAGTGCTGCCTGCATCCTAGGTCCTGGGACCTGGCCAGGATGCGGGGAGGGTGGGGCAGGAGGCATGTGCAGCAGAGCTACCCATGTGGTGCAAGTACAATCCACACCCTCCCACCCCCTGGCAGCTAACTGCACAGTGCTCCTTGGGGGCCAAGCCCTGCCTACTCCTACCTGGGACAGCCTGTGCCATGTCCTTTCCCAACCAGCTGGACCCAGCCAGTGCACATAGTTTCCCAGCAGGGTTGTTCCTGGTACCACCTCCAGTGGCTCCTCCTCCTTGGCCAAGTAGGTGGAAGGTAGCTGGAGTAGTGCAACAGGGGCAGAAGGAGGAGGAGTCAATGGAGGCAGGGGGTGTCAAGCAGCAGCCGCCAGCTGCAGCTGTATTGGAAGCTGAAGTGTGGGAGTGGGCATGAGCAAGCAGGGCTCAGCCCCATTTGGAGCATGGCAGGAGCAACCATGGGCCATATGTAATCAGCTGGTGGGCTGAATCCAGCTCGTGGGCCCTATTTTTCCCACCCCTGTGTCTAAATAATCATTTTAGCCCCTTCTTTCTGACTCTGGCACCCATTTCTGCTCCCCTGTAGCCTCTGAGGAACAACCAGATGAAACTTGGCCTGATTCCTTCCCCACAGCAGAGAACAAGGCTGTGGTAGAGCAGCTACTGCCAACACAGGGCAGATGGGGGACTCCTGTGTAACTGCCCCCAACTGCAGACACCAGCCTGGCATCCTCCATTTCCCATTAAGCCACTTCCCCTGCCTAGAGCCTGACAGACACTTCTTTTTCCTGTAGGGTGAACTGAACTGACTCAGAGCCAACTCCAACTGGCCCCGGGAGCACAAGGACAGGTACGGGGAGAGGAAAGACACTCCACATCCAATCAGCCATCATAACAGGCTCATTCCACCCATGGATTTGTCTGTGGTGGTTGCCCCAAAGGGTGGGATGGACAAAGGTAATGACCAGGGATGGGGCACAGACACGAAGATATGATCCTGGACATTGTAGGGTAGAAGTTGAGCCCCAGCTGGCTGGTTCCATACACTGAAGGGAGTCCCTGTGCTAGGGTCTGTTTGGGCTGGGGAATAGATCCCCTGGAGACCAGCCATTCTGGGAATTTCCTTCCTGTCTCCCTGCTTCCCCATCTATTCCATAGCCCCTTGGCCCTGCTGGTGCCCCTCACTTCCCCCTCACCCCCTGTTCCCTCAGCCCTGCCAGAGCTACAGAGCCAGGGACCTGGGACTGGAGACTCCTGCCCCCTGCAGAAGTGCCCAAGCCCCAGCTGCCACCCATGGTAGGTGGCAGCTGCTACAGCATAGAGGAGCACACAGCCCCCGGCACCCCCTCACCCAGGGTGGGGAGCCTGAGCCTGCAGCAGGCAGCTCCCATCTGCGATGGACCCAGGAACTGCAGCATGATCTCCTGGATCCTACCCAGCACCTGACATCCCAGATCCATTCTTCTTCCTCCTACAGCCTCATTCACCACCCCCTGGACACAGACTGGGGCAAATGGGGTGTGATCACGGCTCCTGAATGCACTTGCACAAAGGGGCAGACCAAAGGCTGAACAAACAGCTGCCCTCAACCTCCAGCATCTGCTGCTCCCTGGTACATGCTAACCCTCCTAGTGTCTCAGTCCCTGCTCCCTAACTGGGTGTTCCCCATCCTGGGCTCTAGAATAGGGCCTGGCTTGAAACATCCCACCCATCACCAGCACCCTCTGGGGGTCTGGCTGTGAGTGAGGCTGGGAGCAGGATGCTGAATTGTGCCCCTCACCTCTCACCACCAGCTCCACAGGGTCGCTGGACTCAGACACAGTGAACGGGTCAGATTTGCTGTGGTAGTAGCAGCTGTAGCTCCCGCTGTGCTCAGTGCTCACACTGGGGATGACAAACTGAGCCTGAAACCCGAAGGCGTCCTGGGGTGGGAAACTGCTTCCCACTCTGATCAGAGCAAACCTCATCCCTTGTTGCGGACCCCGACACTGGATGGTCACAGGTATCCCTGGGCTCACCTCGCTGCTGGGGCTCAGGGAGATGCTGGGTTTTGGGTGGCTGGGCTCTGCAGTGAGAAGGAAATCAGCTGTGAGACACCGACCCAATGCTCAATCCCCACTTGTCTGACCAGCCCCTGCCCAGTCCTGGCAGCCCCTGGGCACAACCCCCTGGGTGCTTCCCTGAGGAGCTAGAGCAGGGTGGGCAAAATACGGCCACAGGCTGAATCCAGGCTGCCAACTAGCTAGATCCGGCCTGCGGCTGCCCCCGTGGTACACAGTAGGGCTGTGCGAAACGGCAGCATTCCGTTTCGACCAGTGTTTCGATGGAACAGCATTTCATTTTGAATTTTGTTTTGTTTCAAAACAGCTGTTCCGTTTTGTTCCATCAAAACAGGGTTGAAATGGAGAAACTTCCGATATTTTGCCCATAGGATATAATGGGGAAGGACAAAACAGTCTATAACTTTATCATTTCTGGCTTGATTTGGATGAAACTTGCAGGAATGGTAGCCCCTTCTGAGGGCATGCAGCCTGCCAAGTTTCGAGGTAATAGGTGCAGGGGGTTCAGGGAAACTGTTTTTCTTGAAAGCAAAACTCATGTCACGTGACATGTTAAGCCACAATGGGGTCAAAACTACAGGCATGCTAGCCCCTGCTGTGGCCACAAAGCCTGCCAAGTTTCAAGGAGACAGGTGCAGGGGTTTGGGGGAAACTGTACCTCAAACTGCGGACAAGAAAAACACACGACATGGATGACACTGCGTGTGTTATGGTGCAGCAGGGTGAAAGCTGCAGGCCTAGTAGCCTCTGCTGAGGCCACAAAGCCTGTCAGCTGTTAAGGAGATCGGTGCAGGGGGGTTCTGGGGCTCTGCACCCTAGCTGCTGACAGGCACAACTCGTGACATGGGTGCTTACAGGCTTTCTGGCCACAGCAGGGCCTAGCAGCCAGGCCTGCAGTAGTTCCCCCCACCCCCATGTCCTTAGACAGACACAGTTGCACAAGCACCCACGACATGAGTTTTGCCTGTCAGCAGCTAGAGGTGCAGGGCCCCAGAACCCAGAAGCCCCTGCACCTATTTCCTTGACAGCTGGCAGGCTTTGTGGCCTCAGCAGGGGCTAGCATGCCTGCAGTTTTGACCCCACTGTGGTTTAACACATACACATGACATGAGTTTTGCTTTCAAGATTTTGGGGTGCAGTTTCCCCGAACCCTCTGCACCTATCACGTTGAAACCTGGCAGACTTTGTGGCCTGAGAAGGGGCTAGCATACCTGCAGGTTTGACCCCACTGTGGCTTAACACATACATGTGACACAAGTTTTGCTTTCAAAACATTGGGGTGCAGTTTCCCCGAACCCCCTGCACCCATCTCCTTGAAACTTGGCAGGTTTCATGCCCTCATAAAGGGCTACAATTTCTACAAGATTAATCCATATCAGGTCAGAAATGACAAAGTTATAGGCTGTTTTGTCCTTCCCCATTATAGCCTATGGGCGAACCGTTGAAGCAGCGTTGAAATGGTGAAACGTTTAGACTTGCCTCGTTTTGTTTTGAGGTTGTTTCGACTGTATCTGTTCCATTTTGATTTTGCTGTTTTGACCTCAAAATGGGTCAAAACAGTGTTGAAACAAAACTGGAGGCGAAATTTCACACAGCCCTAGTGCTCAGCATGGGGCTGAGCCCCACCTGCTTCCACCAGCCCCAGTCCATGTGCAGCTTCCAGCGGGGCTGTTCCTGGTGGGGCTGCAGCCGGTGGGTGCTGCTCTGCTTCCCTCCAGTAGGAGCCACAGAGCTGAAGCTTCTCTCAGCCTGCCCACCCGGAGTGGTGCAGCAGAGGCAGGAGCTGGGGAGAAGCCACCACTGGAGGCAAGGGGAGCAGAGCAGCACCAGCTGGCTGCAGCTGCACTGGCACCAGCCCTGCTGGAAGCTGCCTGCAGGCTAGGGCTGTTCTCTCCCCTCAGCTCCAGCCGCTGCCCTTGCCCTTGCCCCTGCCCTTGCCCCTGCCCCTGCCACACTGCTCTGGGCAGGCAGGGCACTTCAGCCCGGCAGCTCCTGCCCAGTACCTGGGGCTCTGGCTCCTAGCACCTTTAGCCTGCTCCACCTGCAGGGGCTGCTCATCGCGTTGGGTAGGCAGAGCTGGGGGAAAACGTTGGGACCTGGAGCCTAAGCCGCATGCACTGGGTAGGAACTGCGCGACTGGGGCATTCAGCTTGCCCAGAACGATGCTGCAGGGCAGGAGCAGCAGCCACAGCTGGAGGCGAGGGAAGCAGAAGGCCCCCCACTGCCCCAGCTGCAGCCAGTGTGTAGTAGCAGCTCTGGAAACAGCCCCGCCAGGTGTGGGTGGGAGCAGGGCACCGGCTCTCCTGGGCAGGGCTTGGCCCCATGTGGAGCACTGCAGGGGCAGCCCCGTAAACTCTGCCGCATGCATCCCCTCCTCCCCCACAACCCCCCTCACCTCTGGCTGGCTCTCAGGCAGTGCCCTGCACACATGCACATGTCCCCTCCATACACCGCCTTCCCCCCACAACCAAGGCAGGGCACGCAGAGCGGGATCACTCCTGTCTTGCTCCCGAACACCGCTTCCCACTCAGTCAAAGTCCCACAGGGAATTTTGGTGAGTTGTTGCGGGCTGAGGAGAGAATACTGACCTGACCCACGACATCTCATCACAACTCTCTATGTGCACTTATAAGTCTCTGGTGCCCAGTGAGTACAATAAGGAGATCTAATTCCAGGACTCCTGCTCTCCACTCACAGCTCTGGGCAGGACAGGGCGGGTTGGTTCGAGCACTGGGCCAGGAGTCAGGATACCTGGGTTGTGTTCAAATTTCCATGTGGGCTTGTGGGCAGGGTTGTGCAGTTCTGCCCTATAGTAAATACATGTGCTATGATATAATACCACACACAACATCTCCTCATTCTGTAACCAATTTGTAGCCCTGGAAAAGGTCTTTCTGTCCTGTAACTCCCACCTGGGAAGACTCCTTCCCCTGGGATATGGGGGGTAATTATGGACCAGGGAGAGCCCCAGACAAGGAACATCTTGCCAGGGCCTTAGGACTTAGGGTGGAGCCACACGGAGCAGCAGACTTCAGCATGGAGACTTGCAGAGGGTCTGGCTGGGGGTAAGGGTGAGGCAGAGATTGGGGATATTGAGATAGGTCCCTCACCTCCAACCACCAGCTTCACAGGGTCACTGAGATCTGACCAGCGGTTCTCATCTGTTATGGGGTGATAGCTGCAGCTGTAGCTCCCTCTATCTTCCCCACTCACATTGGTGATGAGAAACTCAGACACGTTCCGCCCAGGCACCTCCTGCTGCAGCTGGTCTGTGTATCTAGGTTTGTACAGATAGAACTTCATGCCTGGGTACAAACCCTCACAGTGAATGGTGATATTCCCCCCAAGTGCCACCACCTGGCTGGGGATCACAGAGATGAGGGGCTTGGGGTATTCTCGATGAGCTTTGAAAGAGAGACAACAATTACATAGGGCAGACATTAACTCATATCCCCATCTCCAGCCCTCTCTCTATCTCTGCCTCCCTTGGACTCCATCCCATGCCTCCCTGAGCTGTGCCTGGCCAGCGGCTGTTTTGGTTCAGCTCAGGTCCTGGCTGCTGCACAGGTTGCCATGTTGCTTGGCTCTGCAGGCACAGCCAAGCCAGCAGAGAAGCTCAACCTGAGATGACCCTACTGCTCTGGGTTTGGGACAAATGGAGTTGATTCCATGGAGGGTGACCTCCAACCACTGCACTGCAGGGTGTTGTTACCTAGGATTTGTAGTGTAAGAGCATCTGGTAGCCCCAGCCCAGCCATGACCATGCCAGTTATAACACAAGACCAGCATAAACCCAGAGCATTCTTGGGCTACATCAGAGGTGCCCAGAGCCTAGGAAAGGGCCCTCTCAGCACTGGCACAGACTGGGTTATTCAGGTCCCAACTCTCATGCTTGCTTGGCAAAAGACAGATAAGTGAGAGCAGGAATCTCCGCTGCTTTTCATGCTGTGGACCAGGCCCTGCTCTAATTACTCCATTCCCTCCGGGGGTACAGGAGGCAGGCAGGAAACATGACCTGAGCTCTGGGGAGAAATTCTTGTGTGATGCCGGATGAGGAATGAGTGTTACTCACCTCCCCACACCCTACTCTGAGGAGCCAGCCAGCAACCTGGGAAGCAAACCACTCATCAGTGACTAGATCCCAACAAATGAAGCACTTGTCCCCTGTATGTTGTTTCCCCTTTGGGATCCCCAAACTGGCTTAACTGAGAGGGAAGGGGCTCCAGGACTCACACCCACAGGAACTGCTGTCTTCCAGTTCCCATCTTCCCTCTAATCCTGGTCTCAGGGATTCACACCCCGCTTGGCACATGAAAATGGTCTCAGATACTCAGACCCTTCCTTCCTGCCCCTCCCTTAGGCACATGCCCTGGTCCCTGCCCCCAACCCATAAACACAGATCCTGATCTCAGACCATGGATATATGCCCTCATCTCAAATTCCTACACTGGCACAGGCCCTGTTTTCAGGTCACCATCCACCCCACAGGCACATAAACTCACCCAGGAAGAGGACTGTGAGAGCAGGTGCCATGATGGATGCATTGAGCAGTCCTTCTGTGCTACTACCAATGCCCCGGTCCCCAGTTTCACTGAGGGTGACGCCCCAGAGAAGGAAGTGAGCTGGGGCAGTGGCCAGAGGAAGCCACAGTGCTCTCAGCCCATTTCTCCCACATCACATGTTATTCTCTAAACTCTGCTGTGGTCAGAGCAGATCCAGAGCTCTGTAAACTCCAGCCAACCACATCCACTTACACAGCTAGGCATGGCCCCTCCCCTTCATCAATATGGGCAGCAGTGATGAGTTGCCACCAGCCACACACTTAGGCTGCCAGTACAGAGACCACCTGTCGTGGGCAAATTTCAGCACTTCCTACAAGGAGCCGTAGGTGCCGCAACCTTGCCCCAGGGCCCCACTTCGCTTAGAATAACTGCCTGTCAGGTGCACCAGATGCTTAGAGGAGGCCTCAGTCTCCAATAATACACCACAATGAGCAATGCTGTCTCTAGCCATGAAGGTAGGTTCTTTTCTGATCCCAGCTGGGCTCAGCTCCTCCTTGGAATGTAATGGCTAAAGGGCCTGGGACAGGTCATTTTCACATAGTGACACTAGCTGGGGCCGTGTGAGAGACACCCAACTGGGGGCATTGTGGATTCCAGTCTGGGTGACAAGATCAGTTTAGAAGTTGGCGATTTCCAGCAGGGAAGTCAGTGATTCAGGGAAAGAGGAAGTCTCCCTTGATCTGACTCATTATCTATGGTTTTGTCTGACTATGCAAATTGCATGACTGAGAATGCCATCTCTGTGCTCTTGGAGGGAAGCTGGGTCTGAGGGGGACTGAGGTTTAGAGATGGAAGGACCAGGAGTCACAGATTCACAGAGAAGCAGGGCTGGAAGGGACCCCACAGGTCATCTAATCTAAACCCCTGCCTGAGGCGCAAGATCAGCCCTATCCAAACCATCCTATACAAATATAGAATCCAAACTCTTCATAAAACTACCCTCAACCCTAACACAACACATAACTTTCCATACTCCCACAGGGAAAGCAGGGAAACCATGACAGCCAACATCCTGCTTCTATAAAAGGTTGTTAATATACGCTTAAGAGATCCCAGGTAGAGGCCATGACTCCTGCTACAGAGGAAGTCAACAACCCCCCATATTGCACCAATCTGACTATGGGGAAAATTCCTTCCTGACCCCAAATATAGTGATTGCGCTTATCCTAAGCAGAGGGGAAATACCTGTTGATACTGGATGTATGACTCAGATACCTTGTTCTGGGCAGACCCAAAACCCTCCGATCAACCACAACCTCTCCATTCTATAATTGGTTAATTTTATTGATACACGGTGATAGCAGATAAGAATAATACAAACAAGTCTATAACTACCAGTCCTAGATCTGTCATCAGAGTCAAGGTATGTCTAGACAGTACACAAACTTCATTCTGAGGTTCTCTCTTGAATGTCAGATGTCAGCAGCCTGGAGGTTGGAGGCCCAGGCTCACCCCCTCCCCCCGTGGGGTGGGTGAGATGGGCTGGTGGTGTGCCCTCTGTCCATGGTGGCCTCGGGTTCCCCTCCCAGGGACCCTTTGCTGCTCTGAAATCCCTCCTTTTGTATTCTTTTCCCCTCCTGATGACTTTTCATTTCTGGTCATTGCTGATTGATCTCTCAGTGGCTATCATACTGTCCATGTTCTGTCCTGTCAGCATATTTCTTTGTTTCACAAACCCATCACATACACACATCCTAATTTGGGCTTTTTCCAGGCCTCCTAATTTGATTCCTCCACCAAAACTGGAAATCCCAAGGGCTCTGCACTTGGGCATTGTGACCTGGTGCCATCTTATCTCATGTTATGTAACAGTGTGGTACATGTTTTCAATTTCCAGCCTGTGTTTCTGCTATCTTCAGACATAGTAGGCCTTGAGGAAACTTTCAGAAACAGGCTTTTAGATGTCAGTTAACTCTTACTGTTGCTCTTGACCATTATTTTAATACATATCTACTTTACCTATAGGCCACTTCCCAAAAGCAACCCTCTAAATGCCATTTTCTAGCTATCAAGACCTTTTAGCCAGGAACCAGGACCCCCTTGTCACAGCTGGCATTTTGTACCCTGCCCTGTGCCCCATCATTTTCCCTCCCCTCACCAGCCCCATCCCATAGTCCCTCATACTGACTGCCTCTCCCCCACTCTGCCTCACCCTGTCCCCTCACAGCCACATTCAGTCTTTACCTTGACTCCACCCTGTGTTTTTGCCCCCATCACCTCTGTCTATCCCCCATTCTTCCTCCAGCTGTACACAGCTTCAGCCACAAGCAGTGCCAAGAGAAGCAGAACCCCAGTGCCCAGGCGGAAGCATGTGATATTGTCCAGGGCATAATCTGGGGGTGACAAGAGGGAAAGGAGAGTCAATTAGCAGCTGATCCTAAGGGGCAGGGATGCACAGCTAAGTACAGGCAGACCCACAGGAGTCTCAGCCCCCTCTAACCACAGCAGAATATGAATCCCCTTGCCAAATGCTCTTATAACCACCCCCTCCATCCCCAACCCAGCTGCCAGTCCAATCCTACACATACTTGCCAACCCACCCCTCCACATATTCCCCCACTCCCCATTGATCCCTAGAGGCTGTCAGGGCTTTTGTTTTCTGGGGATGTGGGAGCAGCCCCTCCATATCCAGGGGGATGTGAGGGGGATCCCTGCCCAGGGAGAGGTATGGAACAGAATGGCCTTTCCCAGGTGATACTGCCTGAACTCTCTGAGTCCTGGAGACATGCAGAGGAGTCAGGATGAGGGACTGCTGAGCTAGCACCTGCTTTGTAATAAAGTTACCATTTGTGTCCCCAGGACAGGGGCAGTCTGTCAAGAAAGTCCTTCCTGCTGTGCTGCTCACCTAGGGGCAGTGGTCTTTCTTCCCTCAGCCTCCAAACTATAGGGGCTCTGCTCCCTGCTAGGTGGGGAAACTCTGCAGTGACTCTGTCTTTGCTCCCCAGGGCTCAGGGCAGAGCCTTGCTCTGGGCATCTGGCCCAAGAGTCCATAGACCTCTTGAGTGTGAGCCTTGAAGTGGGGACATGGAGTTGGACCCTTCACATTTTTTGCCCAGCTTCAATGAGTTGCTGGGGTATGACCAGGAGAGAGAGGTAGTTATCTGTGGAAGCCTGAAGTCAGCCAGAAGGCAGGTAGATGTCACCTTTATAGACTAACAAAATAAGATATCTATAGCGAGCAGAAACTTCCATGAACCTGAGTTCACTTCATCAGATGCTATGAAAGGGCAGCACAGAGCAGAGTATGGAGTGGTGTGATTAGAATACAATACATGGCAAAGTAGGAGGACAGGATGTGGGAAAGAGGGAGCCCTGTGGGACTCCCACTGTCAGAGCCATTCCTGGGGGTGTGTGGAGACTGGGCCATATAAGCCTGTGTGGGGCCAGGGTCTGGCAAGTAGAGGGAGGGGGGATGCTGGTGAGTGACCGTGTGACAGCTGAAAATTATGTCTGTGAAATAAAGGTGCTTGCTGAAGTCTCTATGAAGATTAGACCAAGTGTTTTTCTGATGTTTGTTCAGATATTAAGCTATATGTTGTTGCTAAGAGCCTAATTAAAGTCTAAGATGTAGTAAGGCCTTGTACGTAGTATAAGGCCTAGTAAATTTAACAAAGTCTTATAGATATAGTAATGGTAGGCCCTGTGGCATAGTTAAAATTAACCTTATCAGAAGAATGCAAGGCTTGTACTGCTATTGGTCAGTCTAAGGACAGTTAAAGTAAAAAGAATCTGAATGGCTGTAAGATATCAGCATAGCTCAGAAGTTATAAATTGGCTAGCACAACCAGAAATCATTTAGAAGGAAGATACAGCTCTGTGAAAGGAACTACTAATTAGCTGTTGACCTGTATCAGTGGGCCCTTGGATCTCAAGGAGCCCAAGGACTGAATACCAGGGTCCTTCCCGGTGCCTCTTGCACAGTGCTGATGGGGGACGCCTGGTTTCGCTGAGCTTTGTGGAAGAGAAACTTGTCATACATCAGGCATCAGAGGGGACTACCAATAAGTTGCCAACGCAAATTATTATTGTCTGTCATTATCTGTCTTAGTATATTATGTGTAGTTGTGTTTTTATTAAGTCAATAAACCTTTCTTACCTTTCTACCCCTGACCATACTCTCAATCCCAAACCCTCCACAGGCAGCTGGGACATAAATTGGTATCACAAACAGGATTGAGAGACTCTGGTCTGGAGAGAAATGTTGGAATGGAGGGAGTTGCATGGGCCCCGTTGATGGCTTTGCTTAAGGAAGTGACAGGGATGGAGAGTCCCAGGTGGGATAAGGATAGGTTGAGGCCTGCCTGAAGTGACATGGGAACTGTACCTGATCATTGGGCTAGGTTTGCTACTCCTGCCCAGGGTAAGCCCAAGAAGGGGTGCCTGTTGTAGCTGCTGGCCACACGCCTGCGGGTAGGGGTCCAAAGAGAATGCCCAGCTCCAGGAAAAAGTCACCCGGCTGAGTAAGGTGTTAGAAGACGTGAGAGATTCCAACAGTGTGGCATGTGAGGCGGCGTGAGCTGCTCAGAGCAGCTTGGAGACATTAGAACCAAGGGAAGGAAAAATTATGATCGCGCGCATGGCTGCTTCCCTCCAGAAGAGGGCGCAGTTAGCCCAGGCTGTGTAGCCCTCCTTTGACAAAGTGTGACAGTGTCTGTATGGAGAGAAACCAGAAGCTGAGCTCTGGGAAGATCAAGGGGAGGAAACAGATGGAGAGGAGGAGATTGATGATGAGCTTAGTGCTGAACCATCCCCGTATATCCCTGCCCAGAGGGAAGAACCTAGCCAGGTCTTCCCCGTGGTGGTAACTCATTCAGGGCCACAAAGGGGGAATCCCCAAACAGAGCTGCATTCCTTTACCCGTGCAGAGATTTGAGATATATAGGAGCAGCATAAGTCCAAGCCGGGAGAGCCAGTGATAGACTGGCTAGTTCTAATGTATAGTGAAGGGGCATCCACAATTTCAGTGAGTCGAGCAGAAGCATCACAAATTGTCCTGTGCCCTGAGCTCCAGTTGAATCAGTTTGCAGGAGGCGATGAAAATGTTACTTTGTTTTCTGCTGCGCTGCAGGCAACTGTGGCCAGTTATGGTAATATGGAAGAAGATCTTAACCCTGCCCCTCAGGCATGGGCCAATTTAGAGGAGGCTGTCTGCTGCTTGTATCAGTTAGTACTAACTGAAATAATTCATGCAGCAGTTTGGACTTGCACGCCAGATGCAGAAGTTGTGACGGCACCGTTGTGGAGGAGGTTTTGCTGACAAGTGTGCAGGCCGGGAGCGGTCCGAGGCCCTTGGGGGCGCGCGGTGGGCTGTGGCCAGCAGCCCTGGCACGTGGGTCGGGGAATGCAGGCTGGTGGACTAGAATTAGGCACGGACGCTTAGCGGTTGATTAAAGAATATTTTACTTACACCGTAGATGGTCGCGGTGCAGGCAGGAAAACTTGCTTGAGTTGCAGTTACAGACAGGGAAGAAGAAAAGCGGACAAGAGTTCTAAACACACAAACTCTAGCCCAATCCGGCTGAAGGCTCTAAAAACGTGAGCCCGTCGTGTCAACCGAAGAAAACAACTCGGAGAAGAGCTCTGGATACACTCACATGAAGTTTGCTAGGCTCCGTGGAACTTGCGCACAGGGAAGGGGTTCGTCGAGGGATCGTTCGGTGATGGGGAGAGGCCAGAGGTTGATCAGACCCCTATAGCCTTCTTAAGATACACGCTGGGTCCGTTAGGCTCCGCAGCACTTAGAGTTCTTCACGAGACGTGAAGTCCTCCTCCTCCAGATGGTTGTGGAGTCCTCCCTTGCGGGGTTCTCCTTGGAGTTCTCCAACTTGGGCGGAAACCACTCAAGCCTCTTATACAGCTAGCAAGCCAATTGCTAGCCGCCACATGGGAATAATTTAGAACTGGCCAATAGTGGGACACAAATTTGCATGCGGGTGGCGGGAACTCCTTTGCACTGGGGTTTTCTCTATGCAACTGAAAAATGCATCTTGCAAAGAAAGCTCCTCATGGCGGGAAATAATTTAGCAGTGCCGAAGCGCACACACACAAAATCACACCCTTGGGTTGTGACAACAAGCACCAACAGAGTGCACCTCAGCCCTGTTGGCCTTGGAGCCAGAGGCAATGAATCACCTGGTAAGAGATGCGATCTGGCAATTAGTGCAGCTTTTACCCATTTTGCAGAAGGCAGGGCTTGCCACACTGACGAAAACTGCCAAGGCCATTGCGGTGGCCTCAGCAAAAGACAAACCCCCTGACCCCCCCAAATTGTTGAGAAAAGCCGGGGAAGGCTGGCCCAAGACTCCATGAGCAAAAATGTGGAAAAACTTGTTTGCTGCTGTTTTCAATAAGGTGCAAACTGATGGATTGCCCACCAATATCTTGTGAGGGCTGTGGGGTAAACACTGTAGCGAAAGGGCAAGCATGAAAGCGGAGCTTTCTGCGCCACCAACAGTGTCACCGGAGGGATTCTCTGCCCTGAGGGCAGAACTGTTGATATTTTCCCAGGCACATGCGGAGCCGCCAGCCTCTATCCCTGGCTCCCCCGATCATGTGGCCTAGGGAGTCCAGCCAGCCCAACCCCCAAAGAAAGGGGCTACAATGGGGGCAGTAGCGGGCCAGGGATTGGTATCTAAAGTTAATATTGGCCCCTTAATTCAGATACCTGTACAGATTCAATTAGGCAAAAGTGAAAAGTCAATTGATATGCTATTAGACACGGGTGCCCAGATTTGCATTTTAGATTCTGCAGATTGAAAAGGGGAGAAAGGAACCTCTTATCAAGTAATTGGAGTCGGAGGCACCAGAAGACCAGGACATCTGGTCCGATCAACCTTCGCATTACCTAATGGCTTTAAGGTAAAGGTGGCAGCAGTAATACTTAAAGGGGGACCAAGCTTACTGGGACTTAATATAATAAGAGGAGAGAGGTTTGCCCTTGAGCGAGAGAATTGGCAGTTTGGGTGCGCAGTGCCTCAGCAAAAACCTGAGGAAACGGCTATAATGGCTGTAACTCAATGTAGCATGACCCCATTAACCCAGCCTCCCATGAAAGGAGTACGCTGGCCCCAGTATCAAGATCACCCCAAGGCCACACAACCTATCCAGTGTATTATAAGCCAGCAATTGGAAAACAGAACTATTATCCGAGCCCACTCTCCGTATAACAATCCAGTGTGGCCAGTGCATAAGCCAAATGGAGGGTGGTGGCTAACTATTGACTTTCAAGCTTTGAATGCTAATACTAACCCCTTGACGGCTGCTGTCCTGTCACTACCAGCCTTCACAGAAAGCATACAGTGTTATGCGCCTGCGTGGATGGGATTCGTTGATATCAAAGACATGTTGTGACAGGACATGTTTGTAGCCATAGAAGTTATCATGGGGATAACGTAAACCCGCACCTCGGCGAGAGCTACTGCCCAGGACACTTGTGCAGCACTGGAAACTTTGCTAGCCATATATCCACCACCCATAGAACAACAGAGCGATAATAACCCTCGCTTCCTCAATCATCTTGTGTATGACTAGACCACAAAACGTGGCATGTTATGGACATATCACATCCCATACCATCTGCAGTCTAATGGATTGGTAGAGTGAGCCAATGGCATCCTCAAATGCGATTTGCGGTTAGCCACCAGCCCAGCTCTTAAGAACTGGGACTTGCACCTGGATCGAGCTATCAATTGGGCTAATAATCGACCCCATCTGGGCGGTAGCCCTGTGTAACAGGCCTTTGGATTGGGTGGTCTCTGTGAGCCGGCAGTAAAGTGACCTAGGGGTGGTGACCCGGGAAAACTCCAGGCAGGAGATCGGGTGGTAGTGAAGCATCCTCAGGGAGATAAATGGGAAGGGACACTATTGGCAAAAGGTATGCAAAATACATGGTGGGTATTTAAGTCAGATTCATCTAATGGGAGCCAAGCTCCTTGTTGTCTTGTTCCTGCAGATTGGATCTGTCCACAAATGCATCCATAGCCATTCCTAATTGAGCTTGCCACTGAAAAAGAGTCCTGCTCTGTCACCTGTCTGAACTGACTGGCACCATGAAGTGGTGGACTGTTATAACTGTATCCTTCTTATTAATGCCTTATTGTGTTTCCTGGGTAGGGCATGTCTACTATCCTTTTTATTACCCAGATATTAATGAACTTGCTCCTGCAGACCTAAAGGAGTGGCCTGACCCTGAAGAGCATCCCCCAGAAATGCGCTCAGATGACCTTCACGTGTTCCAGCCGCAGTATCCATATTGGAAAAAACCTGCGACCCTGGAGCAAGTGAAATCCTGGTCTTTGAGTAGAAGAAACAAGATAGTTAACTGGCAAGGTGGTAACTGTCAGTGCACCTGTGGCACCAGTTATTATCTTAGGTACATTCCCTACCTAAAAGGTGGAATGGCTAACTGTGGGAGGGGAGGTAATTGTTGTAGCTCTGCTAGTTTATGGGTTTGTTCTTATATACTTCCTGAGGGAAACCCCATTAAGCTTAATGCTCCTGAGTCTGTGTCCCCAATAGTGCATTCTACATCTGTTCAGCCTCTCAAGCCACTGTGTTTATGGGAAAACCTACCCTCCTCCGATTCCTATGGCTGATAACACTCTCCAGCGATAGTGTGAAGCCCACCAGGTGGGAGGGCACGCTCCAGATCGGAACAGTTATTACATGGTTTGTGAATCATCACCAGGTATCACCTCAACTACATGGCTAACCATCTTGAGCATCATAGCGCTCTGCATTCCCTAGTAGCAACAGCTAAATGGTGTTTTAAACGTTGTTGTCATAAATCTGTTCATGCTATGCAAATTAAATTTAAAGATCCCACCCCATTCCCTGATGTAGCACATGTAGCTTTAGCATCTTATCTGTAGCTATCACAGTGCTTCAGCAAGCAAGGGGTGGAGTGCGACAGCTGAAATTATGTCTGTGTAATAAAAGTGCTTGCTGAGAGCTCTGTGAAAATTAGACCAAGTGTTTTTCTGTCATTTGTTCAGATATTAAGCTATATGTTCTTGTTAAGAACCTAATTAAAGTCAAAGATTAGTGAGGCCTTGTATATAGTAATGCCTAGTAAATTTAGCAAAGCCTTGTAAAAGTAGAAGTAGGCCCTATGGCATTGTTAAAATTAACCTTATCAGAAGAATGCAAGGTTTGTACTGCTATTGGTCAGTCTAAGGACAGTTTGAAGTAAAGAAAATCTGGATAGCTGTAAGTTATCAGCATAGCTCAAAAGTTATAAATTGGCTAGCACATCTGGAAATCATTTAGAAGGAAGATGCAGCTCTGTGAAAGAAACTACTAATTAGCTGCTGACCTGGATCAGTGGGCCTCTGGATCTCGAGGAGCCCAAGGACTGAATACCAGGGTTCTTCCCCGGTACCCCTTGGACAGTGCTGATGGGGGACGCCTGACTTCGCTGAGCTTTGCAGGAAAAGAACTTATCATACATCAGGCATCAGAGGGGACTGCCGATAAGTTGCCAATGCAAATTATTATCGTCTGTCATTGTCTGTCTTATTATTTACATGTAGTTGTGTGTTTGTTAAGTCAATAAACCTTTCTTACGTTTCTACCTCTGACCACACTCTCAATCCCTAACCGTCCACAGGTGGCTGGGACACTCCTCTTCTTCTTCACCCTGTTCTCTCTGTTAGTCCATGTCCCCTTATTCCCCTGTTAGTTTATCCTTTGTTCTTTCTCCTCACTTCTCATTGTCCTCTCTGCCATTCTGTTCCTTTATCAATGTCTTTCATATCCATTGCCCACACTGTGATCATCTTACCCACATCCTTTAATTCCCCCTGTCCCCTCCCCTGATCTTTTTCCCATGCCCCCTTGGCTCCTTCCTTATTGTACCCCAGTTCATGTCCCCTCACATCTTCTAATCTCCCATCTTGTCTCCTCACAAATTCTTCAACTCACTCATTCTGTCCTTCCCCAGGCTCTGCTCCCTTCCCTTTCAGTAAGGCTGAGGGCCAATATTAACGGCTCCACAAAGAACCCAGGTGCAGGCAACCCTTAGCGAAATGGCAGCCCATTGCTCCCATACCCGATACAAGTGCCAAGGATGAGGCCCCTGTCAAAGATGGCCAATGCATCTCTTTTGCTGGGAAAACAATTCTGCTCCCACAATTCCATCACATGATGGTGCCAATGGGAGATAGAGACCCCTGCTTTAATTAATCTCCTTCAAGCCCACCCTTAGACCCCTAGACTGACCTGGCCTCAGATTTATCCCTCACTGTCTTTCCCCCCCAGATTCTCCACTCTTCGCCTGATCTGTGCCCGCTCAAGGACCCATTCTCTTCAACCCAACCCATGCTGGTTGCTCTGGGGGCGCTGATCTATTTCTGTCCCCTTTCTTCCTGCTTCTGCCTTCAGCTACTTTGTGTCACTCCTGAGGCCTGGGCCAGGCAGACTTTTCTGATTCTGTTGTCCCATCATGCCCCCAGAGCCAGGCAGGGCCTGTGTAGGTGACAAGGCATCAGGTATAAAAACAGTTAGAAATGACAGAGTGAAATCCACTCTGGAGAGATTCTGCATTGCCCTGCATCTGTTACACTACATCTCCCTTCCTCCTTCCCTGACTCTTTTGCAGGAGCTGGAACCTGTAAACCACACCATCAGTGGCAATGCGTAGGGGGTACACAGGGGTGAATGTGTACCCCCTGAGAGCACCAGTGCACCCCCTGACTGGTTGCGTGGGTTGCTTAGGCAATGGGTAGTGGGGGCAGGAGAGAGTGTCGGTGCCCGCCTTGCAAGTGCTGGCCGATCATTGCAGCTGCTTCCAGAAGCAGCCGCAGCCATTCCCAGAAGCAGCTGCAGCGATCGTCATGCCTTCCCACCCCCCGGTCAACAGGACTGGTTGCAGGGGGTGAGGCACATGCCCTTCCTAAGGCGGCACCAGTCGCCCATGCACACCATGAATTTTTCATGCAGCTCTTGGTATCTGCTATATCACTATCAGAGAATGTCCTTCCCCAGGCACTCCTGACCCACATGCTGCAGGACAAGAGCTGCACCCAGCTCGGGCCAAGAAGGAATTTCCCCATTGACTCCATGAATATGCACTGCCCAGTACACTGCATTGTGAGGATGGATGCCTATGCTGCGCTGTTCATATGAGCCAGGCAGGCAGGGATCCTCGGCTACATGGTTCCATGACCTATAATGTCTTCTATCCTGAGGAGGGACTGAGGAGAGAGAGACAGAGACAGAGACATATCCTATACTTCCCCTTGAGCCAGGTGAGAAGTGGTCACTGCCCAAGGAATGATAGGGGATCAGGTTGAAAGTCAGCTCTGGAGAGACTTCCCAATGCTGTGGATGACTCACTTCCATTTTTAGACATTAAACTCTAAACGTACCCCTGCGCCCACGCACCCATCACGTGGCTGCAGTCCACAATTCCTTGGCCCTAGCCATGTCACCCAGCCCTCAGGAGTGTGGCACATAAATTAAATAGTCATCAACAAACCGTGTCACTAGCTAGGATTAAGCTTGCCCTGGCCACCCAGGCCCTGCAGAGCCCCATCTAACTCCGTCTCTTGTCCCCAAAGCCTGCTCTGACTCCCCCAGATCCTCCTTTCTCCCCAAAAACATAGGCCCGCCCACTGCACCCACGTCCTGGGTAGGAGACTTCTTCCCCTCCCCGTAGAGCTATACCCTGCTAATATCCAGAGCTGGAGGGCAGGATCTTTTCCACCCAAGCCAGCTCTAAGCCATGGCAGCTTCAGTCAAGTGGAAGAGATTGGGAAGTGAGAAGGATCTGCACCCCATGGGTGCAGGTAAGGGAATAGACAAGAACCTGCTTGAATTTGAAGCCACACAGGCCCAGGGTATGGGTATACCTGGTATACCACACAGGCCCAGGGGGAGCATTTGAGGGAAGGCAGGGAGAGTATAAACAACCCGTATCCAATCAGCCATCATAACACACTCATTCCACCCATGGATCTGTCCGTGGTGGTCACACCAGAG